>NC_065549.1:40792354-41123099 GCF_022605725.1 Anthonomus grandis grandis | reverse complement strand
TACTTAATTAACCAAAGATAACTTGAGGATCGAACGAGAGATAATATGGAGTCATTGAGATTACTGAAGGAAGTTAATTAACTGTTGCTTAAACATTCTGATACATCCTTTTTCCCTGTGATATAGAAATCAAGCATACGGCTAAATTGCCAATCGATTTTTTAGGAAAGGCGAAAATAATCTATAAATCATGCATAACTTAAATGGATTTGAACCATATAGTGTAGGCAATCTGTACAGAAATAACCCGTGAAAGTATAAGCCAAAAAAAAAATTAAAAGGCAATTTAGGAATTTAAATAAGTGGCATTTTTAGTTGTGCTTCACTATTTTTGCTCTGTTTAATATTATGAGCCAAGTATCTTCTTTAGTGTCAATCTTCCTTGCTCTCTATTTGTATAGGCCCAAAAAAAAATAGCATTTTAATTAAAAAAAATTAAAAATTCACTAAAAGGCAAAGGGCATTTATAAGCAACTAGTATATTGAAGTAACAAGTTAAAATCAAAAGAAAAAGGCTAGAGATCTCTTCAAATCTCTTCAGCAAATGACTACAATTTCGATCAAAAATATTATGCCGCAGTAAAAAGGTTTTTAACTCTATATTATCATACAAATTGGGTGCTAGTATGATAAGATTAGCGAGATTGTTGATCTATGATTATCTGACTGCAACCTGAACAAAAGTTGAATAAAGCAAAAGTAATATGGAAATATTCAAAAAACAAAGTCTAAATTAACGAAAGAGAGCCTTCAATAGCCTAGAAATCCTTATGCAAACTCTCTCTACGCAAAGCTAAAATGGTAAGAAAGTTCTTGAAAAACGCACCTAAAGAAGCTCTTGCGATACACCAATATGACATGGGATAGAATAAATAACTTCCTGCAGTTTCAGGGAATAACAATACTTAAGGGCCTTACACTTGAAATTTTATTATGTAAAATCACAAGAGGTGTCTCAATTTATTCCAAAGAAATGTTTTATAATGAAAACCACAGAGTGGCAAATCAAAGCTTTAACCTGAGTAAAAATCCCAAACATAAAGGACGTCTCTCTAAGAAATGCAGACCTAGTGTTTTATACAGATACATCAGCGATTAATTAGAGTTCAAGGGCCGGGATATTAAGTGACACGCTAAGGACAAACATTACCAGGAGTTTGGGGACTACACCACAGTATTTCAGATACAAGTTGCCACACTAAGAGGCTATGTCAACATAAAATATAGTTATATATTCGGCCAACCAAGCGGTCTTAAATGCCATCAGCTTCGATAAGGCTAATAAAAGACTGTTTAAGTGCCATAGAGAATAAAGTCATATATCTGCCATAGGCACCAGTCCATGAAAGAACCGTAGAAATGAAGAATCAGATAAGCTAGACAGAAAAATTTTAAGTTACAACTTAATCGAGCCCGAGATATTCTGTGGCTAAAGTGAAAAGCTGGGTCATGTGACTGTTAAATTAATTATTAGGATACTACCAGGCTAAAAGGTTTATTTAATCCTACACGCTCAAAGTAACCACAGACCTTTTAAACCATAACCAGAAGGTAATACGAAAACAGTAGGTCTCCTTGGAGGCTACTACAAATTAAACCTTAAAAATCACAGACAATATCCTTTGCAAACTCTATCAGAAGATTATAGGATCTCTGAATGTGTATATAGAGCATTATGCAGAGCCAATATCGAGGCTTTGGAGTCTCGATATTGGCTCTTTGGCACTGGAATTATAAAAATAGCAGATATCAACGGTTCTTAGCATATTCGCAGAGCTATAATAAATCTGCAGGTTGCGGTTGTATAAGGTCTATCTCCAACCTTTTAATCCAATATAGAAATTTCAATACTTTGCCATTACAAGTAACAGCTCTCTGTACACTATAGTTGCATAATGATAATTTATTATTTATTATTAAAAGTATCTCTTTTTTTTCATAAAATTTGTTTGATATGCTCGAAGTGCATATTTTAACGAATCCAATAAATTATGCAACTTAAATGGGAATGGAGCGCATATATTATACATCCAATAGTGTTAATCTATAATAAACTAAAGCCCGTAAGTCTAAAGGGAATTTACATTATAACAAACTAATAAAGATCTAGCGCCAATCGTATAAAGTTCTTTCATGATATTGAAGTACACAAATGTATTGTGTTCCAAATTTCAACTATTTAATGACAGACACTTTTCGAGAATTTCCAGGCTAACAAAAGCTTAGAGCAAAAAAATAGAGGAAGATCAAGAGGTCTATGACATGGCACAAGATGAGATGTTTTCTTAATACTAGCTTTACAAACACTTTCGAATAAAAGTCTTAGATAGGAGGACCTGAATGAATTCTCTCTAATAAAGCAGACCTAGTCTGGTACACAGACGGTATAGTGACAAATCAAAGTTTAAGGCCCTTGGATATATAGTGATAAGCTGAGAACAAATTATGCCAGATTTAAAAAATTCTACCAGAGTATTCCAAATAGAACTTGTCGTCATAACTCAATACTGGGACATGCATATCTACAAGCCAGAACTAGCCTACTAAGCAGATTAGAATCCAGAGTTTAGACTTTAATTAAAAAGGGATCTAACATAGTTGGGTGCTATAATAAATCTTCACAGATTGCGGTAGCATAACGGTTTTTTCTATAAAGCCAACTACAACCTTGAAATCTATATTAATCTATTCTAGAGATTTGAACTCTGCACAATTCCAAGAAGCTGCTCTCTATACACTATAGTTGTCTAATGCTTATTAATTGTCTACCTAAATTATTGACAAATATTTTATTTAATAGTATCTCAAATAGTTTTTAACATTTATTGGATACATCTAAATTCTATGTTTTTTTACAAATTATTCGATAAATTATGCATAACTTAAATGGGTATGGAGTACATAGGGTGTAAATTCAATCCTATCAACTTATAATAAATTTAAACTCGTTAAAAGTTAAAAATGCATTTTAATTAGAGCGTACTAATAAATAGTGATGACCACTTACAATAAGTTTTTTCATTATATTAAGGTACACAAACGGACTGTTATTTCCAAACTCCCTCCCAATTTTTTCGACCACAGGCACTTTTCGGTAATTTCCAGCTCCCTATGTTTCAATTTTTCAGCCACATTCACTGCTAAATTACTGCAATTTGGAGCTGGAGTAAATCCCGGAACGGGCGGCCGGTTACAAAATGGCCCCGTGTGAGCTTTTAAAACTGGACATGAATGAAACTAGGAAAAAATCCGATGCCGCATTTGGTATAGCAGCAGGCCCAGTTTTAACTGATTAACGTAGCATTTCAGTGAATTAGTGCTTTAGTGAACTAATTCTCGTTGTAAATTAGCGGAAATGTATTTAGTTGACCAGATGAGGAAAGAGAGTTATTTTAATGCCGTTTGTCTTTTTTTTAGAGCTAGTATTTAAATAGGGAGTAAAAAACGCCTTTTTTCTGTTAATTTAACGAGAATGGCATTAGTTGATTTTAATTAAGTGGATAGCAAGAAATCAATTATGCTTTGACCGATTTTTTTTAAAATTTATTCTCTTACTCTGTGGTATATTATATAATTACCCTGCGTTTGTTTTTTTAAAATCATTCGGTAGTATGCCAATTATGCCAGGTGAAGATAAGCGGGGACTTTGTGGTGGAAATTGTTGAATCATTCTTTAGGTGGTGGTGATCTTTCAGTGGTTACGTACACAATGATTTTCCTTCAACACAGCAATTCAAATCCAAGGACTTTCTGTTCCTTTTTAGTCACGTGCAGTAAGTGGTGTAAAAGCACTGCATTTAGGCCTTGCGATTGCCTATGTTTAAAAATTGGCGCTTTAGAATAGACTTTTACTCTTGCAGATCAGTCAACTGGTTTATTGTGAAGCTCTAGCAGCATGTGTTTGGTTTAGAAAGTCGTCTGATTGATTGTACGTGCATGTAAATTACAGTGTCTGCAACGATCGTTGCTTCCGCCACCTGCGAAGTGCGTTTTGTCATATGATTCTTGTATGCAAAAGGATCGTCGTTGCTTTAACATTTTCCGGGAAATTCAACGGAAGTTATGCCTAGTTATTGGACATAAAGTTATGAGTAAAACAGCGGTTAGATAATATGGCCGTAATTTTAAAAATGGACAAACAAATATCCACGACGAAGAGTGCAGTAGCAGGCCCAGTATACTGACCGATGAAATCGGTTCGCAAATGAACCAAAAAATGCGATTTAATTGTCGATTAACGATTAATGACCTATCTGAATCATTTCTTCAATTTGAACGCACTACTGTACCATATTGTTATGGAAAATCTTGGCTACAGGTGGGTACCAAAAATGCTCACCGACCATTACAAAGAGCAAAGAATACCCAGTAAACCAGAGTTTTTGGGCCGTTACCACGGAAATGATTTGCTTTTTTTGTATTGTTATTGCGTACGAGATGCGGATATTATACATTAATACAGAAATCGATGCAGTGGACACTCATTTTCACCAAAACCTAAAAAGTATAAGCAGCCTCCGTATACAAGTTGTAAATTGATAAATATCGTTTTTTGAGATATAAATGGTGTTATTTTACCGAATTTTGTAGTAGGACGACAATTACAGCTGATGTATAAAACAAAACGCTTAGCAATCTTAAATGTGTGATCCAAAAAAAAAAACGATGCGGGAAACTATCATTCTCCTCGATAACGTACATCCTCACACTGCTGCCAAATCCAAGAAAAAAATTCAAAATGTTAATTGCGAATTCTGTAAACCTCCTCCGTACAGTCCTGCCATTAAAACAGTTTTTTGCTATTAAACCGTTTTGAAATCAAAGAGAAACTGAAGAACGGCGTTATCACCTACTTCAACTTTCAGTTGACGAGCTTTTAGGTAAAAAATCTGGTGCAGCGGTAGGACAGATGCTTAGAAATGAACGGCGGCTATGTTTAAAAGTAAAGTAAGTTTTTTGCTCACTAAAAGTGCCAATAAAATGTTTTCCACATTGTAGCGTTTTAACCGTTTATTAGGCGTGAATTAAAATAAACAAAAATAGTCAACTAATTTATTTATACACTATTACACATGATCACTTACTAGTATTCGAAATATTTATTTTCATCGTATTTATTTACAACTATTTATGTTTGATTTCAATCTCGCGCCAATATGCTGAACTTTACTTCACTGAACTGACAACTACTCCCGGCGGCAATGCGGCTCCTTATATACTCGGCTGACCTTTCCGGAAGATTCGCTGACGTTCGAGACGTCGTGCGGTGTACTACTTGTGTCGGAAATTAGCTGGTTTCTCGGTATAATATCGTTACAATATATTTTCCTGGTGCCAAACGGTCGTTACGTTATAAACATGCCTTGTATGTGCTCCATTAGCTCGTTTTTGTGGTTACATGCCATATATTTTTGTTTGAAGAACACTTGACACAATACCTAATATACTGCATGCGTGTATGGCATACCCCGAACCGGTCTAAGTTTTGGAAGCATCTGAGTAGAAGTTAATAATACGTGTCATTTGATTGATATTTTGTTGAAAGTGTCCTCTATGTTGATTGTGCAGCGTTTGAATGAAAAGATTGGTAAACCAGAGTCAACATCAGCAGTCTCTAGTAGCGGTAATGAGTTTAATAATTTCTGCCAGAAGTAAGTTCTTTAAGGGCCAATCCCCCCTTGTAATATACATATTTCTCTGAGGGAGAAGTCCTAGACCCGTCGGTTCTAGGAGGTTTTCGTTTACTTTAAATTTACTTTTAAAATTGCAGTACATTTACAATAAGCAGAGCCCTCCTAGTACACAGGAAGTGTTTATTTGTTTATTTAAGAAGTCTGTTATGGAAGTGGAGTGAATAATTAGTAAGTATGACATTTTTTTAAATTAGTTTTGTACATAAAATAAATATTTTACGAAAGAAATATTTCCTTCTAAGAAAGTATCTTCCTTATTAATTGTCACTTGTTTAATTCAGTTCAATTTTTTATAAGTTCTATTTCTATAAGTGCTAGTCAAACACTTTAAAGATATCAATAAATATGCGGTAGTCCTGGAGAGTCATCCGGATCTGGTAGTTTATGTACTTGATAATTTTCACTATTTTTCTAATTACCTTTTGGGCTGAATATTATAGCATTTGGCCAACAAAAAAACTGAAGAAAAACTTAGGTGTTCATTTATTCAAGTATATATATATAATTTGATTGTTATTAAACTCCTGATCAATTTGAAGATTAATTATTAATGACTCAACAGATTACTCTTTGTTTTCTATGTCACTAACAATTCTACAAAAGGCTAATTTAAAGCATTCTACGGAGGCAAATTGTCCTACAAAACAGTCACAATCACTTAAGGCTGGGATATAAAGGAGACTTAGGAAATAAGACATTAAAGGACCATTCTGGTTTCACAGTACTAGTGTCTAATAATCTGCCGGAAAGATCCTGGCATGCAAATTCTTTGTTATCTCCCCTAAAGGCTTTAGGTTATGGTAATATTTCAGGCTTCATAGTGTGTTAGACAAGAATATTTAATTTTTCCAAAACTGTTGGAGTTACTGGTAAAAACGAAATTAATTTGTGATTTTCCACGTGCAATTAATAAAAAACAACACGGATCTTTGGAAAGAAGCTGGGTATAAGTTTTATTAAACTGACATTAGATGGCTTATTTGGTTTTATTTCAACTCAGAAGGCAGGAGATCAATAAATCAAAGAGTCAGTCCCTAAAACTATTGAAGTTCCTTAAGGCTGTTACTGAAGACCGGGCGAAAATTAAAACTCGGGATCCACTCACTTCGAGTAGACTTTGATAATATAGATTAGCCAACTGAATACCATTGAGCAATGATCCTTCAGCGTGTGGGAGATTTAATAAGCGATTTTGGGAGGTATGCAGGTATTCTGAATACCTTGAAAAGCTCTTCAGACAGCAAACTGTTATTCGATGAAAGTTACACCAAGGAAGTTGACAACCAAAAGGCTGCTTATCACAAAGTCCAGTGCAGACCCAAGCACTTTAAACCGTGTCAACCTTGTTGCTTTCAGAAATGCGTGCAAACGCAAGACATATAAAGAGAGAAAAATATAAAGAGAGAAAAAGAAGACCAATCTTTGCCTAAATGGATTAAGGTCATTTTGGTATGTAGCAAAAGCAGTTGGTCAAGGTTTCTGTAGGTCAAAAATTCCACCATTGACTAGGAAAAATGGTTCCATTGCAATGATTTGCTGGGTCAGATGTTCCCATCAAACTCGATTGTAGATGCACAATATCACTGACTTTGCCAAGAAAGCCTGGACTTGAAATTTCAAGCGGATTCAACCCTTAGCCAAAGAAAGATAAAAGAAGATGCCTATCAATTACCGTCCGATGTAATTGATAAACGATTAGTCCTGGCAATCTTTATGGTAATGAAGAAACTTGGCACCCACCAAATTTTGAAATACCTGGGGTCCACTATTATCATTAGCGACTGCTAGTATCGTTTAAGTAAACACTGGTGATCTGTTGGCCTATGTCCAGCATGTTTGAACCGAGGCTTTTGATAAATATGGTGAATTGCGTGCAATAACTCTGGATATTTCGAAGGCATTTGATAGGGTCCGATATGAAAACCTCTTGAAAAAATTGTATTATTATGGTTTGTCACCGACTCTCGTTTTCTGGCTTGGAAGCTTTCTCGAGAATAGATCCACCCAGGTGGTTATTGATGGACACACCTTGGAGGGGTTTTCAATTAACGCAGTTGTCTTTCAGGGATACATCTAATCCCCTACCCTCTTTCTGCTATATAATGAACTGGCCCATATCATTCCACCTAGAGCTGTTTGTATACGCAAGATCTACTAGACGCAGCCAGATGTGACTAATGAATATCGAGTGCATTTTTTGGAGAAGTGCAAGTTCATGGAATCAGTTCAGAAATGTCTTTCTAATAAAATATATTTTACAAAACTTAAAGAAATATTTCCACAAGCACCTTTGTAGCACTGGCGCTACTTGTGATCATATAGTTTTATTACGTAAAAATAGACCATTTTCAATTTTTCTACATTACAGCGTTTTCCAATGAGACAACTAGAGATATTTATTTCTAATGTATTTATTTACAACTATTTAAATCTCGCGCCAATATTCCGAACTTTACTTCCTTAAACTGACAACTGACTACTATTCGCGATGCGGCTTCTTATATACTCGGCAAATCGGTGTTCCGGAAGATTCTCGATATTTACAATATAGTTACAATATATTAGGTCGGCTTAATTCAAAAAAGGAATAAAATCGTTGGGTACGAAAACAACACAGCATTTTACAATTTTAAGATGTTGTAGCATATAATAGAAAATCTTTCTATTTTTTCATTTTAATTTTGCCTAAGTTCAAGGACGTAACACAATGGCAACAGCGAACTGAACCGAATCCGAGCCGTGCTAAAGTAATTCGTTTGTTATTGCCATAATAATTCCTTAAGTGGTTTATAGGGACCGAAAAAAAATAAAACCTAACGGCCTGTCACAAAAACACAGCAGGCCTCGAAATTTATTTTAATGCTCCCCGCTCCCTTTTAATTGCTTTATGCCTTCTGACCCTTCTTACTTTCTTCTAATAAACTTCCCTCAGTTCGGATCTTTATCTTGGCGCGTATTTTCCCGATTAATTATTTATCAGCGCGCGGAATTTTGAGCAGAAAATTTGAAGATTTGAATTGGTAATGTTGAAATTACGAGTCTGAGGAAGTATGTACAGAAGTATCATTTTTATGTTTTATGTAAAACCGGTGGGGTTTGAAAGAAATTTGCATATTATTTCTTTTGAAAGTTTTATAAAGGGATTTACATTTTGTTTTCACCTAATGCTTCTGGTAATAATTAAAATGACGTAAGTAATTACAGCTTATTTAAATATTAATCCATTAATGTGAGATATTGTAGGAAGCTTAAGTTTACTCATAAGCATCCTTCTTCGCCAGACTCAGAAAGATCTATATAGATGGCATCTACTTCCAGACGGTTTTGGATCGAGGGTATTCAAGGGATGGTACTGTTATACAATCAAGGTTAAAATTATTGAATTTTTCTTACAAAAACCATCTGATGAGCATTTTATATGTCATTGAGAAAACAATTTACCAGGTACTAAAGAACCAACAATTTTTGGTAATATTGACTAATTGCGCGGCAGCTGCTCTGTAGTTGGAGTTTTCTTCTTCACATTTCACCTTTTCCTCGGAGATTGAAATAATTCTTTTAATTAACACGCTTATTTTAGCTCGGATTGTATCTATGTACGTATGTAACGAAATCTTTGAGCTTAGTTTTTTAACTGCTTTGAGTTATATCCGATGTTTAAATGATATTTCTTTTCCATATATGCAACCGTCTATTGTTAATGATGTGCAGGAAATGTCATTAGGTCCTTATAATCTTCTTGATAAGAAATGTTTTATTTCAGAAAATATTTGAAGAGTTTTACATTGCCAGTGTTCAAACTTTTCATACTCTTATTATTAAATTCGATAAAATGAATGTTAACTGAAAAAGTATACTAACCTGATAAATAGAAAATAAGATGGATTTAACGTACAATTAAGCAAATTCTCATGGCCGTCCGTGCAACTCCACTTAACATAACACCACCAGTGCGAATACGCGCAAAACAATCAGATTTAACCATATTGTCCTTAACTTGCATTTGCAATTTTCACAAATCTCGTCTTTATTTGACTTGATAACATAAAGAGATATATAGGTGCCATTTGTTTAATAATTTCAGATAATTATCTTGGCTTATTTTTATTGCCAATGAAAATGGAATATGTTGGTGTATACATTTCTTAGATCTGTCATAGTTCTATGGCTAGCAATATGTAAACGTAACTTTAATCTTCTGTCATTAATGTCAATGTCAGCCTTGTTATTCATAGATGTCTTTTTTGGCGTTAGAATCTTAGTTGTGCTCTCTACCATGTTTTTCTTTTGATACTTTTAACACACATGTATAGTAAGTAAGTATAAGTTGTATATTAAAATAAATATTCTAAAATCGAATAGTGTATTAGTGATAAATGCTGTTTCTCCATCTAAATCGACGTAACTCTACAAAATAGGCCATTCAATAAAGAAATAACTAATAAGGAGATTTATATTTCATATACTTATGCCAGTACTCTATGGACCACCTGCGAATTAATTAAAACACTAGATTAGCCTTTAGCTAGTTTAATGTTTTTTTGCATTTTATTAAAAATAGAACCTTTTTTTAAAAAATTCGAAGACGAAATAATCGATCGAAGATCTCCCACGTGTGTTACTCGAAAAGTAGAAACTAATGACTATAAATAAGAAGTAATCGAAGGGTTTTAAGTCCAGGCGTTGAGCCGGTCATAAGTTATCTCATTCTCAAATAATCCAGCAATATCCATATGATATACCGTAACATGGGGATACTTTAAATACGGGTCAAACTTTGATCAAAACTTCCTAAAATAATTGCGCCGTCATACCCCCACCATTTCCCACAGTACGACAATGAAACTGGATATCTGCTTGGTTCATTAGTTAAGCCAATTAGCTAAGAGTCGCAGACCGCCGTAATTGTGCATCGATGTTAAAAAATATTATCATAAAGTCTACACGTGGTTTGCTTTGTTTTTGTAAGTCAGCAAACTTCAAGGCAATAAAGGTAAGTACATATATTACCATTACCATTAACTTTAATGTGTATTACTTAATTGATTTCAAAAAGATTTTAGTGAAATTTAAGTTAAGGGTTATTTATAGAACCATGTTTGTTCCACGGGGTAACATTGATCGCTTGATCAAAGTTGCCCCATTAACATACATTATAATTATCTTTCCAGAAATTATTAAATTATTTTTTTTTTCAGAAATGCCTCGCGAGTATAAAAGGGTGCTGGGGAGCAGACATTATATAAATTATACCCCTGAAAAGGGCGGCTTCAAAGTGTGCAGACTGGGGATTTCCATTAAGTCTCATGGACATAAGGATGCTGGCTAAGTATTACTTAGACCAAAAGGGTGATGTTGTTAATCAATTTAAAAACAATATTCCTGGTGTTGATTGGACATATAGTCTTCTAAACAGGCACAAAGACTCTTACGGGCTAAGATAAGTAGTAATAAGAGATCTTCCCAGTGCAAATATATTTAATTATGACGAATCGAATCTTTCCGATGATCCAGGGAAAAAACGTGGTGTTTATAGGCGTGGCGTAAAATACCCTGAGAAGGTTATGAACCACTCAAAAAGTTGCACTACCGTTATGATATGTGGGTTCGCTGATGGGACTCTATTACTTCCATACGTGATTTTTAAAAGTCTACATTTATATGACTCCTGGAAAGAGGGTGGCCCAAAAGGACTCCCGTGTTGTGACAAGCCATGTTGCAGTCTAGGGACTAGATTAACCGAACACCAAGTGAATGATTAGATGGGGCAACATTTCGTGATTCGTTTTTAAGCAGTTTTCTTCCCCATGCAAAACGTTTAGATGGCTTTAATTGGCGATAACTTATCTTCCCATATAAATCCCGAAGTTACGATGTTGTGTGCAGAAAATGAAATTGATTTCGTCTGTTTGGTTCCAAATTCGACTCATCTTTGTCAACCACTTGACGTCGGATTTTTCAGGCCATTAAAAGAATCCTGGAGAGCTATACTTTCAGAATGGACGTTGCAAAACTTAATCTCTCGGTCCTAAGGACACATTTGCTAAACTTCTAAATGAGACATTGAACTACATAGATGCAAAACTTCCACGAGAGAACTCTGATACTTTAATAAAATCTTTGATCAAACGTAATTTAATAAGTTCATTTAGTGCTTCTGATATTTACCCTCTAGACCGAGAACAAGTTTTAAAAAAATTACCCCGGGATATCGATGCCATAGATCCTACTGCTGACGTAGAAAGCACCTTTACTACAATGTTAAAGGAGCAGCGATTTGGCGATGCGAATCAACCAAAAAGGAAGAAGAAACGGTTAGCTGTTGCACCTGGTTGTAGTATATCTACGGCATCAGTAAAAGCTCAGGAAGATAACATTACACCTGGATATAGTTTTCCTACAACAGTCTTGGATAATATTTCTGACAGCGAAGACGATATGAACTTGTTGGAACTTCGACAGGAAATCAATAAAAGTTCAGAACAGCCTTTACGTTCAGAAAAGCTTGATATATATGAAGTTGGCCAATATATTTTGACAAAATTTTCTTCGCAGAGAGGCAAAAAAACTTACAAATATCTATGTAAGATTACTGAAATAGAACCCGAGATTTTAGTTACCGATCCTAAAGCTATTAGTAAAAACAAAACAAAATTTAAACTCGTGCCGGATGATGTTTCTGTGATCAGAAATGAGGATAATATTCAATCCAATCCCACAGAAAAATTAGACAAAGATCTGAATGTTTATTATGAATTTTCCTCCAGCATTCCCGTCGTTGAAGTTTAGATAATATTTTTTTAATGTATTTTCGAAGTGGTATTTTCTTTTGTTTATGTTTTCGAATGAATGATAATACTTCTGACACGGCTTCTGCTCAATAATATGTAACTGCTAAATATATTTTTCTAAGTAGAGCGAGTTTTTTATTTCTATTATTTATTAATAGAAAAATATTTTTATCAATAAAATGGTCTTATTTTAAGTTTTTGTTTTTCGTATAGCCTAAATCTACAATTTAAAAACATTTTTTTTAATAAAGGCACTTTTTAAAAGGGGTTACTTTACAAATCCATACAAAATAAATTGATGATCAAAGTATCCCCAACTTAAGTATATCTTTGATCACATGATTTTTTATTTTTTTTTTTCTCGAAAATATGTAGTTTTTCAAAGTTTATTTATTTGTAGGATGTTTATCAAATAAAACCGATTGCTAAGGTTATTTTTAATTACTGTAAAACCATATTAGAGTAGCTAGAATCCCAAATATAGAAAAAAATTGATCAAAGTATCCCCATGTTACGGTACCTAAAAACCAGAAGACGCCACTACTGAGTTCCAAGCTGAAGTTAGGTACATAACGCAGTTAATAAAATAGATAGAAATTTGTTACACTATAATTTTACCAATTTTACGTCAAATTATTATAGAAAAACAAAGCCAGTGCTCTGTCTAACCGTGCAACATGCGATAAATGACTTTTAAATGGATCTGTCTATAGTTGCACGGACAGCCAGCAGAATTTTGCATAATTATACGTTAAATCTGCTGTTCTAGTATCATGTTAGTATACTTTTTCACTATATTATCAAATTTAATAATAGGAGTATGAAAAGTTTGAACATTGGTAATGACTCTCCAGAAATTTTCTGAAAAAACATTACTTATCAAGAAGATAAGGACCTAGTGATATTTCCTGCACATCATCAATAATGGACAATTGCATATGTGGAAGAGAAATATAATTTACTCTGTTTATTTATCATTTATTTAAGAGAAATAACTTCGGATATGAATCAAAACAGTAAAGAAATTTGTTTTAGCTTTGAAGAAGTATAGTTATCTATTTTTCTTGGTTGTATTACACTACTCTTTATAATGTGGTTTAAGAGTTTTAGCCAATAACTGTCCATCTAACGATAATGAAACGATAATGAAAACTTATCTGACTTTACCAACTAGAGAGTGAAATGCTTTTGAGCAGAGGAGTAATTGATTAAATTAAGACGGTCATGAATCAAATTCGACAGAACTGATAAAATATATTCGACGTCTAATACTCAAATTCACTATATTTTTGCTCGTATACTATATATAAAGATAATTAGTCTAGAAAAAAACCAATTCTGAAAAATCAATTTTTAAATTTGTAAACTGAATGAAAAACTAAATTATCCGTAATATTCGAGGTCATATTTAGCTCCATCTCACGACACTGTTCACTCTTTAAAGTAAATTAAAAACAAATTAATGTTTCAAGGTTGATTTTTTCTCAGACGACAGAAATTTGCAATAACAGGACACAATAATTGGATGAAATCAAGTTAATTAATTACCTCTTAATTTTTTTATTAAAACTCGTAATAGGTAACTCATTTGACTATCGGTTCTATGAGACCAGCGAGTTAGTTTAGGAGTTGGGATTTTATATATTATCGTTTTAAGTTTAATAATGGCTTTTTAGCTCAGTTACTTCATTTAAAAATTTTTTCACACCTTCAGTCTGATGGAATAAGAGGTTAAATCGTATTTTTGAAACCTATTTGGAGAATTATGTATAGAAACATTTTTATTGGAATATCGTTCTTCTATCCACAAGTTCTCTAGAAAAATTCGCCAAAAGATTTTGACATATTTAACAAAGGGTTTTTATTGGATCAAAGGTGTCTAATTATTTAAGTGTTAACTGTAATGTTCCCCAAGGGTCAGTTTTGGGTCTATTTTTATTTACACTTGTGTACACATGTGATTTTTATAGCGATTAAGAAAAATCTCCCCTACTTTTTATAATTTATAAAAAAAAAATAACTTTACTAAAAGTAAAACTAATTAATGGTTAATTCGAACTCGTGGACGGGAGTATCACCGTTCTCGTAGTTTTTGATCTTTTATATAAATTAATAAATGCTTTTAAAAAATGTAAGCACATCCTAGTACTTCTCTGATCTCTGCAGGGCATTTGATTGTGCATCCTATGATCTTTTAAGAAAATTAAAACTAGGAGCATGTATTAAAGATAGTATATAAAATACCTCAAAGTTTTATAAGACTTGTCAATGTCCAAGCTTGCCTGATAGATAACATTTGCGGATGATACTATTGTCACCGTTCAATATAATGATTTGGAAAAGCTTTTGAAGGTATGTGTGTAAGAATATTTAGAAATAGGAGGATGTACTGATTTCAGAAAATAATGTTTTTACTGAAGATTTTACATAACCTCAAGTAAAATTGCATTTCAATCAAAAATGTGCATTCGGAAGGAGTATCAGAGGAGCTAATGAGCATTGTATTATTAAGTGATGAATTTTACATTAAAGGGTTGCAACATATGTTGCTCATATATTCTTTGGTGCTTGCTAGTTATATATTTGAGTAATTGCGAGCGACTAAATAAATATACATATTGTCGAAATAATCTATTTAAACCCTCATTTTTGACTTCTCATATTTTAGCCAAAAATTGAAAAAAGCACGCACTGTCATAAATAATGCATTATATTGGTATATTCTAACATTTAACGTACTAAGGATATTCTTATACCAATTTGAAGCTGGTTGTGGTCACTTGCCTTTAGGGCTGTTTGACTAGTAGTGTAAATATTTATGCGGTTTTTAAAACCTCTTTTAACTTCTTTCCTTAAAGCCAACTTAATAATGGCTTACACTTCCGCCTCAAAGATTGCTGATTATCTTTGCAGTAGAAATGCCTTTCCTCGATCAGTTCCTGGAGCCCTCT
This sequence comes from Anthonomus grandis grandis, assembly GCF_022605725.1. Lineage (NCBI taxonomy): Eukaryota > Metazoa > Arthropoda > Insecta > Coleoptera > Curculionidae > Anthonomus > Anthonomus grandis. The sequence goes on along the minus strand of NC_065549.1, from coordinate 41,107,664 downwards.
GTGTAGAATACTTGCAAATCTTGCCGAACTATGACGTTAGACCAGGGTGATAGACGTAATCCGTTTTACTCAGTGTCTAAATTGGTAATCCTCTCTGTATTTCTATTTAAAGCTTTTTAGTTTCAGTTTCCTCCTGACTTCTTATAAATGTATATCCTGATATTAGGAAAAAAGCACTTATAAGACCCATTTCAAAAATATCTAATCCAAAAGAACTAAACAACATAAGGCCTATAAGTATTTTATCAGTAGTTTCTAAAATTCTAGAAAAGCATATTCACCAACAACTTACATGCCATTAAATTTTTTAAATTTTAATATTTCTGAGCAAAAAAATAGGTCGGATATACTAAACATAGTTAATTATTCCAATGAGCATAACTTAAAAATTAACTCTGCTAAATCTAACATCATTTTATATGGCTGTAAGTCAGGAATTATGAGACACTTATATGAAAGCATAAATATTGAGATTAATGGAGAAAAAATTCCAGTTGTCAATGAAGTGAAACTATTAGGATTGACTTTAGATTCTAACTTTTGTTTTGAGACACACATTAAGAACAAATTAAATATAGGCTATATGCGTCTTAGAAATCTGTACAGATTTAGATTTAAAAATGTCTTAAAGAGTAAAACCAAATATTATCTGTGCAATAGCCTCATTCTCTCCTTACTGGACTACGGTGATATCGTATATTCTAATTCTATAACATCTGAGCTTTCTAGATCTATACAAAAATTGCAAAATAGCTATATAAGATTTTCTTGTAGCGCTGCCTATCGGGAGCATATCACACCTTATTTAAACATAAATTCTATTTTAAATATGGAAATGAGAAGAAAATGACACATATATGCCTTTATATACAAAATAATAAATTCGGGTCAACCCCCTTATTCAAATTATTCAATGTTGAAAATTTAAGGATACCTCAACATAGAACAAGTAACTTCCACAAGTCATTTTCGGTTGTCGGAGTTACAATGTGGAATAACTTGCCAAATAATAATAAAAATTTGTCATTTAATAAATTTTACACCAAGGTTAAGCAAATTCTTCTCGACTCCCAATGAGATGCCTAGTAGTATGACTAGTAGTAGATACCTAGTAGTATAAACTGCAAAATCAACTAAGACCAAAGATAAGCTGGCCTGTCCAATCTTTCTTTTGTGGTTCTTTATTGTCTATTCTTGTTACCTTTTGTCGCATGCCAGCCAAATTGCTTTACAATTTTTGGTTCTGCCCTTTTTAGTTTTAGTTTTGTTCTTTTTTAGGTTAATTAGGATTTTTTTGTGCTTATTTATAATGTTTTCAAGGCCTGTTTTACGCAAATAGCGCTATTGGTTTTATATAATCGCGAAGCAGTTCCTTTTACCAAAAATTGTCAATTTTTTTTCTCAGGTAGCTAATTATATTTATAACTATTTTTTGGGTAATAAACTTTTTTGACTTTGACTTTGACTTCAGGTAGTTCTTATTGCATCTGTTAAGCCAAGACAATCCAGTCTTTGTAATCTAGCCAGGTTTTGTTCTTTCCTTCTTTCGTAACTTTCTTTCACAAAGCTTCTCACCAGACCACGTTAGATCTGATTACAGAAATATAAAACCAGTATAAGATATTAGACTCTTTATCTATTTGCTGATTAATGTTCTAACCTGCTACACAAGGGCAATTGTCCATTAACCTGCCCATTAACATATTTGACCTTCTGCCTTATTTGTAGAGCTGAAGTATCAAGTTTATCCCTAGCGTAGTTTTCATGGTAACCAATTTACACGCAAAAAGTCCTAAGTTCAAGTCAATTCGCTCAATGTTGTATAAATATATATTTTTTTTAATATAAGTTGGGTCAACAAGAAATTACAAAATTTCTTGACATTTTATGACTATGATATTTTTTTACAGACTTGTGAGTAAAGATTAGAACAGTGAATACACTAGAATAAACATTGGCTGGTTAGGATTGAGCGCAACATCTATACAGGGGGCAGAGGGGATACTTTGTTGATAAACATGCTTAGTATTCCAAGTTGCCAGTGATTGCTCAATTTTAACACAAGAAAATAAAGTGAGATAATAAATTATGATAATTAGCAGAAACTGAATTGCATTCTTTATTATATAATCGAAAGAGTGAACTTCGTTTAACAACCAACACTATTCTGTACTCTATATACACTAAACACTAATCATAATTAATGTTTTTAATCCGGATTCTTTAAATCACCAAATTTCCACTCACAGCGGCAACGCTGTAAATTTTGCCCAAAAATATTCTCGCGATAAAGGTATTTGACAAGTGCGCACGTTGTTTACTTTTGGACCTTTCGTACAGTATTAGTATTAAAAAGATATTTTCAGTGGTTTAAGTGATTTTTTTAATTAATATTAAAATTAAACTCCCTTTATGCTGAAAAATGATAAAGAAGTTTGAAGTAAGTCACATATATTGGGAAAAAGGACATCAATCGTTCCTTTCACAGGCAAGTTAGGTGTCAATAGTGTCATCCTCCTAGGTTATAATATTATTAATGACGACATATTTGCGAAGTATCTATTGAGTATTAGATACCAAAATTACGCTTTTTTTCTTATTTTTTTTTAGAAAAATATTAATAAAACTGTGTAATTTTATATATTTAAAATCTAGCAAATTTTTTTTGCTTATTCGAACCCGAAATTCCGCAAAAATAATATGTGCAAAAATGCAGGTAATCTGGTCGATATTTAGCAATCAAAATCGAGAACGTAGCATATGTCAGTTTCGTGTTTGTGACCCAATATCTTCAATATTGCGGAGGCTTGTTGGGTGGGGTCAGAAATAGAACAGAAACCTGTTTACTTAAATGTCGACGTTTCGACTTATATTAAGTCATCCTCAGGACACTGGTTGGTTCTACATTGTAAAAGAAAACACTTGTGATTTCTGTAATTCGCAAGTTTTTCTTTTACAATGTAGAACTAACCAGTGTCCTGAGGATGACTTAATATAAGTCGAAACGTCGACATTTAAGTAAACAGGTTTCTGTTTTATTTCTGACCCCACCCAACAACCCTCCGCAATATTGTAGCATATGTCGTTTGCTAGCGACATAGATATATAGTCCGTTCACTGTTATTTATTCAATATAATGCCCGTATCTCCTGAAATTCCAAAGGAGTTTTAATAATTGTTTGTCTAGATATTACCAATGGATAATTAAATCGATTTATAATCAGTATGAACCTCGACAAACTAAGGTTTTTTTGTGAAAATGAAACAAAAAGTTAACGTCCAACGGATCTGAGTTAAACTTTTTTGTACAATATATAATAAATATCTAAATGGATTTATGATAATTGCAAACCTCTACAAATGAAAGTTTTTTGGTTAAAAATTGACTGTTCGATGTTATAAACTGCCAAAGGATATGAATAAAACTTTTCTTTATAGCCATAAGGAGTATAGCCTCTTATATTTTTTAATAATTAAGAATTCAATAAATTTGTTTGTAGAAGTTTGCAACTATCAAAAATATCTAGAAAAAAAAAACACGAAGTGGCAACTTTGGATACTTGCATTATAAACATAGACTTCTTTGACAATTGACTTCTTTGTTAAGAATCTTTTTTTATCCTGAAAAATTTGTTGATTACTCCTAAAGTATATATTATTAGTTAGCAAATATATTAAATATTATTCAGACTGTGTATGTGAATATATATGGATTGAGAAAAATATATATTGTATGAAAAATTAGAAAGTCGATTTGACATCATTGTCTGAGAGATGATGAACTCAAACAACCTCGCCTATGGTTTGTAGCTACGCTTATTCCAGGCTTTCAATATTCTAAGGAGTAAAGTAATACTCAATTGTAATTTTTTTTAAATATTTTTAATAATAATATAAAAAAATTATATGTTGTTCATTTGTAAAATTCTCTTTTTTTACTCGTGACAAGTGTCAATAAAATTTTCTATCTTAACAATTAAATAATTTTTTATACACTTTTCCAAAAACTTCCATCACCACGCAATCATAAAATTAAATCAAATTCTTTTGATAAGATACTCAAGATAAGCACGCTAACGAAAGAGATATTAAACAGCCATAAACCAGCATGTTTACATATTAAAGCCGTCCAAAACGGCTCCTATTATTTCAAAAATAATCTCAACGGAAGACGCGTATAAATTTCGTTGTCAGATCGTTGGCTCTTTCGGACACCTGACGTGTTTGTTCTTCTTGTTAACGCCCGGAGACTAACACGACCAATTTGCTTTTGAAGTTGAGTAAAGATCCAAAAGAGTAAAAGTGCTTTGAAATTTCGACTTTTATATTATTAGGCATTTACAAAAAGTTTACAAAGATCCGGTTTCCTGCTACTACGTTACAAAAATATATTTTGTATGAACGTGTCTTTATTGTTTGCGGATTTGGTTAACAGATGTTTCATATAATAATTATGACTTTTATTTATTAAAATTGATAAAAAATGATTTACACATTGTATTATCAATAACATTGTATATTATAGACAGTTACCAATCCAAGAACTTTTCACGAAGTACACACACAATACTTCCAGAAATTGAATGTTTGAGCTGGTAAAGTCCAGTTCAGAGATCTATTAGAATCTTTGATGTGTCGCAGATGCCACACTAAATAGTCCGTGCGCCAATGTCGTATTTATTGTTGCATGATATACTTGTTTAAATGGCAAAATTTTATATAATTTATCTATGAAATCATTTTAATTATACGTAAAGCCCCATGTTTTACGCTATTTTTTATTTTTCTTTCGAAAATATCAACCTTTAAAAAGAAAATAATATCAAAAAAATGACCGCGGACTAAAATCCAACCACCTATTAAAAAATTTTAAACACTCCTAGCACTGACAGTTAATGCCCTTATCCACAGAATAAATGGGCCTCAGTAATATGTATTACCCATCGTCTCATCACTGATTGCGCTAAAAACTAAACTTATTAAATTAAAATTTTTGGTTAAACTGGTTTTACGTACTTAAATATTATCTTGCTATCAACTATCCTAAATTTCTAACTTTATAAAACTAAACCCAAACATCCCGAATAATAAAATTTTAAATAGTAATAAATTTTAAGACCGTACCTGTGCAACTTTTCACGCTTGAGTGGCTGGGACTAATAAAATAGTACGTGGGCGTCTGTAGCCAAATTTTACGAATCAAATGTATAAACTTAAAAAAAAAATGTTTAAAACATTTATTTATTTAATGGATTGATTAAATATCACTTAGAATATTACTTTAAGACTCTTTCCACATAAATTTTTGCGATATAAACATGCATGCGATGTGACAATACAAGCAACACCGGCACACGGACTATTCGCGGTACATCAAAGATTCTAATAGATCTCTGAACTGGACTTTATCTTCGTAAGTTCTCTTAAAGGCACTTGTTTCTTTGTAGAACTTAAACAGGCGGATTTATTACAAAATATCATCCATTCACCTCTAACAAATATCACAGAGCAGAACCCTACATACAATGAACAAAAACAGATTTTCCAACAAGATGGAGCTCCGCATTATTATTTCATCATTCCACCTTCTGCAATCCTCCATATAATATTTTTTAGATGAAAGGGTACAATTGAGTGGCCTCCTCGGTCGCCAGATTTAAACCCTCTGGATTTTTGTTATGGAGGCACATAAGAAGCAAATTATGTATGCTACTTCAACTGAAATATTGGAAATTTTCCAAACACAAATCGTAGACGTCTGTCTCGAAATGAGACCGCAAATGTTCGAGAAGTTTGACAGCAGTTTGACCATTTACTTGACTATTATGGTAAGCCTTTAAATAAAATACCCCTAAATGACGGTTTTCGTATGCACCAATGGCTTTTTTGCCTCAAAAATCATGGGCTACGCATGAAATTCTTGATTAGTAAGGATAAAAGTAAGTTATTTGGTGTCAAATCAGGTGTATATGGAGGATGATCAATCAATTCATTGTTTTGATCAGGTAAATAGGTTATTTTAGGTTATGTGTAAGTGCCTGCACTGTCATGATAAAGAATGATCGCTCTTGGCCGCTTCTAGTAGCAAATGCTCGTGTACTATTCACCAAGTTTACCATTTTATGTTGCTCTAAAGTTATGGTTGCCACATGTCTAGTAATTTCGTTAATTAAGTAATCATTTGCTTTGTGATCTATACACGAATCATTTTGAATTTAATGTTTCCTTTAACTTGAATTTCTTGGCAAAAATTGACACAAGCCTCTTTTTGAGCATTTTTTCAAATTTGGCATTAAATAAACTTGTGCATTTTTCATTAAACGTATTGTTGGTATTTCAAAGCTCCATATTCTCCAAAGGAGTGTATCGATTTCTAAACAAAAAGAAGCAACCAATCGGGAACCAAAAGCATTTTTTTTAATGAGGGATCATTTGATACCCAGTGCATTTTACAAAAAAAAAATCGCGGTATTTCCTCACGAGTTTTTATCAAAAATATGTTTTTATGTGGAAAATAAAAAAAAAATCATCCCTTAATAATACAACAAAAATAGTTTAGTGAATCAATAACAAATATACACAATAAAAGCCTTTTTTCATATTTTATGCCATTTAAATAAATAATTTTGTCATTTCTCTAGTATGTATCGATTACATAAAAATGGTATTATATTCAAATACCACGTTAGCACTTTTTCTTTATTTAATAAAAAACACATTTACGATATTACTTCCACGAAACCATGAAAACTAAATTATGTCATGCGAAATGGTGTAATATAAAATAACGACCATCATTAAAAAAAATTTACAAAGGTGCATTGTTTCTTATATAATTATTACTTTTTATTGTTAGGATTTATTTAAAGGGTGTAATTTTACTAATGTGAAAAAGTAGCAAAAAATGTATACCGGATGTTTATGACAAGTGATTTCTCACAAATAATTTTTAAATGTTGCCAAATTGTAAAAAAATCCAAAACTCCCTTAATAAAAAAAAATATTAGTCCAATAAGATAAGATATTGTGCCGAAGTACACGTAACATTAAGTTATTACAAAATTAAAAAAAAAACTAAATTTTTCTATTAAATTGCATTTTCGTTATATAGATTTCCCAGTACCAAGTGTTGGACGCGAAATAATTTGCAATGCAAATTTCATAATTTGAATCAACCGCCATCTCAGTTTATTCACTTTTCCAGTAGATGAAAAATGATGGTGATTATTGTCCATTTAGAATAAATAAGCGAGCGACTATAGCCGCTAAAGAAGCTTCTTGCTATGCTTTGCCGCCTTTTAAATATGCAAGTTACCGCCTATTTTTAAGAATGTAAATTCTCGATAGGAATCTTCTTAATATTCTTATGGCATGGCGTTTTGTTTAACTGGTATTGGTGTTCATTAAAAAGCAAAAGTATATTGTTCTAATTATTTAAATTATTTTGTAATTTGATGGCAGCATTTAGGTGTAAGAATTTATTTGTCAGATGAAAATAATAGTTAGGGTTAATATCAAGATTCATTACAGAACTTATAGGTTTCAAAATTCTAATTAAAAAGCAGAACGAAGCTAATTTGTGTTGTTATATAAAAATTACTTGAAAAAAATATCGTTATTTGTCTTAACTGTTCTATAAGAACTTTCCAGACTGTCATTAACATAGTAAATTCAGTATTTTAATAAAGTACAATCTTACTAAATGGCTCTATGGTCAAACGTCATTTTTATCTAAGTACTGGTTTTCTGGTCAGAGTGGACAGAATATAGATCTAATAATTTGATCGCAATTATATGACATCGTTTCCATTCTTTGCATCTGTGTCTCGCATGTTTAAGATATCTTGGACGTTGCATGATCCTCTTATATGTTAATTTCTTTTTTGTTTTCCTACAACCTGAAATAGATCTTAGAATTGTCATTTCCATAGTTTTTAGTTGTGGTGATTTCTTAAGTGGCCTAGATTTACTCTGGATAATATGTATAACTGTAGTTGTGTAGTTCTTCTTTATATTTTAAAAAAAGTAGCATTTTACGAAAAAAATCGTAATGAAAAAAAAGGTGATTTTTTATTGCTCTATAAAAAATACATACCTACAATTTTTGTTACTAAAACGAAAGGCAAACGCGAAATTTGAAAAACAAAATTATTTATTATGATATTTCAAGAACAATCGTTCACGTGAGAAAAATGATAAGAAACAAATAATTTATTTACAAAAAAGTATGCATAATTTAGTTATAAAATATACAGTAGTGGCCAAAAGTAGATAGACAAAGTATTATTTTCATATAATTGTTTAAAGATTTACCCACAGGTCCCCTAGATTTTAAATTATTGTTATTTGTAAGGCGGTCTATAAAAGAGACCAATAAATTTTAGTTAAATATTTTGCTTGCTATCAGATAAAGCAATAATATAAATATAGCTGGTCGAAAGGAGATAGACAAAAACAATTTTGGAATAATTTTTTTGTCTAGATATTTATAAAATAAAATTAGTATAGTATATGCAATATTAATGCATATCGCGCGGGTGATCGTCAAATTGATATTGCTCGTAGATTTGACGTTAAAAGAGAAGCTGTTTGGGCAATTATCAAAAGATATGAAAGGACAGGATTGTTAGAGCCAAAAAATAAATCTGGTCGACCAAAAAAAAATGGACATTAGACTGTATGCAAATTAAAACAAATTAGCCAGAATAACCCTTTCATGTCTTCTCGTCAAATTCAGATAGAATTACAGGCTCTAGGGATTTGTAATGTGTCCTGTAAGACGAAGGTTGGTAGAAGAGAATGTATTTGCACGTAGGCCAGCAAAAAAACCATTGCTTTCAAAAAAGAAATCCGATTGGAATTTGCCCGTCAGCATATACACTGGACAAAGCATAAAACTGGAAACGTGTTTGCTGGAGCGACGAATCGAAGTTTAATTTGTTTAATTCAATATGTTAGACGTCCTTTTGGCCAGCGTTTGAATCCCAAGTACACAAAACCCACAGTTAAGCATGGAGGTGGATCAGTGATGGTTTGGGGTTGCTTCTCAGGTTATGGAATGGGCCCGTTACATCGCATAGAGGGCATAATGGACAGGTTTATGTACAGGGATATTCTCAGAGATGTTATGTTGCCCTATGTCGAAGACAATTTACCATTGAGATTTCAATTCCAGCAAGATAATGACCCGAAGCATTCCTCCAAAATCATGAAGCAATTTTTTGAAGAAGAAAAAATACTAGTTTTAAAATGGCCATCCCAGTCACCCGATCTTAATCCCATCGAAAATTTATGGGAAATTGTAGATCGTGATACTAGGGATAGAAGCTATTCAAATAAAGGTGAATTATTCGAACGGTTGCAACAGAAATGGAAACATATTGGTTTTAAACTCATAGACAATCTTATTGAATCAATGCCACGTAAATGTCAGGCTGTAATGGACAATAATGGGTATTTTACGAAATACTAATATTGTAGATGATTTAGTCTGTAATTAAAAAAAAATACTTCGAAAAAAAAAGAGTATTGGTTATTTTTTAAATTTGTCTATATACTTTTGGCCATTACTGTATGTAAATGACGATATTCCAATAAACAACGTCCAATGAACAGATGTGTATTTCTTTTGAGTTATACATATATCTCAAAAAAGAAACCTTTTACAGAAAAAATCGTTGAGATAAAAAACATAGATTTAATAAGTCTCTATAAAAAGGTACTATAATATTAATTATTAATTTAATAAAAATTTTAATATTATAATATGAGAGTGAACAGTTGTTCACATGATCAAAATGATATGAGGCAAAAAATGTATGACTGTATTCTCTACAAAATAATATGTCTAATTTAGTCATAGGACATACGTTTACTGCGATACTTCAGTAAACAACATTCAATGAACAGTTGTGTATTTTTTTAGATAAATATCTTAAAAAAGAAGCCTTTTACGTAAAAAATCGTAGAAACAAAAAAAATTGACTTTTATAAAAGGTAAAAAACACGAAATCTACAGCATCACAAATACATTTAATAAAATAACGAAGGTTACATGTTTCGCTCGACTAGAGCATCATCAGACCTAAACAATAATTAAAATTATGTAACACGAAAAAAGGAGAATTCAACAAAAACTTACCATAACATACACAAAACACCTGATATATAAGTAAACGAAGATTACAATAAAGTGGCACTATCTATGTATAAAGAACTCAACTAAACAATCAAATCACATTTTAGAAATCTAACCATCATTTAAGAGTCTAGAACTATTTAAGGTTATTAAAAACTAGGTGGCCATCAAAATCAAACCTTTCATTAACACAGGACAGATCTGGGCTTTTAAAAGCTTTACTAATCTCCATTGTCTCCAACAAGTCTAGTTTTTTACTTTTGTTGCATTGATGCAGTATTTTTATATTTTGGCTGTCAGGAAAATCATGTTTGGAGTCGAGAAGGTGATTAGCAAAAGCTGATCTGGTCACTGTGATTTCGGTATTTTTAAATTTATTGTATTGGGCCTTGTGTTCACTAATCCTAGTAAAAATCTTCCTAGCAGACTTGCCGACGTACACTGCAGGGCACTCTTTACACCTAATCTCATAAACTCCTGGAGAAGATAACGGGGGTAGTTTATCTTTAGTTTTAATTAGATGTCCTTTTAAGGTATTATTGGTTTTAAAAGCTGGGGTTATGCCAAAGGGAGAAAAAAAACGTATAGTAAATGTAGAAAAAAAAAATAGTTGTGACGAAATTGGTCCAAAATAAGTAAGTTAAATTTTTTTTAGCTAAATATCTCATAAAATATGCTTTTTACGAAAAAAATCTTAAAAACAAAAAAGATAGATTTTTTTATTCTCCATTGAAAAGTTCCTTCCAACTTTTTTTTCAAAAACTAATAGCAAGCGAGATATTTAAGAAACAAAATTAGGTATTATAATATGGTATGAACAACTAACTATTCAGAACAACAGCTCTCTAATGTATATATTTAAATATAGTTATGCAGAGATCTAAAAACTATGCTGGAGGTCGTGTACGCTCAAGAGTCAAGAAACTTAGAAGAACTAAGAATAAAAATTAATGAAGCAAAACAAACCGTAAAAAATAACAGATTAGCATTTAGACAGTTAAAAGATAATTTTTTTCACCGATGCTGTATTTGTATTGAACAAAAGGTCGTAATTTTGAAAACTTTATGTAATAATTAAAGATAAATTGATTAAAACACTTTCTGCTTTATTTCATTTATTAGTAAATCTTTGTTTGTTTTCCTTTTAACTGTTATTTAGGTAAGGTGCTATAAGGGTAGCCCAATGAATTTTTTATAGTAAAAAGCTGATACACCGATAAGGTTTCTTAAATAATTATGCTTTGAAAAAAAAAATGCTGTAATTTTTAAAACGCCTTTAACTTTGTTGAACTTTTTTTACTTTTGTTTTTTATGTCACAATTTATTTATTTTTGTAAGCAATATTTTATTTTCTGGATCAAATTATCTTTGTTCTTGTCAGAGTCAACTTTTATCTAAAAAATAAAATAAAAATCAGGCATTCGCCTTACCTATTTACTATGAATATAGCAGAAATAAGCAAAAAAGTCGAATAATACTAAAAAATCACAAAAAATGTAATAACTCCTAAACTAAAAGAAATCGGATCATATACATGGGGGTGATTCGGATTCCCCTAGGGTTGCTCTATCTCTGGGCGCTCGCTTGACACTCTTTTTTGGGACACCCTGTCTTCATTATTGTCTGGACTATATTTGTCTGGATGAAAAATCCTAGTAAAATCTTTCGTATTTTGATTAATTTGTCACATTTTTTTAATGTCCAATAAGAACAAATATGTTTAAAACCCAACAAGTTTTTCTTGTAATTTTCCGCGGGTAAACAATTCATTTGTTCACGCTGTTTACCGGCCACTGATTGTGAACGTAAAAAACCAACAGAGAAAAATGGAAAATTAACAAAACGGATTGAACAACGAACGATTGAACGTATGATATAGAGTTTGCACGGTAAATCGAACGTTTATAAATAATTTGTTTGGTTGGTTATTGTAAGCTGGTTTCGGTTACGTTGCGGTATTTATTTTACACCCTTTTTTTACAAACGATGTTTTTAGTTTGCCAATACGTCAATAGTGAGAAAAAATGCAACGAAGTTGCAATTGGATTAACTTATTTTTTATGATGTCAAATCAGGAGATCATGCTGGCTATTCCATCAATATTTGCTTTTATTTAACTGTTCTCGGGAATTCGGGAATCGTCTCGTCAGTCGCCTAGAACCTAGATGGAGATGCAGTGGCAAGCATACATCGCGACATCTCGAGACACATGTAGAAAGTTGGTAGGAGGTTATTAACCTAAATAGCTCTTAAACCTTGATTAACCTAAATAGCCTCTAAAAGGATCTATTTAGGCTACATTCAAATATTTCCATCGCAGTAAAATAAAAATCAGGCCGTAATAATTTAATCCTCTATAAGACTCGGGTAGAACTTTAGGAATTACAGGACAGATAAATACCAATTGTTAAACAATTTCAACAATTGTAAACAGGTTAATTTTTTCCCAATAGTATCCGCCTTATAACATGATATACGAGATATATCATGTTATAAAAGTAAAATTATAAAAAAGGTAGGAATAAATTGGGTTAATTTTTGGACATGAGATACTGTCTTCTGGATTATAATGATATATTAAGGGTATTGTGGCCTTAGTCAATTTTTTCGATTTTTTTATTTTTTCACAGTTAACTTCGTGTAAATTTAACCCGTACAGTTGGGTCAAGAAACAACTACTGGCCTATAATACTACTTTGATATTTTATGCCGTTAAGAGGCCAGTTCAAGTCTAAATATTAGCCCGACTTAGGAACTAAATACATTATAAATACTAAATACAGTGAAAATAAATGCTTAAGTCATTGTGTTCGTTGTATACATGTATAATAAGACAGTTGGCTATTTTTGTATTGCCTTTATTTTACTTTACACCTAAGCAAACAATAAAAACGCTACAAAATCGTGACAGTCTGGGTTAAGGATTGAGTAGTAAGGTCTGATTTCTTGCTAATTTTTTGCCTAAGTATAAACATACTTATCATGAATTAAATCGGAACTAGATAGATTTAACAGTTGTATTAAATGAAATCTGCAATTGCTGAACCTTAGAAATGACTAAGTTGATGCCAAAGTCGCAATGAAGCGAAATGACTGCAGAAGCAGATGACATTCATATATAAACGAACGACTCCAAAAGGTAGACTTAGATTGATACTCTAATCAGTCTCTTCACCCATGCTATCTTAAGGAGCATGAAGGCATCTTGAGAGGACATGCTGTATCAAAAGCTTAATTGAATAGTTGACCTAATTACTTTAATAGTTTACTCTTATTTAGTATCGGTCAGCTTGAGATCTTAAACACTTTTGCTAGGCCTTCCATACAGGGTGTCTACTATAAAAACCGTGAAATTTTAAGAGGTGACTAAACAAGTCATTTGCAACAAAAAAGTCGTATAACATTTTTTCGAAAAGTCATTAGTTCTTCTGGTATTAAACATTTTTTGATTTTATCAAATTTCTTTGTTTTTTTTTTCATATAAACAAGAATATCTCCGTTATTCTTACCACTATATAAAATTTGGATATATCATCTGAAAGAGAATTAAATTTGCTCTAAGATGGGTATATTTAAGTTTTTAAGTAATTTTTTATACCGGGTATTACCAGAAGTTAAATGTAACGTTTGGAAAATGTGCAAAATTAGTGGTATCTTCTTCATTGTTGTTTTTCTAAAATTTGGTGAACAGAGACATGTTTTTTTTTTCAGCAAAAACTACTGCATTTAATATGCTTTCCAATGATATACTTACTTTTGTGATAGCTATTTGTTTTCACAGCAATATCATAGGCAAAAGAATGTTCCTATTTACCAAATTTTAGAAAAACCACAAGAAGAAGATACCACTAATTTGTAATTTTGTTTATTTCCCAAATGTTACATTTAACTTCGGATAACCCCCGGTATAAAAATTACTCAAAAACTTAAATATACCCATCTTATAGCAAATTTATTTCTCTTTCAGATTGTATATCTAAATTTTATGTGGTGGTAAGAATAACGGAGATATTCTTATTTATATGAAAAAAACAAAGAAATTTGATAAAATCAAAAAATGTAAATAACAGAAGAACTAATAACTTTTCGAAAAAATATTATACGACTTTTTTGTTGCAAATGACTTGTTTAATTACCTGTTAAAGTTTGGCAGTTTTTATAGTAGACACCTTGTATAGGTGGCCGAATGCATGGATTGTGGATTTCTTCTATGTGGTTTAATAACGTCGTTCGACTCTAATTGGAATCAAATCATTCGCTGATTTGACGTAGTTATGTCATTCGATACTTTCCAGTTACCTACCATGTCTCCAAAGTTGCGTATCACCATTGTAATATCAAGCACTTCCTTTTGGTTACAATTCACAAAAGTAGGTTCGACTTGCGACATCAAGATATAGACTTCAAAAGCCTTAGTGGATATTTTAATTAAAAATATACGAAATTGAAGTGTTTTTAAGATTCTTAACAGCAGAAATAAAGTAATTAATACTTGAAAACTAGTATGGCGGTATCCAAAAGACTAGAATCCATCAGATGCTTAACAAGAGGATTTGCAACTACGATGACGCGCTTGGAAAATTTTTACAATGTGGATATTAGATCTTGGTACAAAAAAGGTAAATAGAAGAGCTACCAGAGGCTAGCAAAGTCAGAAGGCCAAAAGCACCTTTATTGTCTATTCCTATTTTAAATATGAACATATCAGACTTACGAAGTTCATCAGGTATCAAAAATATTTTGGCTGTCATACCAATACCGTATCAGGAGTTTGACTGCCAAATATTCAAATACGAAGAAAGTACATTGAACACTCTAGAATACACTAGATTAACCTGGCAAAAAAATACTGAGTGTAGATTTACATGAGGCTAAAGAACATTATGCAAATATTCAATACTAGAATAGGGATGTTAGTTATTATTCCCGAAGACGCCTTATCATATCAGTTGATTAAGCTCATAAGAAATCTGCTGGAGAAGATTACAGTAGGTCTGAACAAAAATAAACGATATGTGTACCCAACGTTTGGACATTTTATATTTTTATTCTGGTAAAAGAAGGCCGCAGATTCGACTTATCTGGAACTACCCGTAGGCCCTAAACTAATATTTAATATAGACAAATGTACAGCTGTCACGTCATTAAAGAGTCTGCCTGTGTCACCAAATAATCACTGTAAGATATGCAGAATCAAACTATTAATGAGTCTTTTAAATAAGCACTGGCACGGCACTTAAGACATCAATTTCACACTTTGGGTATTGAGGACACCTTGGAGTATGGTTGGTGTAGAGCAGGAAAAAACTGCAGAGCCGCGCATCGAGGAGTGCACATGCACCAGATCTCAGTAGTCACATATTGGGTTATATTTGGCACACCTCGCGACATCTCGGGACACGTAAAAAGTTGGCGAATGTTCTGGAACAGTAGTATACTTAAGATAATAGGCGCACTCACCGCTAGGAGGCCAGTTTAAGTTTAAATATTGACGCAACTTTTAAACCGAAATGTCTGATGGTTCTGCGTCAACTTAAATCTTTCTCAATTTTTTTCTTCTCATGGTGTTACTTAGTATTTTCATAATGAAAGACTAATTAACCAATTTTTAACGAATAAAATACGGAATTGGAAAAATAAGATACAAGAGATTCTAGAGGGTGTTGCACAGTGCTTCGAGCAATGGACAAAATTCAAAAATTCAAACCCAAAAGACATATGAATATGTTATTATTTTTTTTTGTCTTTCGTTATCAGTAAAATTATCGTACAGTGACTGTCTAATTTTTTTGTATCTGATGTTGAAGATCACACCGTTTGAAAAGTGTATGGTATTTACTCGTTTTTATAATTTTATATTATTCTTCAATCCTTATGGATAATTCCAAGCCAGGTACGTATAACTTTTAATATATTTTTTTACTATTTTTTTAATAATTTTAAGCATAGTGCAAATTTTATAAAAATTCTAATTTATCTAAAAACACCTCCAAGCAAACACTTTATTAATGGGCTTGTTGGGTGCCAAAATGGGTCGGAATTAGCAAAAAGGTTTTAGAAATGAAACTATCCTTGTAATTCAGCATAAGACATAGCTAAATTCTAAAATGTGTTTAAATATTAATACTAAGATAATTAATGAGCCTGGAACTTCATCGAAAACTAAACGTGAAGACCTGCAAAATATTTTACGGACAGTTGCCAAAAAACGAAAAAAATACGAATTGCCAGTTTTCCATTATACATCGGAGAAACTAACTTTTGCCGCACAGGAGTCCGCTGAATAAAATACAAATATTGTTGCAACAAAAAAAAGTTTTCCCTCATAAGATACAATGGCACTTTTTTTAGATTTGGACCTTTTTCAAAGAAAATGCAATTTACTGAAGTCAGTCATTAATAATTTATTTGATGATTGTTTGACATCTTTTTATAAAGTTTTGTGTTTTCGAAATCAGTTGATTTCGCAAAATTTTAACTTTACAGAATAAGGAGCAGAAATTAAACCACAACTTCTATTGCAATATATCCTTAAGAGCATTTTAAAACTTTTAGAAAGTAAATGATTAAATATAAAATTAAATAAAAACTCATTCTTGTTGGTATTTATGGTTTTGACGGGAGTTCGGGGCATAGCATTTACAAACAAAAATTTAGTAGTTTTGATACTATGACTAACGAACATTTGTTTTTAGTTGCTATGTCGCTTCTTAGACTGACAAATGAAGAAGGCGATGCTTTTATGAAAACTTTCGAACTTCTTTCTTTTTATGGGAAATTTTATGGGTCTACAATAACACGTAGACCCATAAATATTTAATTTTCCAAAGAAAATTCGGATTTAGTCAAAAGCAAAAGCGCCATGTTAGATGATAGCTGCATTAATACCCTATCTGAAACTAATTCAACTCAGAAATGCTTTATCTGTGGTGCATTTTTAAAAGAGATGAACACTGATAAAGAGTTCGAAAGAGTAAGAAAAATTGAGAATCTTAACTTTGAGTTGTCTTTCCTTCATTCGTGGATTCGTAGTTTTGAGTGTTTGTTATATATGGCCTATAGATCACCATTTAAATGTTGGCAAGTCTCTTGAAAATAAGGTGGTTTTCGAAAATCGAAAACAAACTATCCAGAAAGAATTTAAACTCAAAATGGGCCTAATTGTAGAGAAACTCAGACTAGACTACGGATCCTTTTACAGAGATTTTTTATAGAAATAATAAGATAAAACATTACAAATTTTGAGAATGGTGTCTATAGGACAAAAAATTAAAATAACGAAATTTGAACAGCTTTTAAAGGATACCAGAAAACTCTTCATCGACCTATACTCTCGATATTATATGCCATCAAGTGTGCATAAGCTCCTAGTGCATGGAGGTGAAATTATTAAAAATTTTGAGTTACCAGTCGGACTTTTAGCTGAGGATGCTCTTAAAGCACGGCATAAAGAGGTTAAACATTTGCGTCTAAATCATTCAAGAAAATACTCAAGAGAAATCTTAAACAAGGACATCAAGAATAGATTATTAGTTACTTTAGATCCATGTATACCTTCTTTGAGAAAGGCTTTCACTTTCAAATCGCGGCAATATAACATAAATTATGTTAAAGATTATCTGAAGGATGATACTTTTTCTTTGCAACGGTATTCTGATATGTTACCTACAAATATTAACAACCTGAATTTAGACACGGATGATCCGTCGGAAAGTGATTGAATTTAATAATGAGTTGTTAATTTTGTCGTGTTCTTGTCCGGTTTTAGAACTATATATTTGTTAATTTGTTTACAACTCTTTAATATTTGATAGATACTTATTTTTTTTTCATGCTCATAAAAATTGGCTTTATTTAAATAATTATGTTTTATTGGCTCTTCGTCATTTTTCATTTGCAATTTTTACATTTATGTAGTTTATTTTTTTGTTATCTTATTAATCCATTTTTGTGTAAATGAAACCTACTTTGCATTTCTTTATCCCAGACCAACGTTTGGAGGATACCTAATTAAAAAAATTTGGTGTTGTATAAATGATTGTTTGCTTTAGTGTGGTATAAATAAAATAGATTAGTTTCCATATTTCTAAATACGTGAGTGCGAAATTAATTATGTAAAATATGCCATTATGTAGCTTCATAATAGTTTTAATTTGGTTAAGTAAAAAGAGAGTAGTGATTTTGGTCCCGTATTCCCATATACTCGAATCACTGTGCGTCAAGGTAGCTGAGGCAATTAGCGTTAATGAATCAGTAGAATCTGTAAGTAGTAAATATTGTTATTGGTGCTCACATTTTCATAGTCCAAGAAAATAATATTATATATATAATTATTTATAAGATACATAAAGAACATTGCGATATGCTAAGTATCCCTGTGATTTTTTTGGATTTGAGTGAAAATCTCTTTACACAAAATTTAGGATCATCGTTTACTAGTATAAATAAATAATATATTTCTGCCTTTTTAAAGGACTAGAAACTACAGTATAGATTAACAAATAATTTTTATTATATTAAAAAACAGTTTTTCTTAGTGTTAACAAATAGTTAAGGATTTAACTTAAGATATAAGTAATTATTTTAGGAAATATACAAATACCAATGTCACGATATGAAGATACACTCTTGACCCCTATAACTGTCACCAAGATTTATTGGCGTTAGTTATGCTATAAATAAAAAAAAATATTAAGCTTCCAGTGTTTGTTAATATTAATAGAAATTTATGTCGCTATAAATATATTACAATAATAATAATAATAATGATTAAGTACTTAACGGCCATTAAACCAATATATTCGAAATTTTATATTGTTCTTGTATAAATTCGATTTATTCCAAAAAGCAAGCGTAAGTAATACACGTTGTATTGTATTTGGCAGGCAAATATTTGCAATTCGAAGTGAAGTCAGCGAAAATGGTTTTGCCTACAGTTTACAAACCGGTGGTAAATTGAAAAAGGTATAATCTGAAATAAAATATTACTTTTAAAGCGGATTTTATGGGTCTGTACGGGAAATATAAAATGAAATTATTGTCAGCTTTAAATTTCCACATAACTATTTTGTTAACAAGCATATGAGCAGAAAAAGAGTATAATTTGTGAATCTTTTAGTACTTTAAACAAGTAATTTCGTGACCAGACTTCAAAGGCACAATCTAGTTAAGTTACTTTGAGAATCTTCACCTTATAAACCCTCTTCAGCTTACATTAATTCTTCTGAAATATGAAATCATACAGCATTTATCGCCAAAAATGCTTATCAGAATAGAACTTTAATAGTAAAATCATCAGAAACCATCAACCCAAGACAACCTTCCAGACTCTTCAGGCAGGTTTGATATTTGATATATAAGTTTTATCCTAACCGATCCAGATCGCAGTGTAGATTTGACATTTTCTTAATACTAACATACATTATGAGCTATTCATTTATTACCCAATGGATCTGGTACTGTAACCGACCTATAATCTGCAAAAAGGTAATCTTTAACAAAATCTTCATTTAGATGTTAGTAGGTATACAAGTCATCAGGGACGAATCCGGACTCTCCGGACTTCCCCAAAATATCGGTCTCACGAAAATTTTTTCACTTCAAATTTTGATTTGAAATTCATAAAGCTGTAAAATATCCTAAAATAATTAATTATATTTAATAAACGTATATTTTATAAACACCCTGTATTCGTTTAAAAGTGTCTCAATCGCCCGAGAACTATCTTACATCCTTGAAAATCTATACCCTAAACATAAATAATAATATAAGCAGAGATTGAGAGAGACCTAGAAAAGTAAAAGAGGCAGTGCTCACTTCGGCTTATTAAGAGCCATGTATCTAGAGTGGTCATAGTTGACCAGGTGTGGTGGTGTTTGTCCACTAGGTGGATATTAGAATGGTTGTGATTGTTTTGTGCACAGGTTAATCATGTCGACATGCGAGTAATATTTTATATTGTTGTTGTATAAGTCCATAGCTAGAGTTTTATGGTATATCAGAGTTTGTCGCTGTTTAGCGAGGTATTACCAGGTTGTGGTCGATTGTGTAGCAATCGACAGGGATGCCCTCTGAGCGCGCAGTTCCTTCGAGTTGGTCTTGTGAGTTATAGAAGGGCCCTCACTTGTCTTCTCGATTGACACATTTGGATTCTATGATCTCGGTATATGTTATTTTAGTTTCCGAGTGTTGAGATGCTTACTGCTTAGCGGCAGTGGAGCGTCTGGGGTAGCCTTAACTATTTTAGGGGACACTAGCTAGTCGTCAAAGAAATATGTAAATTATTTACATAAAGTAACTATGGTTCCCCGGTGAGTAAACTTAATCTTTATTAGATGGGTCAGTACAGTAAATCGTAAACATTTTTGTTTCATGGTGCTCTCAATCTCTTGCTGTATACATAGTGGAGCTCGCTGAATGAATTGCATTGTCAATACTCACGTAAGTTTAATTTTAAAAATACCAAAATTTTACAAAGCATTTTCTGCAAAATCATGTTAAAAAACTGCATGAGTACAAATTCGTCTGAGGACCACGCATTGGTGTCTTTACCTCACTTATAATATTGATAATATTTATCCATCCATGCGATATACCTATTATTATATAGATATATATTCCAAAACGAGTGTGAATCTTCGGCAGCGGTTATAATATACAGCGAATACAATTTACGATTTATCTATAATATCATTATTCGAATAGCGTGCCAATGTCATACAAGTCCGCAAGATAGCTACTATGTCAAAAAGGTTTTACATGTACGAATGAACAAACTAGAGGGCATTTGAACGCAAGTAACCTCTATTGCGGTTTTGACGTTTACAGGGCAGGCGACGCTAACCATGCGTTCTGTCAACAGTCAAATAGAGATGGGCAAAACTGTTATTGTTATTTTTTCACAACAGTTTAAATTAACAGGTTTCTGGTTTTATTATTATTTTGGTATTTACTTGTTATGTATACTATACTTTTTGAATATAATGCCCCATAATTTTGTTTTAATACCTCTTAGTTAAGAAAATTACATTTAGAACTTACAAAGTTTAAAAGTTCTGGGTTTTTAATAAAAACCTTCATTTTAATAGCGTTATTTAGCAATAAAATAAAAAATCATTGTTTTCGCACATAACCTCATCAATGGGTCCCACCGCGGTAATTCATCAAACAAAACACGAATTGTGTATATGGGCTGTGAGATTTAAAGCTAAAAGTTAGTTAAATTTCGTAATAGTAAATTTTTTGAGTGTTAGCGTGAGTGTAGTAAATGATTTGTTTGAACCAATTATTAAAAACTTGACCAATTTAAGAACAATTAGATATCTTACCTGTAATAAATGGAAAGGTAAGAGATAGTATAAGAAAATGTATGTTTTCAAATGATTAACGCCTGTACCAGAGAAATTAAAAACAAATTTTTAAAAGACTTTTTAACTTTCCTGCTCTTGAATTTGACCATGGAATATAGAACATAAAAGAGCAATTTTTTTCCGCTATTTATTAACGATTCTGTGGGCTGTAGGAAAATGATTTGCAATGATTGCAAGAATTTTAGAAACTAGTTTATTTATTTTTGTAGACAAAATTCAAAATTAGGTTTTTTGTCTTTCAGGTCAAGTGAGGCAAAAAACCTTTTAAAGGGGAAAAAATCAATCATCTAAAATTTTTTACACCAAAGGATGAAATTGTTGCCCGATGTAACTATTGTAGTCAAGTGTTATCTTACAAATCATCTATAAGTAATTTGAAGCAACATCTTCAAAGAAAATATCCGTCCATAAAGTTAGTGGACAATGGTTTTACAACAACTTCAAATAATTCTCCTTCATATTCATCCAGTAGTAATATTCAATCAACGGTATCTACCGCTTTTGCCTCTATTCCATCCACGTCATCAGCACCCGTTCATTCACCCACCGCATCAACTACTTTAACACGCCCTGATTCACCTGCCTCATCTATTTCATCTGTTGCATCATCGATAACACTAATATAAATGAAAAGCATACAAAAAAGTTTAAGCTGTGCCTTCCATCCCAAAAAGATAGGTTTAAAAAAAAAAGCATTGATGATATACTCCTAAAATTAATAATCAAGGACTTTTAACCTTTTTCGATAGTTGAAGGTGCAGGTTTTAAAGAGTTTTGTAATGCCCTAGAACCATCGTATTGTCTTTCCAGTAGAAAAATTCTATCGAATACATTACTTCCAGCGAAGTTCGAAGAAGTGTTAATTAAGGCACAAGAAAACCTTAAAACAGCCCAGGCAGTAACAATTACCACCGATTGTTGGACGTCCTCTAATAATGATGGCTTTATAGCCGTAACATCACATTTTATTGATGCAAATTTTGAATTAAGGTTAGTATTATTAGAGGTTGGGCCTTGTAGTGAGAGCCATACAAGCAAAAATCTCGCGACGGACCTCAAACGGATCGCTAATGAATGGGAAATCAAAAGTAAAATTTTACTAGTCATATCGGATAATGCGGTTAATATTAAAAAGGCAATAAGTGATGAATTGAAATGGAAACATTTAGGTTGTTTAGCACATACAATAAACTTAATTTTTCAGGATACATTAAAACTTGTGTCGATCCGCTTGTTGCTAAAGTTTCTAATATTGTTTCGCACTTCAAAAGAAGTGCAGTTGCGAAGTTGGATGCCTATCAAAAACAAAATGGCAAAACTCCGAAAACGTTGATCCAATCTGTAGTGACTCGTTCGAATTCTGTATTTTACATGCTTCAACGATTCCTGAAACTTAAAGAAGAAGTGAGAACTACATTAGCTGCTTTAGGAAAAGAAAACTGGTCAATGCTCACAAATCAGGAGTTCGAGTATATTGATGAACTCATTCAAATACTTTCACTCTTTCAGTCAACGACCGTGTTTATGAGCACAGAAAAACCAGTAACGCTTTTATCCGTTATCATGGTTTCTAATGGATTATATGATTTGTACAAAGATCTTGGAAAACGTCAGTTTTCTGATATGACAAAAGGTGTTTTGTACAAGCTTCTTGAGGGAATCGAGTATCGATTCAGGACTCTGCAAAATAGTTCCACTCTTCTGTTAAGTACGTTTTTGGATCCGAGATATAAATATATTGGATTCAGTAGCGAGTCAATTGGAGACTAAGCAAAAAAGATCGCAACAAATGCAATTATCGCATTAATAGAGCAAAAAAAATCAAGAAAAAAAAACACTTTGGAAGAAAAAAGGCAACAGGTTTCGGAAACACAACAACCGTTTTCAATTTGGAATTCATTTGACAAGAAAGCTGCAAATATAAATCCGAGTCATTCGTCACAAGCACGTGCCATTATTGAAATTCAAAGATATTTGGAGGAGCCATTATTAGAACGTACCGAAAATCCGTTAAAGTGGTGGAAAAACAATAGTTATAACTACCCCTTCCTAAGTGAACTAATATAATTAAAATTTGGTACAGTAACCACATCTGTACCTTGTGAAAGAATGTTTTCTAAAACGGGGCAAATTATAAGCGATCGCCGAAATAGAATATCAAGTACAAAGTTAAAAAACATTATGTTCATTAATCAAAATGACGATTAGTGTAATCCTGACTGATTAATACGAATTTATACCGATTATTTTTATATTTTGAGCTCAGTTTCTATTTTTTATGTTAGACATTATTTTTTCTTATATGTAAAATGTTTTTTGAGTTTATGTTTTTTATTTTGTGTAACCAATTGCTCTTTATTTTACAGGTTATTAAAGTTGGTGACAATTTTTTACAACTAAGCTTTTTATTTCAATTTTAATAACTTTAAGTTCACCATCGGATTTAAAAATTATCGAGAAAATTATTAAAAAGTTTAGGGATTGAACCCGGGTCGGCTGCATGCGCAGAACGTTATTTCATTACGAACTGCATGTACTCCCATTCAGTTTTTGCTATGCTACAACCATGTTTACAAGGTTAAAAACGGTTGCATATCTCAACTTCTATAGTTATTTTATCCTGTTATTTTAGACGAGCGACAACAGTTGCGTAATGTTGTTGAGGAATAACAGTTAAAAAATAACACATCATTAAATAACAACCCATCTCTACAGTCAAATAATGAATAATCAAATAATAGTGTAAACCGGATATGCAATTTCGATTCAGTGATTTCTGAGTGTGAATCTTCGGAGTATTCGTGCTATTTTGGTAAATCCTCCTACTGGAGAAATGCCTCCAATGAAAATTACTGAGTTTTTCAAGCGAAAAAATTTTATCGAAAAATCCGAGAATTCGGAACAGCCTGTTGAGCAAGCCGAAGAATCAACGCCAGCAAAAAGATCGAAACAAGACGAGACAAATAAAGTAAAAGTAATTCTGCAGTTTAGCGGCTTTTGTTAAAACTAACGAAAAATGGTCGGGTTTTTTGCAAAATGAGTGGATTTGGATATATATTTTTCACTAAGAGTGGCGGAAAGCCAAATTTTATCACGAAGAGGGTGTTATCACGCACTAAATCACTCACTATGGGACATGAATAGAATAACGTCATTAGAATAACCCTGTATTCGATTAGTTTTCACAACAAATAGATTACAACAAAAATAATACAAAATACAATAAAAATAATAGAAAAAAGAAAATAATACAATACTAACGATAATCTTTGTTGTAGGTTATGATGGAGCGAGCTATCTGTCACGAACGCGACATTGCACCGATTCGCAACTGCCTGGGGACGGTCAAAAAAGTCGTCAGTTTCTTTCGAAATTGTAACAAGGCTGGAATTATTTTAAAGAAAACCATTCTTGAATCGAAGACTGGCGCCAATCACACTAGTCTTCTGAAATTTTGCAAAATGCGTTGGATTGAACACCTTGCATCACTTTGCCTGTTCTACGATAGCATAAGATTCATTGATTCCACTCTGGATGAAATGGACGCCACAGTTCATAATTTCATTGGCAGTGATCAAACCTATGCTGGATTAACTAAAAGTTTGAGTCTTAATTTATAAAAAGAAGATTGTGATATAAGTAAATGCATTGAATACGCGAACGATGTCTATGATGAAATAAAGGACATGCGTACAAAGGCTGACGAAACATTCCAAAAATTTTTTGAATCAGCGACACAGATTGCTGAATTGATTGAGACCGTGCTGACGGTTTCTTGACGAGCAGGACGTCAGAAAAATCGGGATAATTATGCTGGAAATGCTGAAGAGTACTATAGAAGATCAATCTACATTCTACATTTTTGGACAAGTGCTCTGAAGAGCTTGAAACAAGATTTTTAAAGCAATGAGATCTGATTTCCAAGATATAAAATATTATCCCAACAAAATGTGCAGAGATTAATGAGGTTGAATTGAACAAGACCATCTCTGTTTTCAAAGAAGTATGGCCAAGTGAATTTACTGAGACAACTGAAGAAATAAAATCGGATTTGAAAATGTGGAAAAGGTACGGAGTAGTTTTCGAATTTCTGCAACTTTCATTTGAAATTTTTGAATTATACAAAAATATATGTATTGTTTTAAATTTTGCGTGAGACCGCGAACATTTCTCGACGCTCTCGACCTGTGTGATGAGCAGTTTTACAAACATGTCTATCGGCTCCTTCAAATCAGTGCCACACTGCCCGTCACAGTAGCTTTAAGTGAACGGTCATTTTCAACTTTACGTAGATTGAAGACGTATTTGCGTAACAAGACTGGAGAGGAACGACTCAATGGGTTAGCTTTACTCAATATTTATCATGATATTCCAGTGACTAGTGATCAAATATTGGATATACTTGCAAAAAAGAAAAGAAAACTAGATATTACTTTGTAAATGCTTTTGTTGACTATACATTTTGTTTTTCAATGATCGTCGAGTGACGACATTTTTATCCAGATGATCATTGAATTATATTGTAGCTATTCGTCTCACGTAGGCCTGAAGCTTGATTTAGAAGCACACACAAGACGTCACGATACCCATAAATCATTTATCAAAAGAACTTGTTTTGAAATGAACTGTATTGACGATTATGCATTGCAATAAAATTATGAAAAAGATATTGAATTTTGTTGTTCTTCGCAGTATCATACAAAACTATGATTTTAGTGTCATTTCAACTGTAGTTTGTAGTAGTTTTTTATATTTGATATTTCTACAATTTTTTTCAGACACATTCCATTAAACTATAGGTTAATGCAATATCAATAAAAAATCATCGAGATTGAACACAGAGAAATGAGTTACAGAAAATGCAACAGAACACAGAGAAAAATAATCGTAGAAAATCACTATACTTTGAGCGAATGTCATTTTATTTTTTAATCTGTTGAAATGACTGCTATTGCATCTATTCTTGATTAATATTTAGGCAGTTAGCCTCAAACAATAGCAAGTGTTCCATGAAGTGTCAAAATACGCAACACATAGTAGTTTTCCCTGGGTTACTATGTAGTATGTGGACTGCTCATCTCTTACCTTATTATTCACAGTGCACTAACATTGTGTTCAATAAAACTAAATGGTCATTCGTGAGGGGATAATCTTAGATTTTTTCGATGGACCCCACCTGAAAATATTTTCTATATCCGTCCCTAAGAGTCATATATAAACAACAGAAAAAGAATATGTCTCAGAGCTTTAAGTTCCTTAAATAATTCCAGTCCCAACTTTTCCCCAATTAGGGACTCTAGTTTGACTTCCATCTCTTGACAACCATCCCTCAAAACCTGAAGGTTCCATTTTCACAACCTGACTGCTATAGTGTCCAAAGCCTTGATCAAATCAGAAAAGTTTCCAATGCACAAGCGATCTTATCTTTTTTGTAAAGAAGTGTGACTATTAGTAATTATCCAGACTTAAATAATAAGTCAATGAAATATGTCAAGACAGGAAGAAGGACTTTGACACTAGATAACAAGGACCACAAGACTTTTTGAGAGAAACAAGGAATATCCAGCATTTCATGATACGAGAGAAAAAAAAAGATACTATTGGCTATTAATGCTCATAAACACTTACAAGTTGTTAAAAAAAAAAGTTTCAATTCTGAAGATTTAAGGCACTAATAGACTACACAAATCCTTAACTTTAATACCGAGAATCTCGCTCTATACAATCAAAATTATTAACATCCAAAACAATATAAACTTGTAATACAATAACGTTCTATGAATTACTACAATATTCCGACATTAACATGAACCCGAACGGCACTTAAAAGGCATAAAGCCTAATGTCGGTTAAAGTTCCAACGATTTCTGAAACCTATTTAAACTTGCACTTGGTGTCTGCGTCCGAAATATGTACACTCAGCTTAATTAGTAGAATTACCGCTACATCTTAAATTATACATTCAGAGTAATAACAATGGCACAGCTAAGCCGCAAAATGGTTTCGCTAAGTCGCAAATGGACTGGGGTAACAATTGCAGTAAGCGGTGTTTTAATAAAACGACAATTCGATGAAAGAATTAATGTTTTACGGTTATTATATGAGTCATTTTTATAATAAGCTAAGGTTTTTTTGATGAAATAGAAAAAAAATTAGATTTCTAAACTTGTTTTTTAAATCGAGTTTTATATAATCAGACTTTTACTTTCCTTTATAAAGTTGATGCATTCTTTTTACCTTTCCTGTTCATTTTATTTAAGAGCAACTCCCTTTTCCAGAAACACTATTCTATAAGTAGTTGACATCATCATCATCATCATTACTACAGCAGTCAACAAGAACTGGATCAACTCATGTATCTAAAACTAACTTAGCCACGTTCAGATACACATGGATAAGTGGAGATTGACACGCAATACCAGAACATCTGATTCAACTGGATCAACTTTCACTTGCCTATCAATGCATCTATACCATTAAAAAAAAAACTTCATAGACATTATACGTCAGAACTCAAGTAGAATACCTCAAAGAATAACTCTCTAAAAGACTAGTTGAACGGAGTGAGTATCAGAAAGACTCAGACAATGTCTTTTCAAAGACAAAGTTTATACGCTATACCCTTTTAAGATAAAAGGACACTATCCTCTATAATTTTTACGATTCTGATAAATCGGAAATGAAGAACCTATAATTCAAGTAAGTAGAAATTTAAACTTTTAACTCCTACTGTTACTATTTCAGATGCTAGTCCTGCTTCTATCCAAGAGCATATGCGTTCTCTTAGCACATTGGGGGCTATAAGGTAAGGATTGAGTTGATTCTCAAAATATTGAGTCTTATGGCAATTCATCCAACAACTCAGTATGGTATTTTGGGTTTGATAGGGCAAACAAGGCAAAAGATGTTGTTATGTTTTAAGACTTTAATGAGGCGTTCGACTATGTAGCTCTCTGCTCCAAGGCTTTGGAGATTTATTATATAAATGGCAGGAACACGTTCTTTACTGATGATACTCTTATTTTTTCTAATTGATTTTCTGAAATAATCACTTGAAGTACAATTGCTAACTAAGAGAGCAGACGACGAAAACATGTGTTTTATTTTTTTTACTAATAGAGCTAGAACGGTGATTTAAACGGCGATCGCTAAAGAAAAGTCAAATAATTATTTTGTGTTTTAATGATTTTTTCGAGAAATAATTACTTTTTGAGATATCTTGAAAAGTTGAACCCGACAAATGAATTTCTGATTGATGACTAACAAAAGTTGTTGTGATTTTTTTGCTAATATAGTTAAAAGGGTAATTCAAACTTTTTAAAATATCTTCAAAAGTTGGTCCCGACGAATGAGTTTGTGACT
Source organism: Anthonomus grandis grandis (assembly GCF_022605725.1). NCBI lineage: Eukaryota > Metazoa > Arthropoda > Insecta > Coleoptera > Curculionidae > Anthonomus > Anthonomus grandis. The sequence continues at coordinate 41,078,795 of NC_065549.1, read as the reverse complement.
GCTGCCTAACAAAATTTGCTATAAGTTTTTTGCTATTGTAGCTAGGAAGATTATTTAAATGGCATTCGCTAACAAAAAGTCAAGGATTTATTTTGCCTTTTAATGAACTTTTTGAGAAACTATTACTTTCTGAGATATCTACACAAATTGAACCCGACGAATGAATTTCTGATTGATGCCTAACAAAATTTGTTCTAACTTTTTTGCTAATATAGCTAGAAAGGTGATTTAGATGGTGTTCGCTAGCTAGAAGTCAAAGGTTTATTTTCTGTGTTTATGAATTTTTTGAGAAACTTATACTTTTTAAGATATCTTTAAAAGTTGGTGCCGATGAATGAGTTTGTGACTGCTGCCTAACAAAATTTGCTACAAGTTTTTTGCTATTATAGCTAGAAAGATTATTTTGATAGCATTCGCTAATAAAAAGTCAAGGGTTTATTTTGTGTTAAAATGATTTTTTTTAATAAACTATTACCTTGAGATATATCTACACAAATTGAATCCGACGAGTGAGTTTCTGATTGATGCCTAACAAAATTTGTTGTAACTTTTTGCTCATATAGCTAGAAAAGTGACTTAAGTCTTGTTGGTTAGCCAAAAGTCAAGGGTTTAATTTCTGTTCTTATGAATTTTTGAAGAAACTTGTATTTTTTGAGATATCTCTAAAAGTTGGACCCGACGAATAAGTTTTTAACTGCTGCCTAGCAAAATGTGCTGTAAGTTTGTTGCTATTATAGCTAGACAGATGATTTAAATGGTATTCGCTAAAATCAAGGGTTTATTTTGTATTTTAATAATTTTTTTGAGGAACTATTACCTTCTGGGATATCTACACAAATTGAACCCAACGAATGCCTTTCTGATTGATACCTAACAAAACTTGTTGTAACTTTTTTGCTCATGTAGCTAAAAAGGTAATTTAAGTGGCGTTCGCTAGCCAAAAGTCAAGAGTTTATTTTCTATTCCTATGAATTTTTTAAGAAACTTATACTTTTTAAGATATCTTCAAAAGTTGGTCCCGACGAATGAGTTTGTGACTGCTGCCTAACAAAATTTGCTGTAAGTTTTTTGCTATTATAGCTAGGAAGATTGTTTAAATGGCAGTCGCTAACAAATAGTCAAGGGCTTATTTTGTGTTTTAATGACTTTTTTGAGAAACTATTACCTTCAGAGATATCTACACAAGTTGAACCCGACGAATGACTTTCTGATTGATGCCTAACAAAATTTGTTGTAACTTTTTGCTGATGTACCTAAAAAGATGATTTAGATGGCGTTCTCCAGTCAGAAGTCAAAAGTTTATTTTCTGTTTTTTTGAATTTTTTGAGAAACTTGTACTTTTTGAGATACCTTTAAAAGTTGGACCCGAGAAATGAGTTTCTGACTGCTGTCTAACAAAATTTGCTGTAAGTTTTTTGCTAATATAGCTAGGAAGATTATTTAAATGGCATTCGCTAACAAATAGTCAAGGGCTTATTTTGTGTTTTAATGACTTTTTTAAGAAACTATTACCTTCAGAGATATCTACACAAGTTGAACCCGACGAATGAGTTTCTGATTGAGGCCTAACAAAATTTATTAAAACTTTTTTGCTAATATAGCTAGAAAGGTGACTTAAGTATCATTCGCTAGCAAGGAGTCGAGGGTTTATTTTCTGTTCTTATGATTTTTTTGAGAAACTTGTACTTTTTGAGATATCTTTAAAAATTAAACCCGACGAATGAGTTTGTGAACGCTGCCTAACAGAATGTGCTGTAAGTTTGTTGCTATTATAGCTAGAAAAATAATTTAAATGGCATTCGCTAACAAAAAGTCAAGGGCTTATTTTGTGTTTTAATAAATTTTTTGAGAAACTATTACCTTCTGAGATATCTACACAAATTGAACCCAACGAATGGGTTTCTGATTAATGCCTAACAAAATTTATTGTAAGTTTTTTGATAATACAGCTAGAAAGGTGACTTAAGTATCTTTTGCTAGTAAGGAGTCAAGGGTTTATTTTCTGTTCTTATGAATTTTTTGAGAAACTTGTACTTTTTGAGATATCTTTGAAAGTTGGACCCGACGAATGAGTTTGTGAACGCTGCCTAACAAAATTTGCTATAAGTTTTTTGCTATTATAGCTAGGAAGAATGTTCAAATGGCATTCGCTAACAAAAAGTCAAGGGCTTATTTTGTGTTTTAATGGATTTTTTGAAAAACTATTACCTTCAGAAATATCTACACAAGTTGAACACGACGAATGAATTTCTGATTGATGCCTAGCAACATTTATTGTAACTTTTTTGCTAATGTAACTAGAAAAGTGACTTAAGTATCATTTGCTAGCCAAAAGTCAAGGGTCTATTTTTTGTTTTTATGAATTTTTTAAGAAACCTGCACTTTTTGAGATATCTTCAAAAGTTGGTCCCGACGAATGCGTTTGTGACTGCTGCCTAACAAAATTTGCTGTAAGTTTTTTGCTATTATAGCTTGGAAGATCATTTAAATGGAATTCGCTAACAAAAAGTTAAGGGTTTATTTTATGTTTTAATAATTTTTTTAAGAAACTATTACCTTCTGAGACATCTACACAAGTTCAACCCGACTAATAAGTTTCTGATTGATGCGTAACAAAATTTGTTGTAACTTTTTTGTTGATGTAGCTAAAAAGGTGATTTAAATGGCGTTCGCTAGCCAAAAAACGGAGGTTTATTTTTTGTTTTTGTGAATTTCTTAAGAAACTTATACTTTTTAAGATATCTTTAAAAGTTGGAGCCGACGAATAAGTTTGTGACTGCTGCCTAACAAAATTTGCTATAAGTTTTTTGCTATTATAACTAGAAAGATGATTTAAATGGCATTTGCTAACAAAAAGTCAAGGGCTTATTTTGTGTTTTAATGAATTTTTTGAGAAACTATTACCTTCAGAGATATCTACACAAGTTGAACACGACGAATGAATTTCTGATTGATGCCTAACAAAATTTGTTGTAACTTTTTTGCTAATATAGCTAGAAAGATGATTTAAGTATCATTCCCTAGCCAAAAGTCGAGGGTCTATTTTCTCGCTTCATGAATTTTCTGCCAAATTTATACTTTTTGAGATATCTTTAAAAGTTGGACCTGACGAATGAGTTTGTGACTTCTGCCTAACAAAATTTGCTATAAGTTTTTTGCTATTATAGCTAGGAAGAATATTCAAATGGCATTCGCTAACAAAAAGCCAAGGGCTTATTTTGTGTTTCAACTAATTTTTTGAGAAACGATTACCTTCAGAAATATCTACACAAGTTGAACCCGACGAATGAGTTTCTGATTGATGCCTAACAAAATTTGTTGTAACTTTTTTGCTGATGGAGCTAAAAAGGTGATTTAAGCGACATTCGCTAGCCAAAGGCCAAGGGTTCATCATTTGTTGTTACGATGTTTTTGAAAAACTTGTACTCTTTGAAATATCTTAAAAAGTTAGACTCGCCGAATAAGTTTTTAACTGCTGCCTAGCATAGTTTGCTAGGCAGCAGTTAAATGTTGCTATTATAGCTAAAAAAATAATTAAAAGGCGTTCGTTCACCAAGAGCAAAAGATTAATTTTGTATTCTTGTGAATTTTTTGACAAAGTATTACTTTCTGGGATATCTTCAAAAGTTGGACCCGACGAGTTTGTAATTGCTGTCTAACAAAACTTACTATAACTATTTTGCTTATGGATTACTAACGACAAGTCAAGGGGATATTTTGTGTTCGTCTGAATTTTCTGAGTTACTCGTTGAATGCTTTCAACTGCCTGGAATTGATGATAAACTATTTTAAATTCCTGGAAGTTATCAAAAACCAGTTTCAACTACCTGCAATTGATCAAAAACGATACTAAATTCCTGGAAGAAATTATATGAAGTTACTCTAATCATGTAATTTTATTGTCATTATTCAATTATTTTTTAAATTTATAAAACCAAAGACAAAATTCTTTCTAATTCGTTACATAACCATGAAAATTTTAAAAAGTTAAAAATAAACTTACCACGTAAAAGTATCAAGTCGTAAGATAAACCAGGGATGGCATATTACTCACCTGAAAAAGGAAAAAAAAATTTTTAGATAATTATCCAATTAGTACAAATAAATCATTAAATAACAATAATATAATAATAATTAAAACAATTAATTCTATTCAGTTATTCAACTAAATCTCATTACTTCATAAGGTTTAAATACCAAAACAATAAACTGATTTTATCGTTCAAATATTGCAATTATAGCCACACAGACCGACCAAAAATACAATTATTGTGAAACAATAAATTTCAAAAAATGAAATGAAATCATGGAAAAAAGGCCCGTTTAATGGCAATATTTGCGCTAATTCGCCTCTGAGTAACATAAATCAGTTCCATATTTTGATTTGTGACCCGGAACGGCTACAAAATGAAATTTTTTCAACCTTTTTTTTTATTTTAAATTCTCGACTTCATTGTTAAACGCCCATTGTCGGTTTCATATATTATTATATTTTTAAATTGCCAATTTAACCATTTTATGTAAAAAAGAGTTTTTAATTGTACAGACTCGCAGCTTTTGGAGCTGTATTCGTAATCAAAAATCGCTTTATTGCTATAAACTTTCAAGTTGTTAATAAAGCTGTAAAAAGAGAAACATATAAAAATAGTTAATGATTGTATTTAGATGAAGAATTATGCTCATATTTAAATTTTTGTTAAATAATAAATATGGAGGGCACGATTAAAATGGAAAGCCTAAGAAAAAGATCCCGACAAGAAGTACGAAATTGGACACAGTACATATAGGGAATTGTTTTCTTCTTCAAAATAAACAACGAATTAAATAAATACTACACCGAGAAAAATTTCTAGTAACCATTAATAAAAACTCGATCCTCATAACTATGAACTTAAGTAAAATAGGCGCTAACTTAAACTTTAGTTCCGTTAACTTTGATGATCTAGTTAATGATATAAAAATAAAAAGTAATACTTACTGGTTTCCTTGTAATTATTAATACATATTGTATATACTTTAATGGCTACTAGTTATGATTAGTTGATATTTAATAAGGCTGACTAAGATATTTGGTAACCCTTAATAAGCGCCATATATCCTGTCTGAGATTCTGGTCGTGGTTACCTGATTATTAGTAGAGCTAACTAAGCTATCTAATAATCATTACTACCACTTCCTGCAGACCACCAGACTGGTTACCAAATCTTTAGTAGTACTAACTAGCCATATAGTAATGGTTACTATAATTATTATAATGGTAATAATAGATTTCTAGGTATGCTGACATTGTAATCAAATCAATTTTAATAAAGTATTTAGTTGAATTGGCTTCATAATCACAGTAACTCTTAGCCATTACAATACAAACTACAGATACAAACTAAAAATCTTTTCCAAATTTCAATTCCAATGATTTGATAAAGTATTCTGGTGAAGAAAATATGCAAAAAAGTTTTATTCTTCAAAAAATATGACATATATCTATATTAAGTACACTTTCTTTTTGGAAATACAAGGTTTTAATTTATTTTAAATATCGACTTGTTTATAAAGCACAATAGTGGAAATAAAAGTATTAAAATACACATTTAAAATAATAACTTTTTATTTTTAATTATTCAGTAACAAATTAATTAATTGTTTTTTACTAATTAATGTATACACTGTTAAAACATGAAATAAATAATAGTCCAAATATTCTTTTACATATACCTGATATGGTAAGAAAATACTAGCATATATACTATACTTATTAAGTTGGAATTCTTTAATTTCATGTATTATTTAAGAAACCCATTTAAAACAAATATAACAACAAAATACAAATTATTACAAAATATAAAGAAGAATAAATTGTTTTTGCTGATCAGTACGTCAAATAAGTCTTATTATTCCTGCTAATTGCACATAAAGCATCAAAAATGGCTAACTGATCAAACAACAACAACTCTCTTCCTCACTAAATTTAATTTCAAAAGAAAACAAATGCTCATGAAATTCTGAAAGAACTATATTAATACAAACAAAATATATTTCCTTCAGCTCAATAATCAAAATAAATTTAATTTTCTTAAATGTGATCCCTCTCAATTCCTCAACTGCAATAATATCATTCTGGTGAAATAACTTACTTTGAATAGTTACAAGTTTAACTGATATTACTTTGCTAAACAATTTTTGCACTTATGCCATATTTCTCACAAAGTTCTGTGAATACAAATTTTTTAAAGATGTTCATAGGGTTATTAAGTAATACTGTAACATAACTGACAACATTTTGAATGTCTCTACGACAAGAAGAATTTTGTGCATACAACTTTGTTATGAATGAAACATTATTGTTTATTAATGATAATATAAATTCTTTTAAAAAATCAGTATGTCAATATTATGATAATTCCCAATTAACTGATCTTTAAACCTATTTTTTTTGGTTACTTAAACTGCCCACACTTGAACTGAAATGTTGAGGTTCATGAATCTTTAAATGTTTCTTAAAACTTTTTTGGCTTGTGAAATGTCTAATGCAACTATTTTCTTTACAATATCTATAATTTTTTTGTTTAATATAAACAATAGATAAATAGGTAAAAAGGGCACTAAGTTTTGAAAAAGATGAGCTGCAGATGAAGCAAACTGGCATTATTATTTGTTAAATTAGTCTAGAAAAAAAAAACTTTTACTAAATGAATCCAAAAAGTTTATTCTTCTTTAGGTTTGTACCAACCATTATAGTTGTAAGTAATATTTTATGTTTCCTAGAGCAGCCTCAGATGGGTTTTTCCTTTCGGATTTTAAATTAAATAGTATCTGTTGAATAAAAATCCCGATATGTTTACTTTCCGCAGGATAGTCAATATCCATAGAATTAAAAAGCTAAAATAATAACTCAAGAGTCCTTAGAGCTGTATCAACTTTGTACCTCAACCACAATGTTAAAATCTTCCTTCCCTGCACCTTATACAACTACTGCAAGGGGCTGTAATATTGTTCCATAGCGTTTCAGTTTTTCTTGCCTTTGTTTGATGCATTGCTCTAATTCATTGAAATTCTGAAATAATAAAACTGCTAATAAAACTGCTTTAATGAAATAAATCCATGATTCGACATAAATTATTACTGTTTTTAATAAAAGGTTATACATCTAATATCTACAGGAATCAATAATTCATCAAGTATTATTTGTAAATATTTTCTCAAGCACTGGTATTATAAAAAAGAGAGCCCTGACCAAGGGATTTCACTTTTAGGGATGGCTGAGTCATTTAATTCGACCCAAAAATAAATAAAAAATATTGAAATTTTTTAATCGTTTTTTTTTTCGTAATTGCATTTTAGAACATTTTTGCAAATGGCATGAATATTTCACTGAGGTAAGTAATGGTAAAGTTTAACGAACATGTGGGATGACATGATGGTAAAGAAGAAAATTTCTAAGAGTTCTGATCTAGATGGCCTCCAGTGCAAACCTTTTCTCGAACTTTTCACATTTACAGTTCGAAAAAGATATGGTAACAAAGTGATTTGTTGGAGTGCTGGATCTAGAATTAATGAAGAATAATTAGCATACTTAAAGTTATAATGGAATGAAAAAATGTTAAAGTAATTTTCTAAAGCTATTTTTTGTGGTGTCCATAAAAAATTAATCAATCCCTTGTAATATTATGGGTTTAGTAAAAATAAAGAGAGTGGGCTTTGCCACAGATTACAAGTTTCATTGGATTAATTACAAACAAGCAACACCTGGAATATCTCTGTTAATGTAAGTAATTAGAGCTGAAAAACTTAGGATGTTGTTTTAAAATTTACTTTAAAATTTATAAAATGAAGAAAAAGTAATATTTTATGGGATTAATGAATTCCTAGTAAATAGTTAGATACCTAAATATATTATCTGTCTAGGGCAGCCATACACATTTCTTTCAGTTGTGGTCATTAGAAAGCATAATTTCATAAATAACTAGGTACTATAAAAATGGTTACCTACCTCGAAAAGCTTGAAAAAAATCTTGCAGCCTGCAGGCCTTTAAATGGTTTTCAAATTTATTATCATCCATTACAAATTAAAGTATAAAATTAAGATCACATTTCATAACGCACAACAATTGCGACACCAGCACACTCCTCGAGAAGAGAAATAAAAGGAAAAGAAGGAACAAAAACGCCGACACGACCACGTTTTGATCCTCTATCAATCATGGCGGACGGACAGGTGGAAGCGGAATTCTGAAATGACAATTGACAACAATGACTGCGCGGGAAATATAAAATTTGCATGATTGCATGGACTCACTATAAGGATTTAGTTACTGTTACTAGATATTTTAATAAGTTTTACTACGTAATTTGTGCGTTATAACTAAGTTTGCATATAGAATTGCTTAACATGACTTTACTGTAACCATTACTAGGAATCTAGTTAATTTTATAAATTTACTAATAAAATGGTTGGGTTAACTTACATACCGCGTAGCCAGTAATAAATAACGTTTAACTAGACCAGCTTCGTTATTGTTACACGAGAATTTGGTTAGGGCTGCGTGTAAAGTGGTTATACCAACTAGAATACCTTTAACTAAAGTTTGTAGTAAGGCCATTTTTCTCAGTGTAGGAACCAATTCCCTAGAAGGCAATATCATACCTAAGATTGGATTTAGTGAGTGCATGGTAAACATTCTTGGCCACAACAAAGTCAAGGGAATTACCAATTACTCTAAGAGCATAATATTTGTATAACAATTTTGTGGTCACACACAAAAATTTGGTCTGATTATTATGCAAAGTAATTGCCTCTAGATCAATCCTCTTTAAAAAATAGAATTTTAGTTTTAGTGATGTTAGAAGCTAACTTGTAAGCATTACAACATGGCTTAAAACGAGTCAGATCCCTGTCAATCGCCATTCTCACTTTCAAAGTCGCTATCATACCAAAATATAGTGATATCGTCGGCAAAAAGTGTAAACTTTCTGGAAGCAAATACCAGAGGCAGATCATTGACGTATAACAAGAACAAAATGGGACCAAGGACAAAGCCTCGGGGACACACTAACGTCAATAACTAGTGTACCAATCTAAGTCTTATCAAAGAGTACTTTTTTGTGTTTTACGGAAAGATATGGCTGAAACCAGTTAACTACCATTCCCCTGAAACCATGTATCTCGAGTTTTTGCAGAAGAATTTTGTGACTTACACAATCAAAGGCTTGGATAAGTCACAGAAAACTGCCGTCGCACATTGACCAGAATTCAACTTCAAGTAGACGCTCTCCAAAAGATTAAAAATTCACTCGGCAAATACGACTCTCTCCTAAAAACCAAACTGATAGAAGTAGTCTTTACAAGGAAGTGCTTCACATGAGTTTTAACCAGTACCTGAATCAGTTTGCCAACAGTTGGAAGTAGAGCTATTGGCCTAACATGGCTTGATGGACTGTTGTGGTCACCTTTCAATAGTTACTTCATAAGTGCAGAAAGCGTGGTTTGTAGTAAACCAGCAAATATTTTCACCGAAACTTCATCTCACTTTTGAGAATTTGTGCTTTTTATCTCACCAGGACATCTTTACCTTTGGTTGGATCAGTAGATCCAAGAAAAAATTTGTCAGTGACCCGAATGCTAGAAACATAAAAGCCTGGATCGACATTAGACTGCGGTAAATTCTCAGACAGACTAGGAAATATCCTAATAAAAAGTATTTACGAAGTCGTATGCGTACTTTTTCGCATGCGGTTAGCTCCTTCCTGGCTCACCAGACAATTGTCTCGAATGGGCATACACCATTCGAATTTCAAAGTTCTTGTGCGATTTTTAATTTGATTCTGCCATTGGTCTTGTTTTGATTTTAAAATAAATTTTGTAGTTGTTTTAATGTTTCACTCTATTCGTCGATTTGTTTTCCCAGTTGGTTTATTTTTGTGATTTGTCCTGCATTTACAGATGAGTGAATAAGAATATCCATTAGGATTTCTAAGTACCTTCCGACTGAGTTGTGTTCTTTTTTGTTTAACGCTATGTTGTTAACCAATTTTCTTGTTGTTCTTATGATTTTGTTCTTATCGTCAATCGCTATATTTATTATGTCAATGACCCTTCGTTCTTCTTAAGTTCTTAGTTATTTTTTCTACTATTATTTTCCCTGCTTATGCAACTGATGTCTTCGTTTGTATTTGTCTCAGTGTTATTGTCTGTATTTCATCTGTTTTCTGTTTTGTTTTTATCTTCTTTTGCTTCCTCCTCATCCTCTGTTTAAGTGATTGTCTCGTTTATTATATAATATTAACGAACATTTCTACCTAAAAAAGGTGCTCTTATCTTATTTGGATAGAGGCGTCCGTTTTTGAAATTATCAAACATAAATGTTTTGCAACCTACACTCATAAAGTATTTTTGATCACGTTTAATAAAATTAAAAGGTATGTTACAAATCATCAGGTATAAACATGACATAGGACTATTACAAATATTTAATTTTAAGATCAAAAACTGTTTTCTTTGGTTAAAATTTTATTTCAAAATTGTAAATAATTGAGAAAAATTAAAACAATTGACTTATTAGCTAAGAAAAAAATTGAAAATACCAATCAGAACAAATAAACAAAAAATTTCTTGAAATCAGAGGCTTCTAACGCAATTAGATAAGAGCACCTTTTTTTATGTAAAAATGTTGGCTCTTTTTAATTTTACTATCCAAATAATTAAAAAATAACCAAAAAAAAGTTATGACATTTTTATCTTTGCTGACCACTAATTTTAAACGACCTTGTATACATTTTACGATAAAATGTTATAAAATCAGTCAGTAACATTAACAGTAGTATACGATAAAAATTTCGAAAAATAACGACCAGGCGTTTCTAAAATATTAACAAAAAACCATCTTTAATAGGAATTATAAAACACCCTGTAACATGAAAACGATTCACTTTTTTAGATTCCTGTATATGAAGTTTTTGTCCTATTTTTAGGCAAAGATGCGGCTGGTAAAATATTGCGATGTAATTTCAGGATACCATGTATTAAGTGGTGATTGGTACTTTTAAAACAGGAATAACAGTAAAAAGTTTCCAGGACTTGGGAACGACATCTAGGCTTGCTTAAATATGGTGTATGGACAGAAAAATAAGGCAGCCCATACCACAAGAAGATGTTAATACCTTTATGAGCCTTTTGACCTGTAGCCGTTTTATTCAGGTTATTCTTGAAGAGAGTAAACCAGACAAACAATGTCCTCGATAAGATCAAAGAACTGAATTAAGGGAAAAACAGAAAAACCGTTTAAGATTTGTATGGCATGTTATAGCAAGAGAATTGATCATGCTGTAAAGGACTGTAAGACCAAGGAAAGAAGTTTGTCAACGAATGATTTACATAAAGAAGACCACGCTGCTCCCGAGTCAAAGGTGATACCTAGCGGTTATGGATATGAGACACTTGATTATATAATTGGGTTGTATACTGTTACTGGTTTATTTTAGGTATCCTCTAACCATCTTATGGGTGTTTTGTTTTCCTTTGGCGTTCTGTACACGTCACTGTTCTCACTGTCTATTGTAGTTATCTCTATCTCTACCTTCAACACCTTTTCTAGCTTTTTTCAAAGCCTTTTGCAACTATAAGGACTTTGGCTTCTTGAGCGTTTAATCTACAAAAAAAGGCTAAAGCCAGGATCGTCATCAGACTTTCCCGTTGATTTCCTTCTAAAGATTTAGCCTGCTTCATATCCCTTCAATACAATTCAATGCAATTCAACTTTATAAACCAAACAACATGCTTTTTCTTCGACATTAATTGTTTATTTATCTAATTTTTCCATTTTCATAGGAGAAAATATAGTACAGTTGTCAGTCGGTTCTAACTCTATTATAGTTGATGATATAGTCATTGAGTCAAGTTATTGTAAGAGTTTTTATTTATTTATTTAAGTACAAGGCTCTCCTACAGATAGACTAAGCATTCCAATTACAGGAAAGCACAAAATATCTTATAAATTTAAATACAAGTAAGCGCTTTACCAAACATTTTCATCAAACTTAACAAATATACCAAGTAATATAAACCTAACTAACATATTTAATAATATCTCTTATAAATAATAAAGAAGTATATATATACATAAGAATAATAACAATAGGAAAAATAGGACACTATTTATCGCTCCTTGCGAAATTAGCTAGAATTTTTTAAGTCACCTAAATAAAGCCATACTGAAGAAAAATACATCATTATTCAAATTAGTATTCATAAGCTTTAGTAATATAAAAGCTCATAATCGTTGGTAATTAATACAGGTGACAGTACATCTTGCAAATTTGATTCTTTATTAATGCATAGAATTTCCAGTAGATTTTCTCAAATTAATGTATCGTCATTTTCTTGCTTTAAGACCTATTCAGTAAAAAACCAAGTAACTCCTTGAAAATATTTGAGAATTATATTTCCTTTGTTTGAATACTGGATAGTACGAGTATATCTTAGTTCAAGAGGAGTTTTCTCCTAGTTTTCTACAAGGTTTGTGGGAAAAAAACTGCTGCCACTTATGATATCAGTCTACCTTATTACTTCAGTTTTGTTTTTATGTACCTTTGTTGGTTTACTCTCTGGTTCAACTTCCATAGATTTCGCTCAGGCTTAAGAGACTTGGTCTCTAAGCCTCCTCTGGAAGGATGTGACCAATATTCTGCTGTTCTCTAGTTACATTTTAGTTTATTTTTACATTGAGTTTCTTAATTTTGGTAGTTTCGTCGGGATGTTTTATATTTAGGTAGATGTTCATTGTATATTTATTGCACTTTAGGTTGCTCTAATGCTTTGTTGTTGTTTGCATTAGTTGTTGGTCATATATGCTTGTTTTGGTGTATCTGCATTGGTTTGAAACTTCTGGGTTGTCCTACGATTGCTTTTATACATCTGAAGGTGCCCTAGAATAAGCGTGGGATATACTTTAGTGATGTCCTGGGTGTATATTTAACAATTTGTCTTTTAAGCTGAGCATTCGTTGGCTGCCGAAAGGTTGCGCTCAAAGTAGGCCCATCCACCAAAATTTTAAGTTGTACCGACCAACATATCAATTGGTTGACTGGTTTTGTGTGCTATGCCTGACACCTAGCCTGATTAAAACCTGAAATGATGGACGCATGTTGTCAAAAAAATCACTGGCAACTGGCTACAAAAAGCTCAGAACCGACAAGACTGGAATAATTAGGGGAAGGTCTATTTTTAACTTTGGACGCAGAAAGCTGAATCATTCTGAACTAAATTATTTAGATTAAAGACTGCGTATATATTGTAAGCCCAACAACGAGTCATTTTCGTCTTTTTTTATTATAGTGGAGAGCGATATGATGAAAAAGATAGCTAATAAGTGAAAAATAGTTCGGACTTGTTTACTTGCTATGATTTTATGAAATTAATTTCGGATTTGATAAAATCACTCATTTTCTTTATTATGAAATGAGGAGTTCGCGTGCATAACCAGATATATCCACTTTTAGAACATTTTTAGGAAACAAGAAAAACACCCTGTGTATTTATATTTAAAAATAGTCATATTTTAAGAAAATAGTTTTAATTAGGCGGAGTTGACTCAATTTATTAACATACAAAGAAACAAAAAAAAATCAATAATTCGTCATGATGAGCAATAAAAGTTTGTATATATCCCTTTTTGCACACAAATGAGACATAGTAAGCAAAAATTAATATTTATTTCTCTTTAAACAAACTGGATCAAGATAATTAATTTGACAGAAAGAACAATTATAATAGGGTTTTGTACCACAAAAAATCTTCCCTGTTTCTCCAATCTTTCCCAAAATCCTCCATCAAATAATTTAAACTTTTTTTCTGGAATGGAATTTTCTAGTGGTAGCGTGCTAAGCTGTATGTTGTCTTTTGATTTTTCCTTCTTAAGAAGTGATTGCTAAACTGTGTCACTCAGTGATGTAAGACGATAAAATTGACACATCTTAATTTTAACAGTGGTTTTCTTATGTTCATTCTCAATTTCCTTTAAGTGAATTCTTTTGCATTCTGAAATTTCCTTAATTTTTTTATATACCTTTTCCAGTTCTTTAACATTATACATTTGCCAGTCAAGGCCTAGTGTTTTTACCAAACCCACTTTCGAATATATTTAAACTTATTTTTCTTTTGTTGTAACGATTGGATGTCTTATGAAGTAAAAACATTAAAAGAACACTTTTATTTGACGGGTCTTACAGGAGTTAAAAGCGCGTGGCATCACAACTCAACGTCCAAACAACAACTACTAGAATAGATAATAAAAAGTGCAATAGAACACGCACAACTTTGTTTATTTGAATATATCCGCTTTTGTTATCAAAATTTGGATATATCCGGTTTTGCTCCAAATGTCGAAGTTTATTTAACATTTTAAATGGGATTTATTCGGTTTTGCTTCCACACAAATATATGAACCTCTAGAAAAATGATAACAAAGAACCAAAAACCGTTAAAAAAACGATTTTCGGTGAAAAGTGGATATATGCGTGAGGACAGTCATCATATGTCGTTGGAGGTAAATATTAAGTTAAATTATGAAAAAAAGTCGTGTGTAATTCTTATCAAAAGGTAAATTTCATTAGGGCAAATTATGCAGTTATTAATGAGAAAATTCGTTCTCTTCAGTGGAAGGATTTATTTTTATCTCGTGATGTAGATAACAACATCGAATGTTTTTACGCAGAACTGAGTAATATTGTGAATTCTGAAATATCAAAAATAAAAATTAAAAAGCGCCAATATCCTTTATGGTTTTCTAAGCACACGATTAATTTAATAAAGAATAAAGTGTAGGTACACAGAGACTGGAAAAAATACAAGCTACAGTCTGACTACGATATTTTCTCAAATTTACGTAAAACTGTAAAACTAAATATTAGTAAAGACTATAAAGTTTACATTACTAAAACAGAGGAAAATATTAAGCATGACACAAAGTACTTTTGGTCGTTTATTAATAATAAAAGGAATACAAAAAATTTGTTGTTAAAAATGACCTTTAATGATCAATATGCTACGAATAACTCTGACATTTGTGAACTTTTCTCAAAGTTTTTTAGCAGTGTTTTTGAACCATCTAATACTCCATCATTAATTGATGTTGTCCAATCAAAAGAATGTTTTACTGTTGATCATGTTCGAGAAGACGATATTAGAGAAGCATTACGCTCTATGAATCCCAAAAAGGGTCCTGGGCCAGACGGATTTCCCTCAATATTTCTGAAATCATGTCCTAATCTTTGTGAGCCTCTATATTTATTGTATAATCAATGTATTTCAACTGGTAAATACCCTAAGCTTTGGAAAGTGGCCCAAATTGTGCCTATTTTTAAATCAGGAGATAAAAGCGCTATCAATAACTATAGACCGATTTCTCTCTTGAGCCATTTTGGGAAACTGTTTGAGTCTCTTATTTTGTATCAATTATTTTTTATTGTTAGGGGATAGATTGACTTAAACCAACACGGCTTTTTAAAAAAAATTCGGCACTGACTAACCTTGTGCCTTACGTTCAACTCATATCTGAGAATATGGAGCGAGGTTCTGAGACTTGTACAGTGTACACCGATTTCTCTAGAGCTTTCGATTAGGTCCACCACCCAACTCTTTTAATAAAGCTTGAGAATTTCGGGGTACATGGGGCTTTGTTTGAAATTTTTAAAAGTTACTTAAGTGAAAGATCTCAGTATGTTGTTGTAAATGGCCAAAAATCGAAGAGTACAGCTGTGACTTCAGGTGTGCCTCAGGGGTCACACTTGGGTCCTCTGCTGTTTATCATTTTCCTTTATGATATAGAGCAATGTTTTTCACATAGTAGCTATGCTTTATATGCAGATGATCTTAAAATCTCAAAAACTATTAATTCGGCTGCTGATTACTTTACTTTACAGTACGATTTATCTAATTTTATGAATTACTGTACTTTAAATAGACTTTTTGTCAATTTGGATAAATGTAATTGTATTTTGTTCTCTAAAAGGCCTGTTCCTCTTCAAGTAAAATGTGATCTTTACTTTTCTTAAATAATTTTAAGCTTAAATATTTGGATTATGTTAAGGATCTTGGGGTGACATTGGATCCTAGGCTTTTGTTTGAAAAGCATCTTGAAAATATTGTATAAAAGGCTCTTAAAAATCTTGGATTTGTTTTTCGAGCAACAAAAGGATTTAGCAATATAAATTCCTTAACAATTTTATTCAATAGTATAGTAAGACCTGTACTGGAATACGCAACAACAGTTTGGAATCCAATGTACGCCAATTATATTGGCCGACTAGAGAGTGTGCAGCGCAAATTTGTTAACACTTTAAATTATAGGTTTAACAGACGACGGCATTTCTTTAGTTATGATGATAATTTAAAATTTTATAATATGCAATCGTTGGAGGTCCGAAGAAGAAATTTTGATTTAATATTTATATACAAGGCCGTAAACAACTTTATTGATTCTTCATCTGTTTTAGAAAAACTTAATTTTAACATCAATCCTTACATCCTTCGTAATAGACAAACTTTTGTAGTATCCAGGTATTTTTCCAATTACTTATCGAATTCTCCAATTATTAGATGTACCCGTATGTATAATAGTTTGGAGTTAAACTATCCAAATATTGACTTATTTTTTTTGAGCTTTGATGCCTTTAAACGACACCTAAGACGGCTTCCTGATTAAACTACATAAGTAATTCTTTCTAGATTATGATGTAATTTTAAGAATTGATTCTCTGTAGTTGTAATTATTATTATATAGAACTTGTTTACTAATTTGTATTTGTGATATAACGTGCTTTTTTATTATTGGACAGCTGTGCCTGTCTGTTAGAAAGCCTTGACTGTAAATAAATAAATAAATAAATATTCGGTTTTGCACCCAAACTCCTCAAATATCATTAATATTATAACCATTCTAACATCTTTCATGCTAATATCCCCTAGAAATTTGACCAAATATCTTCTGCTAACATATAAACTCCTAACAAACAACAAACTTGAGAGAATGAAACTGTTTAGTTTGTTAACATTAATAATTTTATTCATACATTAATAATAAATCTTGGTGTTCCATAGAGACCTCACCAAAATTTAATTACGTAGTTTATATAAACTTCACTAACCTTAATAAAATTATCTTACTTACTGGAGAAATTAAAATCCAGTTAAAAATGTGAATTATATAAATTCACACTTTTAACATCCTTAGGCACATCTCCATCTAATATCGAGACAGGACCTATTCTACAGTTATTTTAAAAACTAAATAAACTTTTCAAACGCATGTTGCCTTTGCCTTGCCTGCGGACTTTATTGATATTTCTAAAGGTAAAAAGAATTTATCCTGCGGGGATAGCGTCAAAAATGGACATCAGTATGTATAAGATTTCGAATTGAATTTAAAGTTTTCATATATCTCTACGGCAACGTACTATGGATATTTTTATACAGTTAAGCCATTCTTTCGGAAATCTATGCGCCTGAGACGATTTGTTGATTTTTGGGGTTCGTCTATAAATTTAGAGACAAAATAACATAAATGGAATGATAGTGGTATGCAGTAAGGTTTATCTATTAATAGATGTTGAAAAAAAAATAGTACGTTCATGATACTACACAGCATATTACCAATGTGTTTATTTTAATAATAAAAGAGATTTTAAAAATTAGAGTTTAAACGATATTTGTATAGTTAAAAATATGCCCTCACAGAAAAAATCTAATTGGAATTTTATAATAATAATAATAATAAGCTTTATTTCCAACAGGTTACATATACCCAGTTACAGGAAAATAAATTAAATATATAAATGTACAAGTACGAATGCATAAACTGTATTAGATTCATGCAACTAAACTATAAAAGAATTGCTATATAATAAAAAAGTAGTGAGTTTGAGAAGATAGATCAAAAAAATCAACACTAAATTAGGATAAGAATCAAGAATTAATTTAAATCAAAAGAGCAGAAAAAAAATGAGTATTATATAATGTGATAGACAAGTCAATTTTTATATTTTAATTTATTATTACTCTTAATTAATATTAACATTATATGAAATAAATTTAATATAATTTAATTGATATACAATTTTGTGTAAAAATTGTGTTCCTCACTTGATTTCCTGAGGTAAAAATTTTAGACTAAAAGAAGAATTGAGGTATTATCATTTTAAAGGTATTTTAATCCTCTTAATTTTGTAGTATAACTTTTCATATTTATTCAATTCGTGGTGAGGTCAAAATTAGTTAAGTAGTAATGTTTTTAAATCCTATATAATAATAACAATATAATTGCCGCACACTAAAAAACAAAGTGAAAAAGTAATAAATTGACTATAAATGCTTCTATCCTATGTGATTATAATATTACAGTGAAAGAAGCGGGCAAAAGGGTTGAAATACAAGAAACTAGAAATAGAAGTACACACATCTCCAAAAGTATTTTCAAGTTTAATTTAAGGTGGTCATGTTTTTCATATAAATGACAAAATTTTGATATAATAAAATGCCAGGCAATCTAATTTCTCAGTGTGATCTGGCAATAATAGTGGCCTTACATCAAGAAGGTTTATCAAATTACCAGATTGAGCGCCATTTAAATATTTCACAAATTTTATTTGCATTTCAAGTGCCTAATGGTAGTGGTGCAAATATCTAAAGGCAAGAAAGCTTTTAAGGGTGCCTGGACTTAGACCTGAATATAGAGCAAGAAGTCACCTGAGCTGTTGGACCTCAGCATTGGTTTTTAAAAGAATTGTGTTATTTTCGGACAATTTGGCTTACACAGTTATAGTTAATGAGAAAAAGTCTAGAACGGTTCAGGTAGGTTAAAACAAGTAACATTTGTCCGGGAAGATGTTCCTCATCAAGGCGGATCATACAGTTTTCGAGGGGTATAATGTATGGTCACCGTACCTCCTTATTGTCATAAAAGGAAAAATGAAAGGTGCCATATACGCTGATAACATTATTGAAGCAATCTCGCAGGCATGAATCCTATTGATCATGTATGGGACTATATTGATGGAGCGATAATCCAATCGAGAAAATCCTCCTTTAACGCTACAGGACTTGCTGGCTTGTTTTCATGCTTCTTGAATAGCTACCCCCTATGCATCAAGAAATAATTTAAAGGCATTGCCAGATACATTAGATAGATTATCACAAATTACTCTCATTCTCCACCTTCAAATTTTTCCGGCAATAAATTGGAAAGCTTTTCCAGCCTGATGAGTGTCCCTAAGCTTAGTGTCCTTGATTTATTATTCAACAATTTATCCAATTTTCCAGGTATTTGCCACACTAGTTTAGCAAACTTAAGTGAAATTAAATTGCAAGAAAATCAAATGGAAAGTATTCCAAACACTATAAGTGACTTACCTAAAAGCTAGCTTTAAAAATGTTAGATCTTAGTGATAATAAAATCCAAAGTTTACCTGGGGAGTTAGCAGACTGTCACAAATTAAAAGGTATGTATATAATATTATATCAATTGAATAAACACAAAATAACTAGATCACATAAACATGTGTTATGGATTCTATATTTTTATATATAAACTTTCTGTATTAGGTATTTTACAGTCAAAACTTATTAAAATTCAAAAACTAACTTTATTCTGATAAGGAAAAAGTTAAAATCTGTATTGTTGTGACGAATTCATAATGAGTTACTTATTATATTGGGTATTACGTCACTTATAGCAAAAATCAATTTAGAAATTTTTATCTCACACGCTCAACAATTGATAAAGTAAAAAAATTAATAAGACAACAATTTCTTCTTCTTTTCAATTGTTGAGCGTGTGAGATAAAAATTTCTAAATTGATTTTTGCTATAAATGACGTAATACCCAATATAATAAGTAACTCATAAGGAAAAAGTTGTTGACAGTTTTGTTATGTAATTATTTATAAATTAAATAAATTATACAGATCAAAAGTGTTATGTACAGAGTTCAGATGGACAATATATAGAATATTAAAATGTAAAATACAATATAAATTAAGTTATAAATCAAATGTTGATATCTTCAAAATATTCATTTAATGTGTGATATGCTGTTGTGGTTTAATATGTGATACGGTGATCTGGAAATCTGACATGACATTCCAGAGTTCTATCTAATTAATACATTCTATAGTGGATCTTAAACTATCAACAAAAATATGGCACTGTGCATGTCAATTATTTTTTTATATATATCTTATGTTAAAATCCAGGATTTAAACAAAATATTTATTTTTGCAGGATTTACATAAAACATAAAAAATAAGTTTTCTCCTTCTTTCTAAGGATACCAAATTAGAAATTCCAATTTCATTTATTTTAAGTATACATATTCAACTATCAGAAGTTCCAGGAAAGCACTATCTGCTGAGCCTACAAAGAACTTTCCTATTAAAAATCGCTTATATTGTTCATATTGAAATAAGACCTAGGAAGGCCTGTCTTTATATAACTAGATAGCACTATAACCGCTCTAGCTGAAGTGAGTGATGATGAGAAGTCATCCTCTTGTGACGAAGATAACCAGACATATTTACTATTTCTACAGTATTACAGTAAAACATTTGATACTGTCCATCACGAATCAATAAGCAAGCTTAAGTCTATTGGTTTGAGTCTTATTATTGGTCTTAAATATATTGATTAAGAAATAGTTCTAATTTAATTAAAGACTATTTTGTGATAGGAAACAGACATGAATTTCATTTTAAATACTTTATTAGTTTTGTTTACAAAATTTTTCAAAAGTGTTCTAACAATAAAACAAATTATTTATTGTTTAGATTTTTTCAAAGTCTTTGATACGGTATAAAGTCAGTATTTGTTATTAAGAAATTTAGTCACATGCGTAAGGAAACTATTGCTTTTTGACTGTCTGATGTTGATATACTTTTTAGGTTATTAAAATAAAATAAATCCCAAAAATTTTTCCCCGAATTAGATGACTTTCAACTAAAATCTTAAGAAAAAAAGTATTTTTCAAACATTTTTGATATATACTACTACCAAGCAAGAAGTTTTTCTTTTTTAATTTTTATACTAAGATATAAAATAACATCCATGCATGCAACCAACTGAAATGTTAAACACGACCATAGTCGCGAGAACAATGGGCGTGTTTTTTGAATAGACAGATTGTTCATAACCGTCTGAGCATTGAATATATTAAAAAATAATAATATATATTATGAATATAAAATACCTTATCAACCAGTAACCAATAATAAATTATTGAAACGAAACTGCTAAAAAAAACCATTACAGTTACTTAACAAACGCACACTCCTATATATTTTTTATTCTAATAATGAGAGGTGTGCCTAATTATTTGTGAGAAATCTTTCTTTAATTAATGAAAACTACCTACCAATATTTAATCATGTAATTTGGACTGTTGCCTTCTTATATTATTATCTATAGTACATACGGGTAGCTAACAGTTATTCTTTAAATTGTGTGACTCACTTTTATGAATGCCATCAGTTAATTAGTAAACCAACACGTATTGCAAATACATTCGTTACGTGCTCAGATCAAATCTTAATGTGAATATTAAAAAAAAAATTATAAACGTGCGGCAATAATCATAATAATAAGGACAAAATTTGGAAATATAATAAAATCTAAGTAAATAAGTTATAATATAGATCACAAAATAGGAGATCAAGTGAAAGATGTAAATTTATTCAACAATTAGGTTTAGCGCTTTTTTTTTATTAACTTGTCAGATAGTGTATATATTTATTCCATCTAATCACGTTATGGAATATTTACTAATTATGGTTTTATTTTTGTTAAAGTAAGCTTCAAGGTGGCACCCCTGAGAAGGGTACCGAGATTTAATAGATAAAAAACGATTTAGAGTAAAACACATTTAGAACCTTCCTTTAAGTTGAATCCTAATATTTGTTTTTCGAGTGGTTTAACTGTTTAAGTAAGCAGAGGTAAACCAAAATAGTAGACTATACTGGATTACTTTCTACACCTTCAGTCTTTAAGAAATCAAATGGATGTAGATCAAAGTGATGGATTTTTGCGCTTAAAGTATATATATCCTGCTTTTTCAGACAGGTGATTGACCCAATAACGTATTAATTTTCTTCTAACCTTTAACTTTAAAATTTCGGAGTCTACAGTGTAAAAATTGGAATCTTGTCTTCATTATGCCTTTGATGTCAACTGTCTCTATTATTAGGAATATAAACAGAATCCTCTTTTTCACCACTATGATCATTAACAGAATTGTCATTGTCATTCATGTTAAATATATCTGAATCCATTGTTATTTTCTAAATTATCGTTTTTCGTGATTATGTTTTTTCTTCTTCAGATGCCTTCTTTGTTACGAAGGTTGGCAATCATCAATGCTATGCGCATTCTTAAATCATCAAATCTAAACAACTGATTTGTTGTGCATCCGTAACAATCACGCAGATTCTTTAACCATGAGTGGCGTCTTTTTCCTCGACTGTTTTTTTCAGTTTTATTAATTTATTTAATATCAGTTTTAATTCCTTTTCTTTGTCCATGCATCTTAACACTTCAATATTTGTTATTCCTTCTATATAGCGAATTTTTGGTATTTTCTAGTATGTCCAGTGTTTTTCTTTAGGGTCCATGCAGCATGTAGCATCTCAGCAATTTAATTTTCAAGGCCAAACTAATATCTCTTGTGCAGAATATCTTTTCCATTTTCAAAAACGCTGATCTTGCCTTTTCTATTCTAATTCTGATTCTTGGAAGCAGTCGTTGACTTTGTTGATAACGTTGGTTATATATGCAGATTTGTCCGACATTGCTTGTTCTTTTTACGTTCATTGCCAGTCCATATTCTTCATTTACTTTAATCACAATTATTTATAAATCTTGAAGTGTGCTTGCTTTCAATACTGTATCATCAGCATACTTTAAGTTAACCTTCCGTTGAGCGCAGTGTGTCTGATAAACTCAGTATACAATTCTAGAGTAAATTTAAAGTATTAAAATCACTAAGCATATAAAAACAAAATTTTTTATTTATTGTGTAAAATAAAACTTGAACTAACATAATGCAAAATGACTACAAATTAATTTTAAATGTCAAAAAAAACTGAAAATAATGGGAAAGCTTAATCAATAACATGATTTTATTTCTTCATTGGGCTGAGTAGTGCTAATAAAACAAGATGAACAAACAAATTTTGCATGTTGCAGACAAAGTGAATTCTTACATTATTTATATTATTATCTAGATAAACCTGTGTCTGAGGAGCATGATACACATCTTCGTTTCTTTTGTAGTGGGGTATCATTTTCTTCCGGGGTCTCTTCTGGAACATTTGATCTGAGTCTCTTAAGCCTTTCCTGTAGAGCAAGAGGAATTCTGCTTGTTTTTTGACTTCTAGTCAATTGTTCTAAGCAAAGTTCATTAGAAAGTTGTTTTAGAAAAAGCCGTCTTCTAGTTTTACCAAAGCAACTATAAACAAACAAAGTACACTATTTAGGAGTTAATTCCACTCATATTTAAGATTGAGAAAAAGACTACCATTGGCTAGCGTTTTGTATTCCTAGATATAAGCTGCACAGATTTTGTCACCAGAATCTAGTTCACCCTTTGTCCCATTATAAAATGTTTCGCTTTATTTCAATGACACTATCCGGATTAATTTTTTTAACATTAAAGGAGAAACAAGAATTACAGTCTTTCCCTTATTTGGAACATATGAGACTTAAGTGGTGTAATCATTTTATCCAAATTTGCTTAAATATTATGGTCTTCTTAGTCAGGGGAAAATGCTCTCTTATTTTTTTTTTACTGTACCAACATATGAAATTTTATTTTGCCGTAGGAGTTCTACCAAATCAAAATCAGCAAACCAGTTGTCGGCAGTTAGATTTCGGCCTGTGCCTTTTATGGGATCCATCATTCGTTTCACAATATGTGCTGGTTTATTACTGACGCTAAATAGACCGTCGTGTTGCTTTCAAGCATAAATTTCTAAATTGTATTGGTAAAATAATTTAGCATCTACAAAAGCAAATATTTTTACGCCATACTTTGCTCGTTTGGAGGGTATGTATTGGCGAAAGGAACAACGTCCACGAAATGCTTCCAATTTCTCATCCACAATAACATATCCTCCCAGAGAATATATTTTTTTTTGCAATTTTCAACAGATGTTTTAAAAATATCCCGCACAACAGCCAACCTGTCCACCCTTTTTCTTTTCTCCCTTGTTAGGCGGTCGTCAACTCTTAGACAACAAATTATAAATTTAAACCTTTTGATGCTCATGACTAAATCAAATTTTTCAATACCATCTTCATTTGTTACCCAAAAGTTCTTCCAAAGTTACTTTTATAGACACCTGCTAAAAATAAAAGTCCTATAAAGGCTTTTAGTTCAATCAGGTCTATAGGCCTTCTATCCTGAGATCTAGCGCCTATTCTGAGATCTAGCGAATATTCTTTTTGAGTTAGGGTTAAAATTCTACTTTGTTACCTTGTCTTTGCCAATGAAAAAATTATTTTCGGGAGGTTCGATGTCGTCATCATCCGAGTCATCCTCTTATTCAGTTTCAGAATCGCAATCTCTCGAAATTCTATTTGGTCTTGTTCTTCAATGTCACTTTCTTCATTTCAGGATTTCGAAGTTATAAAGCTTTTGCCTTCTAGCCATAGAGTTGTCTATAAATATAAATAAACTGTAAAATACGCTTTAAAATGTGGTTTATTACCTGTCAGAGTTGTTCTTAGCCAGTGGGTCTCTACAATGCAAATTCACTCAACAGTCATCTTTCTCATATTGTTAGACATAAACTCAAACATCACATAAAAATAATAAAAAAAAACAATATTTACTGTTATGTCAACTTTTGGCAATAATAAAATATACTCACCGGGGAACCGTTCCCTTGCATCATCTCAATCAACATCAATTTACACAATGTCACATTTCAATATATACATATGTCAAACATGTTATCTTCCTTTATTTGATGACTGGCTAGTGTCACCTAGAATAGTAAGGGCTTACCCAGACGCTCCACTGTCCCTAAACAGTAAGCATCTCAACGAATCAGACAAAGGATATATTTTTACTATAACCTTCTGTTTATTCGTGTCAATCGAGCCCCAGGTACGGCCCCGAGTCTTACCAGACAGCACTCGAGGGATCGTTCCTAATTGAACAGAGGCTTTTACACCTACTTGTGCGGGCACCTTCAAGATGCGCAAAATAAAAACAGATCTGTACAAACTTACTCATAATGGCCACATACCTACTCAAGATCAACTATTTCCCACATATTCACCACTATTAAATTTAGCAGCCTGATTTAACCAGTAAACACAACTCTTTTTCCAACACACCAACTTACACACTTTTCTCTCAAACGTTGCTTTCTGACTGCCTGGCCAATTAATATTTTTGGGTGTCCTCTTGACTCAATGAATATTAGAGATCTTTAGCCATATACGTTATTTTAAATATATCAAGTTATTAATTGATTATGGAAATAATTAAATTGAAATAGAATTAATATAGATCATTAAAAGAGTTTTGTTTTAAATGAAAATACATATATTAAAATATAAAATAAAAAAAAATATAATATAATAGAATGATAAAAATAAAATATGTTTTACAAAACATCGATTAGTAACTTGTTCACGCGCAGCTTATCCATTAGTTGTATTATATCATTAGTTGTATTATTGCAAAATGTGCAAAGTACGTTAAACATACCTAGTAGACACAAAAATTCAATACTTACTGTTTAAAAAGTTGCGATAATCACAAAAAGTACACAATAACGTAATCAGGCGCAGTATATTCAAGGGACCAAAATGGCTGCCACTTGCTTATTCGTACTCTTAACACAAACTGTGATAATGTGTATGTATGGACTACCGGTCTAAAAAGAGGAAACTACCTAGGTGGTGGGGATATAAACTCTTATATATAAGGGGATATTATATTTATGTTTATTTTATATGTATATATATATAATATATATAAACTGTTAAATCTAAATCCTTAATCTAAATCCTGAAGGCCAAAGCGGCCACACGGGATCGGTCATTCACCTGGGGCACCCAGGACGTCAAACAGCCGTCTTGCCGCTCCTTCCACACTCCAGCTTCCAGAAACAGCTGCCGCCCCTCCTCAACCCGGTGCCGACCCAAATGCCATGCTCCAAGCATTCCTTGCTTTGATGCAGCAGCAACTCCAAATGCTGCTGCAGAGCATCAAACCAGTGGAGGCCAACTAATCTTCCTCAGATTCTTCCTTATAAAGGCCATCTATTTTTGTTTTTATGCTATTTATTTAATTTTTAAAAAAATATCCCCTTAGCTCAGTAGGCATGAATCTTAAGATTAACCTGTGTATATATTTTTATATAAATAAAATATATAGTTTCAAAGTAAATAAACTATTATTATAAACTGTTCTCTGGGCTGCGCTATGCTTTTCACTTGGACTTGTCTTCTCGAGTTGATACATTGGCCTTCTAAGGTCTCAGCTATCGTAGCTAAAGCTATGGAGCAAATTATTTTGGTAAGACAGTGAAAATAAATTACATAAAGGGAATCTGGTTCTTCGGTGTGTCTATGCTTTAATTTACGTAGATTGGTCAGTACATTAATTGGTATTTGTTAACGGTGTTTTTAATGTCACTCTCAATTATCGCAGAAAGTGAGACGTAAATTCACAGATATATCAAATGTTCGTATCGTTAGTAAGATTTTTAGTTATTATACCACTTGAATTGAATTCAAGCGGCATAACTCCTATTCAACAAACTTTGTTAAACTCGAAAAAATCATCCAATATCCCAAAGATGCTGGTCATACACTTTTATAAAAGGTAAAAACACAAAATCTACGTGATGTATTTGTGATGCTGTAGATTTTGTGTTTTTACCTTAAAAAAAAAAAAACTTTGTTAAGTATGATCATATCGAAAGCTTTGGAAGATCATGAAAAATAGAGCATTTTTTCTCCGAATGTCAATTTCTTTAATATTGTCTGTTGTATATTCACAGTCAAAATATTAGATAAAAACATTTTTCAACTACATACAAGAAATCAATTGACCTCATTTATCTGAAATATTTAAAATCTACACAAATTAACTTAGATTCTTATAAGATATTGCAAAACTGCCATATAGACAAAACGGTGTCACAGCCAGCCGGCCTAAATCAAAGGTTTAGCGCCTCTTGGATATTTAAGATCGGGAGATTAAAAGGCGTCACACACCGTAACCGATATTTATGGTGTGCAAAATTAAATTTTCATAATACCGGGTTTGGGTACACACGCCGGCTGTATGATTTATAATTTTGCTTGCGCTCTGTGTAATAAAATTTTTCAACAAATATATCGGCCGCCGTATATTACCGCTTTTTGTTTAAATGCACGATATTTACGATGATTATTTATTATTTTGTCGGAAAATGCCCTGACATAAATTTGCTCACAAGCTGTTTAAAATTGAATTGTGCGAAATTATGGTTCAATTCAACTATTCCAGTCTGGTTTTTACTAGGTCTACGCATTTACATAATCACTGTTGAAAAAGTCCAGATTCATCCATTTTTTTATGTCTATTTTGACGTAACTTCTTGCGCGGATTTTCTTACCAACTATTGTTATAATTATACTGTCAAGGTAAAAAACAGTCCATTTTTCTTGATACCATCAGCATTAAAAGATAAATATGGGTTGGGTTAGAAGAATCCTTAAAATCATACTTTGTAGATAAAATGCTACAAAATATGACTGATTTTCCATTTAAATTGATTTTTATTAAGATAAGCTAAACGCTCTATTCGTTACTTAAATAAATCACAATATGAATTATTTTTAATTATCAAGTAAATAAGGCAAGTAAATTACGCTAGTATCGCTACGCCGCGGATTTCTTGATTTATTGGGTTCTGCTCCCTGTCTTGGTTCTTTGTGGGTCTGTCACTTGTCAAGGTCGATATCGATTGCCACTTCTGATATTGCCGCGGACTTGGTTCCCGTGTGTGTTGGTAGGAGCGCACGTAAAACTTTCCAGTCCAACCAACGAAGTGAGGATGTAAGTTATATAAAATATTCTTTACATTCGATTCATTGGAACCTCTTTTACCTTATCAAGATAAGATCTGGTCATTTCTTGGCAGGATGCTTAAGATTTAATTGGAAACTTAGCTGGGTGAGTGATAGACCGTTTCTTTGTTTGTACCGGCATTAGGACATTAAGCTTTGCTATTATCACTGAAAAATCGTTGCAGAGTTTTCTTATTTTTTTATTTCTTTTCCGTCTTCCGTCTCCATCTTTGATTGATTTTTACCCTTACCACTGCCTTGAGTGTAATGGTTTGGAGTTCAGTGATGTGCCACCACTGACACCAGAACATTTTGGTTTTCCGGTTACTTACGGTGAGAAAACTTAACCTAACTATGAGCCATATTTCATACAGAGAGGACCGACAGACTGCCCAGTTTGTCTTGATAAAGCTCCATATGTTGCTGACTGGAAACTAGGAGAATTCAGGCCAGTTTTATTATATTTATTAACCTTTTAAATCTTTTTTATTTCTAAATAATTTATTATTAACTTGTTGTTATAGTTGATTAAGGTTGATTAGTGGCATATGAACACATTGTCAAAGCCCATATAAACTTGGGTTAACACTCAATAACTTTATATAATATGTTCTATACCATACAATTAACTTTTAGTTACTTTGTCAAACTGTTGGGTATTACCTATAAATTCCATATTCTGGTAGTAATTTTAATAATACACCAACTAAACAAGGTTCATGAACTTTTACTGAAATATTCGTCTAATTATTTTCATTTTTAGTGAAGTAAAGCATTCAATACCCATAAGCTATAATCTAACATAAAGAGTAACACAATATTTCAAATTATTATTCTATAAAGAGTGATCATTGGTTATATTTTACAAATATGATATAAAGTGTAAAAAGGGGTTTATGTGAATAAAATGGGTTGTTGTTGGGAACTGTTGCCTCTTATTACCATAGCATAATCCAAATTGTTTTTACTGAAATTTAAATATTCAAGTAAGAAGTTTTCGTAGTTTTAGTAAAACTAAGTGGCGCCTATTTGGTTCTCCTTATTATTATTTTATTAATTTGCCATTGGTGACTTTTATTGAATCCTTACCTACGGATAAGGCCCAGCCTCCAATAATTCTGAGCTACCATCTGCAATACTTGTGTACAATTTAACAATGCGCGACAACTTTTACACATTTCTTACATTCTTTTAGGCTTTCGCTAAGTTTGATTTTACTCTTACTTACTATTAAAATTTCACTTTCAATCTCACAAGCCGTTTGTTTCTCTCATTGTGCATCTATGATATTTTTATAGTTTCCTACAGTTCTTTCGTATATTGCTGTATTTTTTTAAGGTTTTTAAGGTAAATTTTGAATTTTTATGTAATATTTGTTGAATCTATTTATCAAATTCATTGCCGCACCTCTGATTGTAAGAGAAAATTAAATTTATACCCCATCACTATTCGTATGTCAGATATTCAGGTATACCGGCCTGGCAAAGTTCTTTCTTGGATGCCAAAATACCCATGCAACAGAAATGGTTCATCGATTCGTCACATGCGGTTGCCGCTGAGAGGACAAACGCCGCATGTTAATTTAGGTCAGATTATAGTTAGTAAAAGGCGAGTAGATAAAAGCTATGAGTGTGATTATGCTAAAGTCTTATATTTTTTAGAAGATACATACAGATATTTTTTAGAAGATACATACAGAACATTTTTGATATTAGCTTCATTCATTACAATCACGATCGATACCTGCAAAGAAAAATATAATAAGAGGGTAAAGGACAAAGTTCCTAATTGTCCAATTGAATCAAGATCCAGAAGATGGTTTCATTGCGGTCATTGCAATGGAACCTGAAAAAAGCATACTTGTTGGTTCAGATGTTCGCAACAAACTCTACCGTAGACCCACTGGCTTGTCAAAAAATTTTCTAGACAAATAAAGTTTATAATATAACTATTTTGATTTATAGGGTGGTCCATTTACGATTTTTTTTCATAACAATGACATTAGAAACAGGAATGGCTTTGATTCAGCAATTCTTTAATATTGTTGTGACAAGGCATTGTTAATCAATGATCAATGCAAGTTGTTATGATGCGAAAATTTTCTATAGTGAACAGATCTCACGTGTTCATCCTAGGTATATCAGGTGATTATAAGCAAATATTGATGAATAAATTAAATGAGAGATTATTTTGGTTCACAGTATTCGTTCAGTTATCAAGTATTTGACTATTTTGTTGAGTGACTATGGAATGCCTAACAATAAATGAAAAAGTTGAAATGGTCCTTATCTATGGTGAATCTGAACGGAATATTAATAGAGCCATTGAACTGTATACCATGCGACATCCTCAACGGCGACTTCTATCGCGAGCATTATTTTATCGTGTAGTGAACCACTTTATAGAAGATGGAAGTGTGAGAATGATAAATCGATCACTAAAGAGAAGCATTACCAGTCAAAATAATGAAATTGCCGTCTTAGCTACAGTTGCCCATAATTTCTGGAATCAGCTCACGATCAATTTCTTCTGCTTCTGGAATCTCCAAAACAAGTGTTCTGAGAATTTTGAAACGCCACAAGTTTCATCCGTATTACTTGTCATTACATCAAGAGCTTCACGGGAATCATTTCCAAAATCGAGTGTTGGTTTGTGAATGGGTCCAAAGTCAGTTGCATGAAAATAACAATTCACTTTTTTGCATCATTCACATATTTCTGCGCGTCTTATTCACCGATGAAGCTTCATTTATAAACTATGGTGTAGTTAATCGTCATAACATTTATTATTAGGCAGTTGAAAATCCCAAGTGGTTTCGAGCGATAGAACATCAGCGGCCATAGTCTGTATGAATGTCTGGTGTGGATAAAGTCATAGGACCTTATTTTATTGATGGTGTCCTTACAGGCCAAAAATACCGTAATTTTTTGCTGGAGATTCTACCAGTATTTTTGAAAGATGTGTGTTTTGAAGTGAGACTAAATATGTGGTACTATAGCATGATGGTTGTCCTGCACGTTATTCATGCGTTGCGCGCCAAGTGTTGGATCGTGACTTCAATGGACGTTGAATAGGTCGCGGTGGAGCAGTCTACTGGCCGCCACGGTCACCTGATTTGACGCCCTTAGATTTTTTTCTATGGGGTTATTTGATGGAGATCGTATATAGCGATCCACTAACGACTCCCGAAAATATGAAGATGCGAATCACGGAGGTTTGCGGGCAGATAACTCCACAGATGCTGCACTCTGTTCATGGATCGTTTAGAAAAATGTATAGAAGTGGAAGGTCAACACTTTGACCATTTATTGAAATAATTTTCTGACTTTTTTTGTTTCAATTTCTTTTATTTGAACTTTGTACGTTTTATTTTCAAGTTTTCGATTCTGTTGATAATAAAATTCTATCATAAGATACTTTCACTCCTTTTGATAGATCATCAGATGCTACCTACAAGGGCAAATGTCATTTTCAAGGAAAAAATTCGTAAAAGAATCAAGAATTAATATCTTGAAAAAGAGAGGTCGCATATAAAAAAGTGTCAGATGAAAGTTACTTATTTTTTAATGCTAAATCAGATACTAGTAAAAAAAATAGAGATTTCTATGCAAAAAAGTGAAGTTGACCTTCATTTGACCTTGAAGGAGTTCACTCAAGATCAAACCAATGACGTCATTTTATGGCCCCCTGGAAACCATTCAAACTTCACTTAAAACATTTTCTGGATACATGTTTAGTTTTCGAGATATTGCGATGTCTCAAGTTAAATGGTTTCAACGAGATATTGAAAAAAAGTGCATATATCTTCTTTGTAGGCTTTTTTTAGTTCTACACGTTGAAAATGTTTGATAGAGTGAAAAAAAAATATTTCGACTAAATTTTGGAAACAGTAAATTTTAGGAGCCTTTAGCGGCCTTTATCTTCTGCGCATTTGATTTTGCAGAAAACATCCTAAAATAAAAATTCTAGGCAATACAATCATACATATAATATTTTTAGTTTCGGATACTTTTCCCTAAAACCCACGGTTTTTGCAAAAATTTCACAAAGAGATTTTGAGTCTTTCAATAAAGTTTACTCGACATGGACGGTGTACCGCTAGTTTGGAAATATTAATATTAATAATAATAATAATAATAACAATAATAATAATAATAATAATAATAATAACAATAATAATAATAATAATAATAACAATAATAATAATAATAATAATAATAATAATAATAATAATAATAATAATAATAATAATAATAATAATAATAAAACAAGTCTTAGCAGCAAAAACTTATTTAAAACGATTAATACATACGGAGTCGGTTCATTAACTTATTCTTTTGGTATTATAGGATAGAGTAAAATGGATATCAAAAATATCCAAATAAAGGCTAGAGCACTCCTAATGAAAGCCAATAAGCATCATCCGTGGAGTGCCGTAGAACGAACTACACTAACTCGACATATAAGAGGAAGAGGAATGACCGACATAGAGAAGCAGCTAACTCAGCGAATTAGTCACTTGCATTCCTTTTTCTTAAGAAAGCTGAAACATCACACATTCATCGTGCCGTATGTGAAGCAGACGACTCCACACCACTTAAAATACAGGAGCTTGAGCTGTTCATACACCATTGCACCGAGCAAGAAAAAATGCAAGCTTGGATGGGAAAACCACTACATGTTCACGAGGTTCAACAAGCGTATATCGACATAGCGGCGTCGAACTATTGGTTGACTTCTGAAGTTGAAACTGAAGAGTTTCTTGTGTCTATCCAAGATCAAGTCAACCAACAAGAAATTATTTAAAGTTTGTCGTAGGTGACCCGACGGTACCAAGTGACAGATGTAGGTATGGATGTGAGACAACAGAGTCTATTCAGTATGTCACCGATGGATGTCAAACTTTTGCACTAACGAAATATAAAGAACGACATGATCTAGATGCAAAGATACTGCATCAAAAGCTCGCAGAAAAACTAAACTTCTTATCGGCAGCCAAGGTACCATAATATAATTATAAGGCGAAACCAGTTCTTGAAAATGAGCAACACAAATTGTATTGGGATCGCACTGTACTTACAGACCATCGAGTAAGTAATAATAAGCCTGATCTAATGCTAATCGATAAAATTTTTAGGAAGATAACCCTTATTGATATAGCTATTCCCAATAATAAAAACCTAAGAGCAAGACAATGAAAAGATTGTTAAATACAAGGACCTAGAACTTCAGATATGAAGAAAATGGGAAATTATTGTGTCAACAAAAATTGTGTCGAAAACATGAAACTCCTCAACATTAAAAAAAGCATCTATAAGCTGATGCAGAAGTTGACGCTAGTATCCACATCTCGAGTCGTCAGAAAGTTCATTGGACACGCAGATAATATCAACTAGTTGTAAAAAATACATCATTTACTATTTTGATTAACTCATTTGAAATGTTAGATATGGCCCATACTATTGTATAGCATAAAAGGCTAGTCAATGAAGGTAAGAACGTTGAATAGGCTAGAAATATTTAAAATGTGGATCTATCTAAGGAGCTGGAATGTTTCATGGAGAGCAAGGAAAATCAAAACCAAAATTCTAATATTAATAGGAATATAACGCGAACTGCTGAGCATAATATAATGCAAAAAACTGTGTACTTGGGAAATGTGTTATGCAACGAAAAGTGCCACTTGCTTTAAATATTATTAGAAGGAAAACTAGAATGAAGAAGACGCTTAAGCTGGAAGAGGATGTCGTAGCTCTAAAATCTCAAAGATTGGACAGAAATCGAAACCATAGGATCCAACCAAGAATAAATTCATGGATCAGCAAACATGTTCATAGATTGCAGCGGAAGCAGAAGATTCCGTTTTTTTTATAAGACAGTATTTTGGGCTTTTCTGTGAACTCACTTAAAATTACCATCCTAAATGGAACATTGAGCAACCAGGGTAATTGAATACAAAAAATAATAGCAACAATATTAATAATAAGTGACTTTCCATATTAAAAAATAATAAAACAAAGTTCTTTAGTTTTTACTGACATCGTAATCGTGCAACTAATACTCGTTATTCCGTGTTTTGTTTTAGCTGAGTTGCTAATTGATGCTATTAATATGGAAAAGTCAAAGGTAACACTAATTTTATATCACGAACAAACACCTACGAGCGCACAATTAAAACCGAAAAGTTACATTCAGTGCCAAACTCAAATAATTCATGCCAATTAAGCGATGTTGCAAGGACAGCTAAATTTATGTCGGTATATGACCCCTCAGTCGTGTTGGATTTTGCCTTTTTCAAGGGTCACTTAACTCTACGTGCATGATTTTTTCATGAATTTCAATGCAAAAAGTTTCATTTACATTTTTGTTAATAATTATACATCGTATAAATATCTCATAGTCATTAAAAACATCAAAGAACCACACACTCGTCATTTTTTACTAATCTTTACATAAATTTCCATCGTAACATCCCCATGCGTCTACAGTATACACACATAAATAGTGATGTACTTTTTTTTCTTATAAAGTTCCGGCAAAAAATTAAAAAGCCACCACCAAAGCGAGGCGACAAAGCTCCCAGGGCCTCGTTAATATTTGCAAGAGCAAATTCGAACTTTATGATGAAAACCCGGCAAAATTGTAAATGTTTGGAAGCACAGTGATATTTTTGAAAGTCAAATTAGCAACGGCTTAGTGTAGACACACATTATGTTTGCAAATGTATGTGCTGCGGTTCGTTTTATTTATGCGTTTGATTGCAGAATTAAAAACAATCTTATATCGCACATTGTAAGTTTGTATTTAGCATGCTGATATTTTTCTGAAATGTGCATTTTGTATGTTCAAATTAAAATTTATAAGTAGACAGTTTGAATAATTTAAGATTTATAAGAGTAAAGTATTGGCGACTCACCGTTTGACAACGACTGAACAATTTGATGGCCAAGTTAAGAGCAAGCCTACATCCAGATTTATGCGACAATTATTAGAAGAAGACAATTAGGTTTATCTTTGACTGGTTTGTTATATTTTTTTGTTTGTTTTATGCATTACTGAAAGAATATCATTAGGATTGATTAGTGAAATTCATAAACATCACATCGACACTCTTGGGACACCCTAATATTATAAGACCAAAAATCTTGTCCAGCTAGTGGCTCCTCCTCTTAGGTTCCGTTTCCGTTGAGGTTGAGGATCCCTGTATCAAATTCTTCTTATATTGGGCTCAATAGATAAAGGTATTACAATCTATGGTTGTCTAGTCTCTTATGTTTCTTAGTTCGGACTTTTTTTCCCTATACTTCCTCGTTTACCTTTAATTTTTCCTTCCAGTATTACTTGTAGTTGTTGATGCTCCTCGTGCCGCATTAGATGTTCCAGATAAGCAGTTTTTTTTGTCTTTATGATACTAGTTAACTGAACCTGGGTACTGTAGTTCTGCATTTGTTGTTCTGATGGTCTAGGCCATACGGTGCATTCGCCTGTATATCCACATTTTAAAAGTGTCTAATTTCCAAAGCTCTACCTGCTTCAACGTCCATCACAGGCCGTATAAGAGTAGGGACCACACACATAGCACTTTACAGTTCTTAGTCTCACCTTAAGGGATAAACCTTGATTTTACAGTATATGTCATATTTTCAGAAAACCTGCCCTAATTATTTCTATTTGTTTATTTCCTTGTCCGTTAATTACGACTTTAACTCTATACTCCGCATGTTCATTAAATAGTAATGTGAATAAAAGGCAACCTTGGCGAACTGCTCTTTCAATATTGTCATTTGTTGGTCGAATGCATTTCCGATGATTCCAGTATATGTTGTGAATTATCATTATATGGTGGCTGTCTAGTACTATGTCCTGTAAAATATATATTAACCGTTCGTGTTAAATGAGGTCGAAGGTCTTTCTATAGTCCACAAATCATACGGATAGCTCTCTTTTTACTTCTAAGAATCTTTTCACCATAAGAGTTAACCTCAACAGGAAATGTATGTAGAATTTACCCAGTCATCTGGCAGTCTCTACCAACTACACCAAAAATATTAATAAAAGATTCAGTCATGAATATAAAATTAATTTCTGCCTTATCCTTCCATAAAAAAGCGTCATTGATGATTTGCGGTTTGCCAAGACTATGCAAGTCTGGAAAAGTTGGGTCTTGAGTGCAAAAACTAATGTATTTATCCTTTACTAACTGAAAGAGTTTAACCCCAATTGAACATTGACAAGGCTGAGCTGTGCAGAATATTACATAAAAACAATAACACAAGATATATGACTGTGTCTACTCTGTTTTTTAAGCCTATTACAAATCATGAATTAATAATAACTATTAATCCACTAAAAAATTGCTCAATGGGGGGGGGGGGGAGGTGATGATGGAGTCTCGGCTGATATTCAAAAAAATATATATTATACATAATTGGAACCTCTAAAGCATTTAATAAACTGTAACTAGTATTTTTCCAACTATTCATAAGACATCAACTATAACACCTCTACATAAAAGTGGGGATAAAAACGAAAAAATAAATTACAGACCGATAGCCGTTACTAGCAACATTAATACAAATTTCAAGTTGATCAAATATAAACTAAAAACAACGACTATTCTGCAGGCATACTAGAGGTGCATGACGTCCGGTCATGTGTGAAATGCATTTGATCTTGCAGTGTCTCCACAGCCAGTGTCTCTAGATATCCCAGATTATTCCACCATTATTCATGCATTTATCTTGTGGCTGCTATGACTGCGTCGTCCGCTAATGAATTTTTTAATTTTTTGCTCTCGTTAGTAGATTGTCTATGAGAACTGTCCCCTTGGGATCACCTATTCGCTATTACTATGTCTTTCTCTAAGATTGAACTGATTTTATGTGGTCTTAGGCTAGCCTCAGTGCAGTTGCAAAAAAATAAACAAAATTCTTCATCGCACAGTGAGGAGTATCATAGTTAGGATATTATTAAACGTTCGGTCTATGTCTAGGAATGATGCCAGTGCTATTTCTTTATCGGTTTAGATTATTTAGGAACATCTCGAAAGACTTTTTTGCGTGATGGGCATATTGGCACTTACTAAGCGAGTATTATGTTAGAACTTTGTTCCTTATATATTTCTTTTAATTTTTTTCAGGATTTTCATTAGCAATAATGTTAAGCTGATAGGTCTAGTTTCTTGAACTAATTTCAAACCAATTTGATATCACCGTTGCACAAGTTCATGTCTTGCCATCGATATGAGTTGTGTGAAACAGTTTATAGTCCATATTACCTTTTTGAAACCTCCTCCAAGAAAACTGTATACCTGGAAGTCACATCAGGATACTCCAGACCACATAGTGAAAAATCAGATATATTACATTCTGGTTAATAAAAGATTTAGGAACCGACAACAAGTCAGATCACAACTTACTCTTTGGTACAATAAAACTGAAACTAAAGAAAGTTCAGCCAACAAGAAACAAAAAACGTTTAGAAAATTGAAAGGCTAGAATTAGTATTGCCGTGAAACTATGCCAAATGCTTATGCAGAACAAATGGCAAAAAAACACACTTTGAACTATCATAAAAATTTGGAACTTTTTTGACAGGCCCAAAATAATACTACTACTCTAATAAGATACTCTATAAAGAAGTCAACATTCAAAGTTAAATTAATGTAGATAACGTCCCTATATTAGAGAAAAAGACAACAATATGGCAACGCCGCTTGATCGCATTGTTGATTGTACCGACACCAGTAATCTTTACCAGTGACGTCGTCAAAAAATATTTACATGATAAATATTTATATGCTTTAAATTATAAACAATATTACCGTTTATCAACTCTTTATGCGTTATTTAATATACATTATTAGAGTAAAGTTAATAACCTAATAAAAAGCATTTTTAGAAAAATTAAATATTTAATAATTATTATAGATGCTATGATGCTATGATGTTATGACGGTATTTACTTGTGAAAAGACTAGCCTAAGTCGCCTTTTTCCCATGGTGTGGAACAAACGGTACAAGTTTTTACTATCGTAACAGTTTACAAAAATACTAAAAAGACTCAACCTTTTTGCCTTTTAAACCAAAAAGTAAAGGAAAAACACAGAACTTCACAAATGCGGAATGTAAACACGAAGCCGTTCGCTATATCTATTTCTACTTTTCATTTTTAATCTAAAATCTAACGTCAATAAGTTAAATTAACATTATTATATCTGTTGATATATAGTTGAAAATTTCCTCTTCTGAAAATGCGTGTAAACTTGACAACAGCAAATCGATGAATATACTTGTAAATAAAATACCTGCCTTGCCCCTGTGCACATGTTGAACTCACAAAGTTGTTGTTTGCTAATTCTAACCTTTTAATGTTCTAAGAAAAAACACGACTTAAGACTACTAAAAAAGGAACGCAAAAAATAGAATGCACAACAGTACATGAAAAAACTTCTAAATACTAAAAAATATACTATAGATATAGATAGATACAAAAATAAGTAATACAGAACAAGACAGGAGTAACTCAGGACTTACTCAACAACCACCTAAAACCAATAAGAATAAAGAAAAAGGAATGGATGACTGAAGAGATATTAGACATGATGGAAGGAAGACGTAAGGTTAAAAACTGGGATATAACAATAAACAAAAGGATAGACAAAGAAGTTCAAAATGCAAAAAAATGAATGGTTAACTGATAAATGCACAGAAATACAACTATTACAACAACAGCATGACTCATTCAACCCCTTACAAAGAGATCAAAGAGGCGGCAGGCCTATATAAGCCTAAACAAGTTGGACACCTAATTGATACTGTAGGAAACTGTAGTACTGAAGTAACACAGACTGTATAACTGGAATTTTGATTACAACCAATGAGATAGGAGCTGCTATAAGAGGAAATAGATGACAAAACTACAGGACCTAACAACTTTGATACAGAATTTTTAAAGTTAACAGATGATAGCGGAATAATATGGCTTACAAAATATATTTAATAGTATCTATATTTTTTTTGAAAAGATCTTTATTATCTTTAATAATGTTTACATGTGTATATTACAATTAAAACTCCCTAATCAATGCATGGAAGCATTGGTCACCAGAGTAACTATTTTACTTCTTTACAGTAAGCCTATGCCTACAAAAAAACTAAGTATCAAAGAACATTTAAATTTTTTTGGAATAATTACTAAATGGTTGAACACATGTTATATTTTCTGGCAATTCACTAAATACCTTAAAAGCTTTTGCAATAGGATTTCCTAAGCATATGTTAGTTCTTGTGTAGTTAATAAAAATTAATAAATGTTATTTACATTTCTTGTTGGATAATTATGTATAGTATTCGGAAAAGTAATGTTTATATTAGATTTTTGCTTTTTGTGGATCATTTTATATACTAGTTTACATTGTTCTATTCTTAGTATTTTATTTTTGGTATCTTATTAAGATGTAACTCTTCATAAAGTGTATCTGTATGAGTAAGCCTATCGTAATTAAAAAGAACTTTAATAAATTTATTTTGAAGAGTTTCAACAGTAGTAAATTTAATTTGAGCATACACTCCCCAAATAGGGAGTGAAAAAGCTAAGGTGAGACATCAAGAAAGCATTATAGATATTTTTTTTAGTTTTTGCCGTTAAATAATTAATAGTTAAATAATAAGTTAATGCTTCATCAATTATTAAAGCCAGATACCGAATTTTTTTAACTGTTTGAATATGAAATTCATATATACCAATATTGAAGTCATCAGCTTGTGTATTTTTTTGCTTAAATAATATGTATTTTGTTTTATTGGAATTAATTTTTAATTTATTAAAATGCAACCAGTCCATATATATTTTGAGATCGGCATTGTTGTTATTCTCTAGAACAACCTTGCTACTACCTGTATAAACTAACAGAGTATCGTCGGCAAAACTGATATCATTTAATTTTACATATTGTTTTCTATTTTCGAGATATGTTTTAAGTAAATCGAAAAATACTCTCCTGAATCCCATTTTTTCGAGCTTATTTAAAAGTATATCGGTACTCACAACATCCAATGCTTTTTGCAAGTCGACAAATACGACAACAACTACTTCTTTGTTATCCTATGCAAAATCAATTATTGCGCTATAAGAGTATTACTGTCCTCAACAAACCCGTATTGGTAATCAGCAAGTGGTAAATATTTATAAATAAAAGATGTCATCCTTTTTCTAATTATTTTCTCAATAGTTTTAGAAAAAACACTTATTACCGAAATTGGCCTGTAGTTATACATTGAAGACTTATTATCTGACTTTTAGATTGGAGAAATGTTAATTATTTTAAGTTCTTCTGAAAGGGTTCCAGTAGTAAAAATATTATTTGTTAACCTTACCAGAGTCCCAGTAATGCTCTCTTTCAGGTTAGCAATGTCGTATACCAATATGCCATCATGTCCCGCCGCAGAATTTTTCTTTAGTGTTACTATGATTTCATTTACTTCGAATTCAATTGATAATTCTACAAAAGCAGTAATATTACAGTCAATCTCAGGAAATAGAATATTTTTTCCTAAATACCTAACGTCATTTTCCAACTCTTTTACAATAACCACACCGACATGAGCAAAATGGGCATTCAATTTATTTGCTACTTCAACGATATTAGTTATTTTACCATCATCTGTTTCTAACGAATCAAAATAAACTTTGCTAGGATCCTCACCAAGAAAATTATTAATAAATTTCTATTGTTTTTTAACATCTTTCCCTGTTGTGTCCCATTCCTTTCAAAAATGTTGATTTCTTAAAACTTTAATTTTATTGTTTATAGCGTTTTAAATTTTTTTGAATTTTGTGTGTAACTCCACATCACCCAAGTCTAGAAGTTGTTTTTTTATTTTTAAACGAAAAAAAGTGTGATGAGTTTAGAATTACAAGCCTTATGAGCCACCTACTTAAGATTTTCATAAAAATCATCTACAAGAGAGTTTATAAAAAAACGCGAAGAACAAATAAGACGTACACATTTTGGGTTTTGTGATGTTCTGCGTACACAGTCTTAGTTCTCTTAAATTGGTTTTAAAAAATCACTTTTGCACAGTCTTGTAGTTGATTTTTTTTATTAATTTTAAACTTTCTATATTTTAATATTCAATTCTACGTTCCTACTAAAACAACCAGCCAGCCCACCTATTTATCCGAAACAGATGCTTTTTCCCATGGTATGAATGTATATGCGTGGCGTGGGACAAAACACCTGATCATAATCTAAATGGAATAAAAGAACGATTATTTCGAACCCAATGGGTTAAAAAATTAAATTTAATCGTGATTTATCGGGATTTTTAATATACGATCTGTTTGCGATCTGCGTACATAAAAGGACGTGAAATTGTTCAGTTATTATCCATCGCGAAGGTCTTAACAAGCCTAGAAATAAAAGAACCCATTATTTTTTTTAATAATTGCAGAGTCGCGTATTGTCGTTAACTGTTTTCTTAATGTCATTGCGGGCAATGAAAGTTAACATGTGAAATTTAATTGCCATTGTTAAACTATTAGATCATAGTGCACACTGTGGTAAGAGGTAACCTTATATTTGTATTTGATAGAGTCCGGTTAATAGAATTAAGTAGAATTAAAAACGTAGTAGTAAAAAGATAAAATAACAGTGGGTGAGATAGATATTATCTTATTCTATAGGCTCGCAGGAAATATTTAAGAGGTTTAAAGAAATCAAAACCTTCTAAATGAATAAATAATGAATTTATGGCATATTTTGTCTTATATTATGAGTACTGCAAGATAATGCATGCAAGAAGATTTGTGAAGTAAAATAAGAACAGCCTATAGTTAAACTATTTTCTGTCTTCGACTTGATAAGATTTAAAGGCTAAGTAGTGTAGTAATCTTTCAATTTCGACCAAGGCAAAAAGTTCTAAATTGGAATTTACAATCACTCGAAATCTACGGTCTATCTCAGACATTCAAGCAAACCACCGTGAATATAATTAATAAAATCAAATGAATGTTTTATTCTGGAAAAATCAATACCCTTACATTGGGAAATGTTTAGATCCAGACAGAAATAATCAAGCTTCTCCTGTACTGCAAGAT
Organism: Anthonomus grandis grandis; assembly: GCF_022605725.1. Classification (NCBI taxonomy): domain Eukaryota; kingdom Metazoa; phylum Arthropoda; class Insecta; order Coleoptera; family Curculionidae; genus Anthonomus; species Anthonomus grandis. The sequence continues at coordinate 41,036,590 of NC_065549.1, read as the reverse complement.
ACACCAGGTCATGTCACCTTCCTCAATAGGTCAAGGTTAAAGGGATCATTTCCATCATCAAATATATGGAAATGACTGTAGTTAAAACAGTGTTTGATGTAATTGATGAAAACAATTGATTAGTAGTTGATTCAGGCGAAACCCCTAAAACACTATTGAAGGGATTACTATTGGAGAAGATGTGAAGTTGTTTACCTGAACAAATAAGGTTCGATCAGCGAATTTTAATATTTTTTGGTCAGTTCAACAGTCCCCGATATGTCAATACCAATGAGTTTATTGAGCAAGTAAAATCTTGTAGGACATTGTCAAACGGCTTTCTGTCTATGGAATAAGCCTCCACACCACTCTCTAAGTCATTCTTAAGTATAACCACATTATATGAATAAGTCTCGTTAAATTGCTAAAGTGAGTGATTTATGAGGATCAAGATTACTAAATTTTGTAATAGTTTCAAAAATGACAAAATATGATTGTTTGACATTTTTTAACATTAAGATCAGGGCTATTTTGACTACACCATAAACTCGCACTCTCTAAATCTTACCGGAGCAAATCTCTATAAAGCACAGATTCGATTATTTTGTATAATTAAAAGTCGTCAGCAAATACTAAATGTTTTGAATAAACAATGACAAAAATTAAAAACTATTATAACAACATTGTGAACCTTGAGGCACCACTTGACCTGTCAACTTCAATGCTATTAGAGATATAATCATTGATTCTTACTAACTGCGTCTGTCCAGACAAAAAACTAACTTACCAAGCCCCATGGTTTTAAATTTTTTGACCAAATGACGTTAACCGACTCTATCAAAGGCCTTTGAGAACTCCGTATAGATAGACATTGTCTACCTTTTTGGACTCCTCGATGGCTTGTAGAAGATGGTATTAATAAGTTAACAAGTAAGTTATTGTGGATCTGCCTTAAGCAAACCCATGTTGGTTGTTAGACAGAACTTTTTTACAATGCCAAGAAATTTGAGAACAAAAAAATTTTTCGAAAAGCAGAATGTATATTAATACCTCTATAATTACACACATTACCATTTTTGTAGATTGGTGCTATAAAGCTTATTTTCCAGAAGTCTGGAAAGACACCGGATGATAACAAGAGATTAAAGAGATGTTGCAAGGGTCTGCTCAAAGTCCACACACATTGCTTTAAGGAAACAGATGGTATACCATCCTAACCGGATGAATTTTTTTTTTAAGCTTGAGATAGATTCAATAATCTAAAAAAACTACACAAAGTTTCGGTCTCAAAAGTAGTTATTAATTCTAACGATGGGTTACACGTGTTTCGCTTATATATATTGCAAATTTATTCACTAGATTTAAATGTTCCTGTACTCTAGTTGAAATTCTCCTGCCTGACTGACTAATATAAATAGTGGGACAATCGGCACATTGTAAGCTATAAACCCCAGATTTAGATAGAGGGTCTTGTTCATCTACTGGTCTTACCAATTTTCTTTTTAGTGAATTTGAAGTTTTCAAAGCAACAGTTATATCGAGCGGCTTAAAGAACTTAGCCAGCTAATGTGAGATACCTCCAAAGTACGTTAAACATCTAAAGTTTTTGTTACATCCCTTCTTTTTGTGGACAATATGATAACAGAGTTTGTACTTATAATATTTAAAGTAAAATTTATTTAAGCTTCAAATTGAGAATTTATTATTAAAAGCAATAGATTTTATGATGTTAAGTTCTTTTTGAAATGCTGCGTGAGACAGAGAGTAATTTAAATAATCTGTATAGCAAAGAATTAAATGCAGCAAATATATGTTGTCCAGGAGAAAGAGTGTCAAATTGAATGATGTAGTCCGTTGTGGTTGGTTTTCTATAGACTTTAAAGGAAATACTATTGTCCTTTCTTAAAAGTAAGTCCAAAAATGGCAGACATTGATTTACCTCCCTTTCCAGCGTAACAGTTATATTTTTGTGTAGGGAGTTAATAAACGTTAAAAATTTGGACAAATCATTTACGTTACCTCCCTAAACGAGACAAACATCGTCAATGTAGACAATGATAAATTGAGAAAATTTACTAACCATTATTTTCTTTTCTAATTTTTCCGTAAACACTTCGCTCAGGAAGGGAGAGAGACAAGAGCCCATGGTGATATTTGCCAGGCATATTTACCCGGTTTACTTGATATATAAACTTTGAATGAGCAACGACCCCGGAAGGTTACCAATTGCTCATCAATATTTCCAAAAGCTGAAGGATTGTAAGATTTCCTGCAATTTTCAGCAAATATCTCAGTGATCTCACGAATCGGAGCAAGTTTATCCTCCTTTTTTCTCTCAGTCCTTGTAGATAGATCATCAAAACGAAGGTGACGTAAAATGTCAGTGAACCTATTTCTGGACATAGTAGCCTGATAAATAGGCCTAGTGAAGGCATTGTTTGCAGTCGACCATAAGCTACGTACACTTTCTCTTGATTCTCGAAATCTACCAGTAAGAATAAGGATTGCAAGGAAAGCGAGAGATTCTGTAGTGTCTACCTCAATTCATGGTTCCATCTTGACTTCATGACTTTCATTATAAGTGTTTATAAAGTCTTTAGCTTTTTAGTTTGTGTAATTTATAATAATATCTAATAAATCGTTAGAAAAGAACAGCTTAAAACAATCAATGATATAATTTATATCTTTGCTTTTATCTGTGAGACCTTTGTTTTCTTGCAAGATATTGCATGTTCTGGATTTTCCTCTTTTATGTGCAACAGTATACCAAGTGCGATTATCAACATCGTACGACTGTTTATTGCTCACTGTTTCGTCTTCTAATGGATCAGATAATCGTATTTGTTCGTCTTCTAACTCTTGAAATGAAAAATTGCCATCATGTATCTTAGGCTCTTCATCCGAGGTGTCCTCATCATCTGACAAATTACTAAATGCCTGTTCAAAAGGTATTTCGGTTTCGCACTCGTCATCTGAAGAATGCATTAATGTTTCGTAGAGGTCCTTGTCGGATAAACCCTTATTTTTAGACGACATGGCACTTTATTATTTATTATTGAAAAATAAAATAACCCTCTCACAGTAACGTTCGACAGTAAATTGAACAACAAAGCAATTAATTGGAAATATGCGCAACTTATCTTGTTTAGATCTGTAAAAAGGGGAGTTTTAGCATATACCTATTGATCCCAAAACCGGGTCGTCGGTGACCCATCCAACATTTTTTGAATAAAAAATTAGTTTTTTCTTAAATTTTTACCAGATAAAACTTAAGAATTCATGGACGCTCACTGAGAAAAAAATCAGGGAAGCAAAAGCATATTCGGTAAGCCGAGGGTTAATTTTTAAAATTTTAAATTTTATGGAGTACGAATACTTTACTAGAAGCTGCATCAAGAATGGTGGAAAAAATGAACTGGACCAATGGTTAGAATCACACAAAAGTTACTGGGGTAAGAGCCCTTTTGTAAAGAGAGTCACGAAAGTCCTGGCCACAAAGCTAGAAATTTGCTTGGATCTAACCATGGCAGCAGGCAGTGGTTTGATAAGAGAAGATTCTTGAAACTTGCAATGGAGTGGTGTCTTTATTTGCTGTAATTTTTCTAAATTGTCAATCAAGTAAGACCTAGCAATAAAATTCGAGAACTGCAAGGACTGAGTATAGGGTACACCTTATTAATCCACTACAGTCTGCTAAAACTAAAGCTAAGATTTTACCGTAAGGCGACTAGGAATGTCTTCTCCTAATAGGAACATTGCATGGAATTTACGTAAGTCGACTGTAATAACTTCATGACCTTTATGACAGGCAGAGAGGAATGGCTGAACTCCAACAGGACGGTCTTAGTGAACAGGACCACTATCAGGCACATTGATTCGTATTGATGATAACGAGAAAGCCAACTTTGCTAAACTATAATCGGTATATTCAAATGTGTCTCCAAGACAACTGACTGCTCCCAAAGAAATGCAAAGTCTGACTAGAAATGAGTCTTTTAACTGGATACTTGAACTTTAGATGCCATCTCTACATTCTATGTCTTGTGCAGTTATTGTTGTGTTGATTATATATGCACAACCGCTTCCCTGGCTGCCCACTGACTCCAAATTCATTTAATTTTAAAGTCCTAATTCTTCCTGATGTCATCAAGAAGAGGAGAGAATGAACTGTCTAACTTTTCTCTTGACATACTTGATAACATAATCAAGAAATCACGTGGTAGTTTCTAGTATGGCTGATTTAGTTTGTTCTCCTTTTTATAATGGACCCATTTAAGTACAAGTCTGAGCCAAATAGTTGCAATAAAACCTAATGCAACGTTGCCTTCCTACCGGAAATTTCATTAAAATAATATTATTTTAAATATTTTATAAAAAATACTAAGGGTGACAAATTTAATATTTTAAACAGCTGAACACAATCCTAACCCACTTCTTTTGTTAAAACTACATAAATAATTTACTCGTTTCATTTTCAAGCTCAAATCAAAACTCTTCGCATTATTTTGAGTTTTCCCTAAATATTTCACAAGGCGTTTGCTTAGTGAATGAATTTTAATCTTAGTCGAATAGCGGATTAAGCTGAAATTAAGAAAGGGGTTGCCGAATAGTAAAAAAATTAAAAAGAGTCCCAAGTAATGGAATAAAAAATGAGTTGCGGGGCTGTTAAGAGAACAAGGCGAGGGGGACGAAACAGTTGGAAATCTTTCATGAGAAAGTTGATTAATTTAGGACAATTCTCCTCAAAAGAAAATAAATAATTAGGAATATGAAGACAAGCAAGAGAATGTAAGGACATTCGAGCTACAAAATAGTCCTCTGAAGGTATCCTACAGTAAAGATGACCACTCTTAGGTATCTCCTTTGCAGTCCAAAGGATTCTTTAAGTATGTCTTCAAGCCAAAGATCCCATGATGCCGACAAAAAAACACTTCCACGCAGTTTTCAATTCAAAAGAGCGTGATGTTAGACTCAGTTTATAGTAGACTTGGATTTACTTGATTTCTCTTTAGGGAAATAATTCTTTAGCATCTTTGACGAGTTTAAAATTTTTAATAATCGAACTGTAATGCTTTCTTAAGATGACCGAATACCACTCCCTTCAATGTTGAAGGATAAAATTAAGATAACTCTCATAGAAAGTAGTATCATCCGCACAAAAACTAAATCGCTTTTCTGATTGTGTTTGACAATATCATTTATATATAGTATATATAGTGCAGCTCTTAATTGTTCCCCTTCCCCTCTTATCTTTTAAATGCGTTTGTATAAAAATTTTAAATTTAGCACAAATCATTAGCAACTTAAATACTACTTTTTAGTTCTCAGCTCATTTTGCAAAATTTTAAAATGGCGGCGGGACGTCATTTCAAAAAATAAAATTAAATAGAAAAGGAGGTCTTGCGATACATCGCAGCGCTTGAAAGCTTCCAATATATGCTTTATGATCCACATTCTTTATACCCATGGCAAAAAGGCAGCTTTTCGAAATCTTATTTTTTGCATTTTTATTTATTTTTATTCACTTGAACAGGTGTAGTAAAAACCAAAATTTCACCATGTTAGAAAATGCAGTAGAATCACTGATCCTTAAGATTATTGAAGACAATCCTCATGAATTTGAGTTGGCAACAGTTTTTCAACAAGATCGGGTCTCACTTTAGGAAAAATGTTAGAGAATATTTTACTAATACTTACCCTAATCAGTGGATTGGTCATCGGGGACTTACCGAGTGGCCAGCCAGATCGCCCGATTTTACACCTCTGGACTTTTTTTTTATGGGACTACTTAAAACAAAAGAACTACGTCCTACGACAAAATCTATCATCGATTTACGTCAAAGAATAGTTCATGCATATCACATAATTAATGTTGCCACTTTCCAAAATGTTCGTGAAGAGTTCTCCAATAAAATATTTTACTGTATTAAAGTTAATAGTGTACATTTTTAATATCTTTTGTGATGAAATAGTTACATTTCTGTGTTACCTAAAGTTTAATTATTTTAAATACGAGGGCTGTTCAATAAAGACTCAGACTATGAAAATTTTATTACAAAGAATTATATATCAACGCTTCTGTCACGTTCAAAGTAGTCACCATTCAAGGCGATACATTTATTCCAGCGCCGCTGTCACTCCAAAAACGCGTCCTCGAAGCTCTTCTTAGTCATGCGCTTAAAAATCGCCTCTAAAGCTTTAACAGCAGCATCTCCGGAGAAAAAACGCGTTCCTTTCAGGTCCTTTTTTACAGTGGGATAAAGAAAAAAGTCGTTTGGTGCTAAATCAGGGCTATACGGAGGATGCGGCACCACTGGAATGTTTTTCTTGACAAGAAATTTGGTCACGGTTTACCCAGGTTTACGGTTGGTAACAGGCGCTCCTGGACCGCCTTCCAGTTCACAGCTCTCTCTACCTTTTCGGAAGGCAGCGTGCCACTGTAAACACGTGGATTTTTTCATGCAAGCTTCACCGTACACGTTCATTAACTCACGATAAATTTCGAGTGGTTTTTTGTTCGATTCCGCCAAAAATTTAATCGCGTAACGTTGTTCCCGATATCCTAACATTGTAAATAATAGAGGCGACTTTCATACACGTCTTATTCACAATGTCACTACTTGAGCACTAATGATCAGATCGCTACCAAGTTTGTACTGTAAATAGGCATTAGTATATTGTTTCATGCCATAACCACGAGATGGCGTCACCTGTATTACACAGCTGCTCGTGGCAAGAGTCTAAGGCTTTATTGAACAGCCCTCGTATAAATAAAAATGCGACAAATAAGATTTTGAAAGGCTGCCATTGTGCTATAGGTAGAAGTTAATATTCTAGGATCATAATGTATTTAGTATTTTTTCAAAATGGCGTCCCTCCACCACTGTATAAATTAGGAATTACATTGGTCTTACAGTACTAGGTTGTAGAACTCAAAGTATTTTTCAATCTGTTCATCTGAGACAACCTCATGATGTGAGATCAAAAATATATCCAGGCCAGTTCCAAAATCATTGCACATCTGATTTACCAACTTCTCAATTGCCATATTAGTCGATCTACTATTTCTAAACCCAAGTTAGTATTGATCAGACACACTATTCATCAGTGACCGATAGGAGGAACTGAAACAGGGCAAAACTGAATTCTCGTTAGCCAGCGAGAAGCCCGGATCTAAATCCGATACATTGGAAATGCATTTGTGAAGTAATTCATAAATGAAGGAATTAATCACTTCAGCTAAAATGTCTCCTCGATGAATGTTATTAAATAAATTAATATGCTATTCAAAATTTTAAAAAGGCTTCTTTTGTTCTTTGTCATAACAAGGTTCAATATTTTGGGTAACTATTTTGACTGCATCCCGTCATTTATCTCGATTAGATGACATGTGAACTGCTTGTGGGAGAGTAATCATTTTTTGATAACATCCACCCATCCATTAGGTCACGCCTTCTGTTTCCTTCAGATGTTCCCTGTACAATAAGCCCCTCCATATGCTCAATCCAACTGATGTGACCGAAGAATGTAATAACTCGAGAGTACACGATACTGGAAAAAGGTTTTGACGGGTGTATTTCTTGTAGAACCGAAGCATTTGTTCTATGTGTAGTCCAGAATACTCTCATCATTCTACGTCCACTTCTCAAATGCACCAATATAACGACGCTCTACTTTTTTATTTTTACTTCTTTACTTTTTCATATAGAAAGACCTAAAAGACCAAGGTACTCACTAGCTTAATTTTAATTTCTTTTCTGATATTCAAATCTCTTCATATTTTATTTAACTGTTCCATTGCTGACCTAGCAAGCTGAATACGTGATCTTAATTCCCTATCACATCCTTCAGTATTTTCTAGTAGGGTTCAAGATAAACGAAATTGTTGACTTCACAATATCCTTCACAATATCCCATAGTCCGAGTTTCAGGGTAATTGTTATGTTCTCTACCAATGATCATAATTTTGTTTTTATTATATTTTGTGTGCAGCTCGTATACCTTCAAGGAGTCTTCCCAGGAGTTCCAGAATTTTTCTCTGGGAGGCACCTATTAAGGTCGTATCATCGGCAAACCTCAAGACAATTTTGACCCTCAAATATTTATTGCACCATGCAAAAAAAATTCCAAAACTTCAAACTAGCATTTACAACTTCTAAACGAATCTAATTTCCGTTCTAAAGGTTACAAAAGCCGAGTCATTACATAACCGAAAGAATTTGCAACCTGCATGCACATTCACGATCTCTCTCTCTCTCTCTCTCTCAACGACCAAGAAAAAGTCAAAAGGGTCATACGTACTATCATCATTTTCAAACATCAGATCGAACAACGTTAAACGATGTCAAAATTTATATCGGCGGACGCGTAGGAACATTAATTTTACAACGTTTCGAAAATAATCGTGACTCGATGCGCCATCAGGTTAGTTGAATCGTAAAAATTAGATTTGCATCTGTTAGATGGGCTTTGGGAACCAGAGAGATCTGATCGTATAAAAAGGAAGTAAAGAGATAGGAAGAAATGTTGCTTTTGAATGACATCATAAAATGGGTTTATTATAATTAATATACAGGATGTTAGTAAATAAGTGCGACAAACTTCAGGAGGTGATTTTGCAAGGAAAAATAATGCCAGTTTGCTATATAAACGTATGTCCGCAAATGCTTCGTTTTCCGAGATACGGGGTGTTAAAGTTTTTATTAAAAATTGACCGGTCGAGATATGTATAAATTAAATTTGGAGGGTTTTAAGAGGTAGTTATCGATTATTTTTTGACATGTAATTAAGAATTTTATGTTTACCGTTGGCGCGCATACGGGTAATGATCACAAATTTTTAAAGACAAAAATGGTACGCCACTGAGATATTATAAATTAAAAATATATTTTGAATTTCTCGTTCAATTTGTTTACCTTTTTTCGTATGTGGCGCCGCACAGTGGTCTGAAATCCAATATTTCTGGACAAAACCCCTAAACATATAACAATCAAGTCAAACATACATACCTTAAGGTCTTTGGGGTCGCTAAATTTAAAAATGATGGCCAAATTGTATAAAAAATAGCGTTTCGAATCAAAATCAACTTTCCTTTACGTTTTCGAGGTCGCTGAGTTCGAAAATTTGATTTATTTTTTAAAATTTAAAATGGCGGGTTTAAAATGGCGGTCGACTTGTATAAAAAACAGCGTTTTAATGTTAAATCAATTTTTATTTACGTTTTCTAGGTTGCCAAGTTCGAAAATGATATTCGTTTTTTAAAATTCAAAATGGCGGAAACAAAATAATTGAGTTTTTTGCAAAAAACCAGTTTGTATTGTATTGTAACCAGTATTTTACTATAAAACAACTATCCTGACAACAATAATTTCAATCTTATGAATAGTTGTCATTATTGTTAGTGTCATCCTGGTCGCTTTCATCTGTCAATTGTTCATGTTCTTTGTTTCTTGCACTGGACTGATCACAATCATTGTTATTCGTACAAGTTAAAAGAGCAATTGCTTCTGGAAACAAACTTTTACTTCGCTTTGCTTTTGGTTTTTACAACCTTGAAATCAATGGATCGGAAGACGCAAGAAGCCGCAGAAAAATCTCTTCCAACGTACTTTCCCGCGAACATTTTCATGAGAAATGTTCTCTGTAATTTCTCACATTCTTATTCCGGGCTTCTTGTGCCTTTTCCGATAATTGCGCAATAGGAATAATCGATCTTTTAGCAATTTTCGCACCAAATCAACTCACAGTTTCTGAATAATATTTGTCAAATGCTTTGATATTAATATTGAAACCACTTGACAGAACCTGTAACGTAACATGAAAACGTTTGATCAAATTTTCGTCGACGCCGAGATTTTTTGCAGCAATAGCTGTGTTTTTAAAAAAACCTCGAGTAGTATTTCCGTCATTTGCATTTCCCATGCCTTGTTTTGGTCGGTTAACAAGCAAATGCCGTTGCTTCTTGAAATCAGCCTGAATTTGTTTTTTACGCGCTGCAGTTGCTTGTTGTTTACATCTTCCTTACGACATTGCCTTTGTTTTGTATCCATTTTGTACCCGATACGCAGTAGGCATTCGAAGAACCTTATCCAACAATGCAAACTCGGCAGTCCATTTGAATGTATTAATTCTGATATCAAATTAGAATTCAACGAGCATAAAAACCCTCTTTTAAAGTAAATTGGCGTGAATCTGATTTTTTTTTCGAAGAAATGTACGCCATTTTGGATTCGCCATGTTGAATTTATTGATTCTCATGTCAAAATCGAATTTAACGAACCCAAAAACCTTGAGATACAAAGTTTCAAGTAAATCCACCGATAATTCGATTTATGGCCAGATTTCCAGGCGTCTTGAACCACTGTGCGAGTCTAGAAAATATTCGTTTACGGGGAGAAGGGGGAAAAAGGGGAAGGTTCGGTCAATGCTATTTCGTACATGATACTTTACACAAAATGAAATACTTCTTACCTTAGCGGGATCTCGCGCGATCACAACTGATTTGATACATAAAGTTTTTTTTAATACAAAAACAGCAACGTGAAGCATTCAAACTTACACCTTTTTAACGATAACTCGGAAAATTTTGAATATTATTTTATCAACACATTAATTTTGTACACATCTTCACGATCATTTTACATATCGTATGATGATTGTAACACAATTAGTCGAATCTGTACATACAATGATTTTCCAGAGCCCTGGAAAACTTAACGAACAGCTGAGTCACAGACTATTCTTGAATAGGTTACCTTTCGAGATACACCTGTTATTAGGTATTTAATAAAATCACCTGACTGTCCAAAATTAAGGACCTAATTTCGGGTTTTGGTCCGGTTTTTTTGCATTTCTGACCACTGTGCGCCGTACCGTTTTTATGCAAAAAAACATCGCGTATTTTTAATTTTTTTTAATACATTATCAAGAACTATCTAATACAAGAACATTAAACCAGAACAATAATAGAAAATAAGAATACTAAAATTGTAAATAGCCGCAAAGCTATAAGTGTTTAAAATCACCTTCCTCAGACGTTACACAAGATTCAACTCTTCAGCTCATTGATTCTCGTATTCGCACAAAAATACCTAATATATTTCTTTAAAAAAAAAGCCAAATGCAAAAATCCAGAGGATTTAAATCTGGCGACCGAGCAGGACAATGTTCTGTACCTCCCCTGCCTATCCAACAATTTAGAAATACTGTATCTAAGTGATTACGTACATTGATACTAAAATGGGCTGATGCACCATAAGTGTTGCCTCAGCTATAGAGGAATTTCTTCAAAAAGAACAGGAAAATCTTCCTGTAGGGGATGAGGGTAAGATTCTCCTGTTAGGCAATGTGGGATGACCTTCCGCCATACATCCAAGCCATACATTTAGTGAAAACTGCTGATGCTGAAAATGAGCTGATGCTGAAAATGAGCCTCAAGAATTTCATGTGAATTCTCCTCAGCCCATAAGCGTTTGCTATAGAGATTTTGTATGCAATTCTCTCAAAATTAGCCTCGTCACTACACAAAATACCATTTAAAAAATTAGGAATTTGAGTAATTTGATGCAGAATCCATTGGCACAAAAATAGACGCGGAAAAGAAGTCTCTAAGTAGTAGTAGAGCTTGCACACGTTGAATATGAAATAGATTTTTTTTTTATTTTAAATAGAGTGAAGTTGCTTACATTCAATATGTTGGCAATTTTTCGAGTACTTGTTTCAGGTGCCTCAGCAATTAACTCTAGAACTGCTTCTTCTAGTTCCACGGTTCGTACTTGAAGCGAATCGACATTGTCGACTTGTCTTACGATCATTTCCATTACTTCGGCCATAGATAAAATGCATATCTAAAGCTTGACAGTTCCGCATTTGCAAAATTTTCAATGTTTTTCGATAAAAGAAAAACTAATTACTTATTAAAAATAGCTAAAAGCTTAATAGTGAAGAAACGCTTATTTGACATATACAGTAGAACCTCGATTATCCGGCACTCGATTATTCGTCAACTTCTGTTATTCGTCACCCCCATCTTGTTATTGAAAATAAATTCATTGATTGGTTTAGAACGTTTCTCCCTGAAGTTAAAAAATACTTACGTGAAAATAATCTTCCCGAAGAAGCTATGCTTTTAATGGATAATGCGCCAACTCATCCTATTGAAGAGTTAAAGTCCGAATGGTAAAATAACTAATCACTTTTTGCCTGCAAATACGACATCCTTGATTTAGCCTATGGACCAAGGGGTTATTGAAAGTTTTAAGAGGAGATATCGAAAGGCTTTTATTCAAGAACTTATTTCCGAGACAGATACGGACTTAAAAGAAAATTGGAAAATATTTTCCGTAAAAGATGTCATATATATTGCCGCTGAAGCTTGGAGCAGTATACCCGCAGAAACCTTAAATAAAAGTTGGAATAAATTGTTGCCTGCCGAAAATACGAGTCTTGATCAGAAAGAAAATTCAACACCTAATATTTCATCCATAAAGCAAACATTTTCAAATCTTCCTGGATTCGAAGACATCTCAGAAAATGACGTTTCTATGATTAGATATTGACAAACAGGGTGTAGGATATGATATTTTACCAGACGACGAATTAATTAATCACGTTTTAAAACCTTTAGAAGCCATTGACCATGAAGATTGTGAAGATGACTTACCAGATAATCCAAAAGATAGCATTAGCCATGTGGAAGCTGAGGATATGGTAACAAAAATTATATAATAGTATGAAAATCAAGAAGAAGCAGAACTAGTTTAACTAGTATTATTGAGGAAAATACGCCACCTTGCAAGAAAGAAACGCTTCCAAATGATAAAGCAAAAAAAACCATAATTTTTTTTGTTTTTTTTTTTGTTCGAAAGTTGTTTTAAGTTTGTTTAAATAAATTTATATTTTTTTCTATTTTCCGTCTTTTTCTCATATCCGTCGCACCCTGGTCCCGACTCCTAACAGATAATTGAGGTTTACCTGTATTTCGCAGATGAATGTTGACATTTTGTATGTAATTTTAGATAAATTTTGACAGTAGCCTATCAGATAATGTACTGAAGAAATGAAAAATACGCATCAATATTTTTCTTTTGCATAAAAACGGCGCCACATACGAAAAAACAGGTGAGAGAAGTTGTTTGTCACAAATTGAACGAGGAATTCAAAAATTATTTTTAATTTGAAATATCTAAGTGGCATACCATTTTTTTTTTAATTGAGGTGAAAAGCCCTATGCCCTTATTCTTAATTGCACGCCAAAAAAATGCGCGATAACTAGGTACCTCTTAAAACCCTCCAAATTTCATTTGCATATGTCGACCAGTTTCAGAGCAATAAATAAATCGTCAAATTAAAAAAAAAACTTTAACACCCCGTATCTCAGAAAATGAAGCATTTGCGGACATATGTTTATATAGCAAATTGTCATTATTTTTCCATACCGAATCATCCACTGGAGTTTGTCGCAATTACTTACTAACACCCTGTATATGGTTTTTGGAAATATTTCTACAACAAACAAGATTATCTAGACATAATAAATATACAGAGTTGGAATCTACGCTACTGCCTCACAAATTATATTGGATTATCCATCGAAGAGATTCCTGTTGCTACATCCGTGTTTAGACTAGACATATGATTTATATATCAAAGGCTGTGACGTCATATTGTTTACGATAGACAATAGACCCTAGGTTCAGTAAAAGGAAATGTTCCACGGAAAGCTTATTGTTTTTGGTAAAGAGACATGCAGGACAAAGGGATTCAATAAAATAAAGGTAAACGACGTAATACAGGGTCCGGCAAAATGATCTCCCACATTTTGATTTTTAATAAAAACGCCAATGTAAATGTTATTTATATTTTATTTTTATTAACTAAAAATATATGGTATGCCATTTTGTTTTTATTAAATTTTACAAATTACAGAGACCAAGTGGCGACCATTTCTTTCGACACACATTCGAAGCTGATTTCTGAGAGTTTCCATTACTCGAGCAATAATTTGAGGCGATATTCCTGTAATTTCTTGGCGTATTGCTGCTTTCAATTCGTCAAAGGTTTGGGGATGATGTTGAAAAACCTTCTCTTTCAGGTAGCCCCAAGGGAAAAAGTCGCATGGGGCAATATCGGGTGAACGCGCAGGCCACCCAACGTCTCCACGTAACGAGATTACGCGTCCTGGAAACATTTCCTTAACAGGTCCATTGTCCTATTTGCCATATGAGCTGCAGCCCCATCCTGTTGAAACTACACATTCGGATGTTCAAGTTCCCTAAGTTTTGGTTCCAAAAAATTACATAGCATGTCGCAGTTACGGTAACCGTTACCCATCCTTCTTCAAAAAAATAGAGACCCCAAACACGAAAAGAACCAACAGCACACCAAACGGTAACACGTTGGCTGTGAAGTGGCCTTTCATAAAGCTACCGCGGATTTTCTGGTGCCCAGTAGCGAAAATTCTGCTTGTTCACACAGCCAGACAAGTGGAAATGCGCCTCGTCACTCGTTATTAAAAGCGCATTTTATGGGGCGTTTTGATAAATATCATTGGAACATTCTCGGCGATTTTCCCAGTCCCGTTCACTAAGCTCTTGCACGATCATCATTTTGTATGGGTGGAACTTCAGATCGGTGTGCAAAATTCTTCTCACAGAACGATTTGACAAACGCAAAACAGAGACATACATATTTAACAGCTAAACGTCTAGGAGATCGTCCAACTGCTTCTCTTACAGCTGCAATGTTTTCAGGTGTCCGAACACTTCTGGGTCTACCAGTTGATTTTCTTTTTAAGGCTTAACCTGTAGCTCTAAATAGCTCTCTAAGAAACCCACAACAGTATTGTTTTGCGATCTGGAACTGGATCATGTCTACCAAGCGCGAAGTGAGTACGAAAATTTCTTTGTGTCGTAATCACAGATTCGTTACTTTTGAAAAATATTTCGATAACGAAGGCACGATGCTCGCCCGTCCAGTTCATGGCGACAACAGAAATGGCAAGGCGCGCGCAGCCAACCAACTACGCTAAGCTGGATCCCTCTTTAGTGATTCGGGCTCAGTGGCGGCGCAAAATGTGGGAGATCATTTTGCCGAACCCTGTATCACAGTCTAACAATGAAGTTGAAACAATGAAGTTAAAATCTATATACTTTGCCTGTATTTTGAGGCGACAAAAACAATTAGTAAAAAAATTATGTAAATCCTTAAGAAAACATTTATCATGTAAAGGTTTAATACCCCAATTTCAGTTTTTAATGGTGTTCAAGAAACTAATGTGACACTACTAATGATTTTAAAGCTCTTAAGTTGTTTGTTGCAGTAATAAATTCCATCATTCTCTTCTATTCTACACCAATAAATTACATGTTTGCTTTATCAGTCTTCTCTGCCTAATAATACCAATTAATCAATTCACTTTTAAAACACATAAATTAAAGAATGAAATGATATATTTAATACGACCTTTTCAAAACGCTAAAACACCTAATAAATTAAACGAAAAAAAAAGTTTGACCCAAAACGAGGGTTCAGTTTCCGCCCCAGCGAGTTTTAGAGACTACATAATAATTTACCGGTCGTGTCATTTGACACTTCCCTGCCCTAAAAGAAAAAAGTTTTTTTTTGTAGTACCGTCTTGAGGCGTAAATTTGCCCTTTAGTTTTTTTTTTGTTCGGGAGCCTAATTAGGGAGCACTCCCTTAAGGGTATTTTAAAAAGTTTTTTTTGTTATTTAACTGCTTCTTTTTGGTCCTTTTAGGCAAACAGATGTGACGTGAAACGTTTACCTAAATTATATAATATACAGGCGTTTTTATAGGGTTGCCACTTTAGAATTAACAAAAGGTTAAATTTACATTGTCAAAACGAGTTTTATGATAAAATATAGAACGGCAAACATTTTATAGTAGAACCCTTTTATATGGGCTTTCGCAAACATTAACGATCGCGCTATAAATATAAAATTTTTGCGATAATTTTCAACAATAAAAGTTATATTTGCACAGGCGGCTGGCTTTTAGATTTACATTTTTAGTGCTAGTTATTTGCGCCATGTAAGGAGACGAATATTTCGGTTTAGGGATAAGGATATGCAGATTATTGCGGCCTATTTATTCATTATATGTTGAGCCTTCCATCTCTGAATCTTGTGGTGCAACAGAAATCGAGATATTCAAAAAAAATTAGTCGACTGAATCAAGGAAAGGTGCTCCCTAAAGTTATGTCAATATATGTCGAAAATTGTAGGGTTTATCGTAAAAATGCTTATTACAAATTCGCTAAAGAAGAGTCTAATCGACAAGTTTAATTCTTATAAATTTTCTTGTGCGACCAACAGGAATATATTTGGCAAAAAGGAGTCGATTGGATCAAAAAAAGATGCACTATGGCTTTATGTCTAGATATCTCGAAAACAGTTTGGTGTTTGACGAAAATGCTTATTATAAATTCGTTAAAGAAAGGCTCAGTCTACAAGTTTATTTTCTATAAATTTTCTTGTATGACAAAGACACACTGAGATTTTTGCAAAAACGGAGTCGGCCAGATCAAAGAAAGGTGCACCATGGCTATATACACATCAAAGTGGTCTAAGGAATACTTAAAAAAATAGTTTTTTTCGCCTTATAAGTTTTTATAGATTTATATTTTCATACGGAATAGATACTACTTTTAACCCTTTCCAGCCCAATGATGCCACATGGCATATTTAACTTTTGCGCATTACGTACAGAAATCTGTAATGAAGATTCAGTTCATCTATTGTCTGGTTGTTTTCCTTTATGTATTGTAAAGGTAAGTGCTGCTACTCTTGTAAAATAACCAATAAATCAATACGAGACGATTATTTTGATTTGTTCGGTCATGCCGGTAATTTTTGCAGAGTTTCTGTGAAGTTTGTGTGTATTTTCCAAGGTAAGTTTGAATGATTCTATGACAAAAAATATAAGTAATTAGTGTATTTATACCAGTATCTGTCACAAATAAATTAATGATTCAATTACTTTTTTGTAAGTCTTAGTGATTTTTTTTCTCATGATTCCATTTGGCGTCAGTGGGCTTCAAGGGTAATTATGTATTTTTATAGATGTCCAGAACTGGTTTGACAGAGGAAGATGAAAAGAGGTTACTGCTGTTACTGGAAGGTGATGAATCAGACGCGGACTTAATAAGTGACAGCGATGAACTTGATGACAATGAAATTGATGAAGTTTGCAGGTTGCAACGAATTCTCTACCCAGAAGACAGAACAGTCAATAAAGAACAGTCAACCCCACAGACGTCAGAAAATGATAGTCATTTTGAATTAGAAGACCCCGAACGAGACCCTGATGAGCATACACATGAAGAACTATTCAATGAAGAAGATGACGTACCATTGGATGTATTATTCTCTGTCCAAACAAAGAACAGTGGTGTAAAAAAAAAAGTCTAAGCCCATATGGAAAAAGAAGAACATAAGTGAAAGTAATAACCAATGCGATGTAAATCATGGTATTTTTGAGGATGAAATCATGTCCCCTTTGAGCTACTTCAAATTATTTATAAATGACGATATGATAAAAAATATCGTAAAATAAAACAACATTTATTGGTTGCAAAAAACAGTGTATCTTTGAAAACTACTTCTGCCGAAATTTCAATGTTTTTTGGAATGCAAATTCTCACTGGTATAGTAAAAATGCCAAGCTACAGAATTTTTTGGGCCAAGGAAACTAAATATCCGCCAATAGGAGATGTAATATCTAGAAATCGCTTTGATAAATTGAGAAATAATATACACTTTAATGGTAATACCAAAATGAAAGCTAGAGACCAAGAAGGCTACGATAAACTTTTCAAAGTCCGTCCTTTTCTTGACGATGTGCGAAGTAATTTTTCCAAGATAGAACCTGAAGAATTCAATTCTGTGGATGAGATCATGATTCCATTCAAAGGTCGTAATTCGCTGAAACAATACGTAAAAAACAAACCTCACAAATGGGGAATAAAAATATTCGCCAGAGCAGGCAGCAGTTGATTTGTATATGATTTTGAGGTTTATGTAGGAAAGGGTACTATAAAAAATGAAAGTACTCTGAGCATCGGTGGTGATATTGTAGTGTGGCTGTGTAAGGAGCTGCCTAGAAATGAAAATTTTAAGGTTTTTATGAACAACTGGTTTACTTCATATGACCTTCTATGCCACCTAAAGGAATTGGGCTTTTTAGCCATAGGAACTGTGAGAGTTGCACGTATGCCTGGCTGTGAGTTTATATCAGACAAAGAATTAAAACTAAGAGGCCGAGGTTCATTTGACTACAAAATGGATACCAATCAAAATATAATAGTCGCCAAATGGTATGATAATAAACCTGTGCATGTTGCCTCAAATTACAGGGGAATCGAACCTCTGGAACGAGTGAAAAGATGGTCTGTTGCTGACAAGATGTTGAAGTTGAATACAATAAAAATATGGGGGGTGTAGACCTAAGTGACATGCTTGTGGCATTATATCGAATTAGATTCGGTGTTAGGAGATATTATTTACAAATAATATTTCAATTGGTTGATATGAGTATTGTGAATGCTTGGTTGCTGTATAGAAGACACTGTGATCAAAAGAATATATTAACCTTTAAGAGGTTACTGGTATTTAGATCCGAAATTGCACACGCCCTGATATAACAAGACCCTATAATCTAAAAAAGAGGGAGACCTGCATCATGTACATCTGCAAACTCTCCGGTACTTTTTGGAAATCAAACTCCTGAGCCTCCTAAAAAAAGATAGGTTAATTTGAATTTAATTGATGACCTAGGGTTTAATAACATCAATCACTGGCCCACACATATTGAACCCAAAAAAAAATGTCGAAACTGTATCAAGTATTCAATGTAGTAAATGTCAAGTTGCTTTATGTCTGACCAAAGACAAAAGTTGTTTTATAGACTTTCATATAATGTAGGGTGTGCTTTTTTGGTTTTTTTTTTATTACTTTGACTAAAGAATTTAGCCTGTTACTTTTAAGAATTTTCCAAGTTTCTTTTCTGAGATAACAATAAATTGCAAAAAAATTATTGTTCTTTAATTTCTACCCACTGACTCCATATGGAATCATATTTTTTTTTTCTTACCAAATATTAAAAAAAATTAATTTTCACTATATTTTATCTAGATACAGTCCCTGTTATATAGTTAAAGTAAAAAAAAATTTTTTTTCGAAAAAATAATAATTTGGGCTGGAAAGGGTTAAGATACCAACGAAGTAAAACAAATATTTGGGTATAAAAAATCATGCCAGAACATCGCTTTTTGCTATATGCACATTTTGTCGAAATAACGCAGATTATAATTTTTAAATTCTATATCTAACGCAATATCGCATTTTCTGTGGTTCTAACCGAACAATTGTGATTTAGTTTTTATTCAATAAAAATGGAAAGACGACATTTAACTCGAGAGGAAATGCTAAGAGCAGTCGGAATGCTTGAGGCAGGAACAAGTCAAAGAGTTGCAAGAGCTTTGGATACATCTCCCAGTGTAATTAACCATTTGTGGACAAGATATAGAGAGACAAATGATGCTAGAGAACGGCATCAAGGCCCGTCGCGAGTTACCACACCTGCCCAAGACCGTTTTATAACTTTGCAAGCTCAAAGAAAACCCACGGTAACAGCCTCTGTTTTGGTTCAGCAGCTCTGACGAGTGCATAGCGTCGAGGTTTCAGGTCAACCTATTAGAAACCGTTTGCATAAGAGAGGACTTCATGCCAGAAGACCCCTAAGGGTTCCTCGGTTAACTTTAGGAAATAGAGGTGCAAGATTAACGTGGTGCCAAGAACATGTTAATTGGAATCAAAAAAGATGGGCCACCGTTGTTTTACGGATGAGTCTCGATTTTCATTTAATCCTGATTCTGGTAGAATTCGTGTCTGGAGAGAGGAAGGAAATGAAAGTCGTTTGCGTCATGCCCGGGAAGTAGTAAGGCAACGTGGTGGATCACTAACGTTTTGGGGTGGCATTAGACTTGACGGATAAATTAACCTCATTTTTATGGAAAATACAATGACTGGAATAAGTTATAGGGATAATATACTACTGCCTGTAATTATTCCATATTTACGCGAAATGGGCCCAAATTCGTTGTTGCAACAAGATAATGCCCCACCACATTGAGCACGGCTTGTACGAATCGCTATTGAGGAAAATCAAATCAATCTTCTACCCTGGCCCTCTACTTCACTGGACCTTAATCCAATTGAGCATGTTTGGGATTGGTTAAAAAGGCAACTTCTTCAACGATTTGACTTTTTTCGAAGCGCTCTGGAGCTTCGTCTTGTTGTGACACATGTTTGGGAGGAGTTGCCCCAAGAATTAATTAATAATTTAATTTTAAGTATGCCTAGGCGATGCCAAAGTGTTATCAATAATAGAGGTGAACCATCTGGCTACTAGTTTAATTTGTATTTGGTAAATTTTAATTTTTATAATTTTTTTTAATAAACGGTATTATATGGGATTTTGTTCTTTATTTTTATTTGGGCCCTAAATTATAAATAAATTATAATCTAGAAAAAAAAGTTAATAATTATATTGTTATTTTATTCGAATAATGTAAACAAATTTTCCCAAAAATATTAACATATTTGTATGTGTTCCCTAGACCATTTTGATGTGTGTACTGTGTATGTCTATATATCTCGAAAATTGGTTAGTTTATCCTAAAAATGCTTATTACGAATTCGCTAGAGAAGAGTCTAATAAACAAGTTTACTTCTTATAGATTTTCTTGTACGACTAACAGAAATCAAGATATTTAGCAAAAAGGAGTCGGCTGGATCAAAAAATAATGCACCATGGCTTTATGTCAAGATATCTTGAAAACAGTTTGATATATGATAAATTCGTTAGAAAAAAAAATCAAACTAAGCCTTACAAGTTTTCCTTTCATAAAATTTCTTGTATGACCAGTAGAAATCGAGTTTCTTGGCCCGGTGAAGTCAATTCGTGCTTTTTAACAAAAAAATCATTCAATTTGACAATCAATTTTCCTATGACATGCAATATTTACGTTAAGGCGCGTACAGACTCGCACACGCATGCGGTGAGAAGCTTCGCATATGCGTACGTACTCAAGCCATTCACGCTCAGAGCATTCCTTGAAGTTAAAAATCTCCGCATATGTATGCGTGCTCAAGTCGCTCCATCCATTCGTGAAAAAAATTTCGAAGAGTTGATTATAGTTAGTGCCGTTTTGTGGTTATTAGGAGCCTATTAAAAAAGAAAAAACAAAAGAAAGAGTTGATGGTGGATGACGTATTTATTTAAAAGAAAAACTCTACAAATCAGATTTGACTTTAGAACCTAATACTGGACAATTTAAAAACTTTACACGTATATCAGTTAAAAACTTTAAACACCTTTTAAGTAATATAGGCCCTAAAATAATGAGAAAAGATACAGTTTTAAGAAAGGCCATATCTGCTAAAAAGCGCCTACTTATAACATTAACATTTCTGGCAACAGGGGATTCCTATACAAGTCTCCAGTATCTTTTTAAAGTTTCGAAGCAATCTATTTTACAAATAGTATCTGAAATGTGCTTAGCCTTAATCGAATACTTGCGAGAGTTTATAAAGGTAAAGTATTAAAACCAAACCAAATATTTTTTCTTATTGAATAGTTACACAAGTAACTATTAAATAAATTGAAAACGAAAAGACTTATTGGAAAGTATTTGTTGGTTATTCTAGTGTATAATTTATTGATTGGTTGAATGTGGTAACAAAGTTCTGTAAAGATATATTGCGTCCAGATGTATCCATTTGATTTGAAGGCTGACTACTCTCAGTTACTGCATTTTCTGGAGGGTCCAAATAAAACGTATATATTGACTTATGGCAGGGCTAGGAAGAGAGGAACTAACATTCTACTAACAAGAGGGACTAATAGTCTTTGTTGCTGAAAAGAGTTTCCAGAAGACATCCTCTCATAGTTTCCTAGATCTGCTTCAAAAAGTATATTGTTGATAGCGTGTTCGACCATTATTAATGCTCTTTTAGAATAGGTTCTCAATTTTGATGCGGTGTGCATCTATGGACAAGATGTCAAACCGATCTTGTGTTTTCTCTTGTCTAGAGTGGCGGGCTTGTGTCTCCTTCATAATTTTGTATGCTTCCGTAAGTTTGGAATTCTCGTTTAACTTACATTTTTTTGTAAAAATATATCTTTTTTCAAAATTTTCGCCATATTAGTAGATACTTGACAGCTATCAAAATGTTTTATAGGTTCTCAGATATGCCCAACTAATTACCGTCAATCCGTTTTCTAATTTTGTGTCAAACTTTTTTTTGACCAACCTGTATATTTGTTTTAAAATTAAGTAATATGGATACGACCTTAAAGTTCCGCTCTCGTTGTTAATTTATCTTTGAAAATCATCTATTATTTTCATATTGATTAAAATGTACTCTAAAAAAACAAAACCTACCTTTTCCTGTACCAACAGACTTTTTGCATGTGCCCTGAAAGAACCAAGTAAGCCGCTGATTTTCTTTTTCACCACTACCATTTCCATATTCAGTTCTTTTGAAGTTGACTCCCATACCATCATCTTTCTTCGTTTTTGAAAAATAAAATTTATTTTTGGATCCTATAATATAGTTTTTTAGAGATCTATTAATTCTAAACACTGAATTATTTATAAATATCGTAGAAGTGATACGTTAGTACAGAAAAAAAGTTATTGTCTATTATGTGTGATTTTTGTTATGTTTGTTCAAAGAATAATCACATATGTGCCTTTCTACATATATTATTCTGTTGGCATTAGTATAATATAATCGACAAAAAAAAGCTTCTTCACAGTAAACAGCCTTGAAAAAGACTTAAATAAACGTCGAAACGTCGGCACCTTTTCAAAAAAGGAAGTGTTTGATTTCTTGGTCCTAAACCTGCGAACTCCATCTATGAAGATAATTATTTTGATTTTTATTTATTTGGCTATCGTGTACGTCACTGCAAAATGAAAAAAAATATTATAAAAAAAAATCTATGATATATTTATTAATATTTAAGTATCGGTAGTGGCGCGCTCATACGGCGTTGGTGCGTAACATCTTTAGTCAGTTGTGTTGTTTAGGACACATAATAGTTATTTCTTTAACAATTTAAAATTTAAAAGAAGAATCTCGTTGGAAGGTTTGAGCAAGAGGCGTGTGACAGTCAAAAATTATTTTAAAGTCGTGAAACTCGATGCAAGAATGCAGCATATATCGGTTGCGAAAAAATTAAAACATGCCAACTTCTAAAACTTCCATAGGAGTTCAATAAGAAATTTCATTAGAACCTGGATGAATATATTTATTAATTTATAGAGGTTTTAATTCTTTACAACAGGCTAATAAGTGGGTCGCTTGTATGTTTTAAGGAAGTATGCTAAATATGATTAAAATTAATAATTTTCATAAGAACTAGTTAGAAATGGATGATAACTGCGTAAAGGTAAGAATTGTTTGCTTACATAAATTGAAAAAAAAACAGGCTCTTAAGAGATTCACCAGAAACAAAGAATCAATTATTTCCCAAACCTAAAAAAGTAAGGACTAGTTAGGTAAAAAATTAAGAAAACCAGCACATAAAAAATATATTTCATTGTTGAAAACCATCATTTCCATAATCAGAAACTTTTACAGTAAGAGGTAATTATTATCTATTTTTTGTCATCAAGTTCAATATACTGAAATGTTGGGATGCGTAAGGGAATTTAATAATAAAAATATGTATTCCATTCAAGCGTATTTACGGCACAAACATAGAGAGCATACCAAGATCAGGAATTTTTTTATAAACTGACCTCATAATATCATATAATTAAGACAACTGATCCAGTTTTATTTACGTTTACGAAAAAAATGCGTACTACATTGGTTTATGTACAGGGTGTCCCAAATTCGAGGGTGACCATTGGAATCTCGGAAACTGTAAGAGTTATGTTAAATGTAGGCAAAGTTGCGCAATTTGGAGCTTAATAAAATGACGTTTAAAACATTTTAAAATTCCGGGTACTTATACATATCCGAAAAAAAACGATATTTGTCAAAATCGTTTGTTCTTTCTACCGACTTTATTTAAAGAGATATCGGAAAATTAAAAACAGTTTTTCATTGCAACTTTTTATGTATTACAACATGACGCAAAAAAAAATTAATCCGACGTTTCGTTTTTTTTTCGATCATTATCAACTTTATTTTTTCTTATGAGCGTCATATTAAATTTTCTAATTTTTAAGAAGTATTTTTAATTGCCTTTAAAATGAGGTATCGCACTTGCATGTCCGATTATTCCTTCTAGTACTTCCCATAAGAACTCTACGAGTAATCTGTATTTGATATATTTTTGTTAGAAGTACTAGAAGGAGTAATCGGACTTGCAAGTGCAATACCTCATTTTAAAGGCAATTAAAAATAATTTTTAAAAATGAGAAAATCCAATACAGGGTATCTCCTTTTTCAGGGACAGTATTGCTATCTCCTATACTATAAAAGATACGAGGGCGGTTAAATTAGAAAAAAGTTGCGGCATTTTAATCTGAATAAAAAAGTGTATTTAGATTTTTTATGCCACGTTTTGTTTTTTAGATATCATCATCCACTTTTTTTTTAAATACGGACCTGGATTTTTTATTTTATATTTAAAAAGAATTTTTATTTTCCTTTTCAACAATGTATAACTTAAATGTCTGTCTCGACGTTTCGGTATAAAAATAGCAGTTTTCAAGCTTCTTGCTTTAATACGGACCTGATTAGTATTTACAAAATTAAAATATGGCAGATTTGGGTTGAGTTGGGTTAGCTGCTAATATTATTTACTAACATCAATTGCGGCTGATATTTTTTTTATGTGGTTAGGAAAAAAATTAAATATGTGATTTGTTCGATATTAATATTCGATAACTATTTACAAAACTGCATGGAGAGCCATTTTAAATGAAAATAGAACCGTGCTTGCCGAATGGTTCAAACTTTATAACAATGTCAGATTTATTACGGTTGTGACTTATTTAGGTAAGCCATGAAAACAAAAATATGTCGTAGCTACGGCAACAATTATTATTATTAATTACAACAAAATTATTAAAATATCACTTTGATATTTTAACGTTTTGCCGTAAGTTGGTTTCTTAAATTAGTTTAAAAGCTTTGGTTGTTTCCTTAGCAATTTCCTAGTTCAATATTATTAAAATAAATACAAGTTGTAAAATGGTACGGTATAGTGATAGTGAAAAAAAGGACATGTACGATGTTTTTATAAGATGTTATCGAAAGGTTGATGATGCAGTAAGGGAGTATGCTAGATTATATTCAAACAGAACTGCTCCAGCGCGAAAAACTTTTTATTTGGTTTCAAGAAACCTTACCGAATTTGGATGTGTATCAAAAAAACGCGGAAAATACCGTGCCAAGAATACACACAACGATGTTAATGTTTTGGCTCAAATTCATCTTTATCCGGAGTCTTCATTAAAAATTATAGGTTATGAATGTGGAATACATCCTTCAGTGGTCGGAAAAAGTTTAAAGAAACATAGATATCTACATAGTGACTACAAGTTCCAACCGGTTTAGAAACTGCATCCAGGTGATTCAGAACGCAGATTTGTTTTCTGCCGTTGGTATCAAGAAATGTTAAATGCAGACCCGATGTTCTCTACGACCATTTTATGGACCGACGAAACTACATTTACTAATGGTGGCATGTTTAACCGAAAAAATAAGCATTTCTATGCACAAAACCTACATTTAGTAGAAGAAAGTAAGCCTCAAAATCGATTTAGTCTTAATATGTGGTGCGGAATCATCGGTAATAGGCTAATAGGTCCCAAAATTATTGATGAAAATTTAAATTGTGAAAGGTACATTAACCTAATGACGGAAGTTATGGATGAAATTCCATTGGAAACATTAAGAAGTATTCGGTGGTTTATGCAGGATGGCTGTGCCGCTCACAATTCCGCTGTTTCCCGAGATTTTCTCGACACAAATTTCCCTAATTACTGGGTGGGAACAAACGGTCCTGTAAGGTGGCCTACTCGTTCCCCATGCCTTAATCCTCTAGATTACTTCTTATGGGGATTTTTAAAAAATAAAGTCAATAACAGTAAAATAAATAATATGGAGGTGTTAACAGATCGGGTCACTGCTGCATTTAGAGATTTAAAGCCCGAATACTTAACCCGCTCAATAGAGAATTTAGAATTAAGGACCGTAAAATGCATTGAACATAATGGGGGTCACTTATAAGCAAGATATATATTGTTTCCCTTCTAAATCTAAAGCAAGTACTCGTAAATTAAAAGAACCATACCAAATTTTAGAATTTCTTTTTCTTACCCACAAAAAAAAGGGCACTGTAGTTTTAAAATTTTATGTTTGATATTGGAGATAAATAGGTAAATATGCATTCAAAAGGTATTTTAATTTTGTAAATACTAATCAGGTCCGTATTAAAGAAAAAAGCTTGAAAACTGCTATTTTTATACCGAAACGTCGAGACAGACATTTAAGTTATACATTGTTGAAAAGGAAAATAAAAATTCATTTTAAATATAAAATAAAAAATCCAGGTCCGTATTTAAAAAAAAAGTTAATGATGATATCTAAAAAACGAAACGTCGCTTAAAAAATCTAAATACACTTTTTTAATCAGAATAAAATGCCGCAACTTTTTTCTAATTTAACCGCCCTCGTATCTTTTATAGTATAGGAGATAGCAATAGTGTCCCTATGAAAAAGGAGACACCCTATATAGTGTCCATAAGAAAAAGTATTGTAACTTGATGATGATCGAAAAAAAAACGAATCATCGATTAATTTTTTTTTGCGTCATATTGTAATACATAAAAAGTGGCAATCAAAAACTGTTTTTAATTTTCCGATATCTCTTTGAATAAAGTCGGTAGAAGGTAAAAACGATTTTGACACATTTCAATTTTTTTTGGATATCTCCAAAAGTATCCGTAATTTTATTAAGATCCAAATTGCGCAACTTTGCCTCCATTTAACCGACCCTGTAACTCTTACGGTTTCCGAGATTCCAATGGTCACCCTTGAATTTAGGACACCCCGTACATATCACTAATACTAATTCTTGTTAATTACCTAAAACATTAAACGCTTTTAATAGTCAAAAAAGCCCGAATGTTTCACTCTCTCCTAATGGATACAAAATAAAAATTTGCTTGCATTTACGAGAACAATAAAAATCTCGGTTAGCAAGCCTAGCCATTATTTGCCAGACCCTTTGTATCCCGGCAGGACACTTTTTGTTCCACGCTACGGTTGGTCAATGAAAAACCGCGGATCCAGACCAGTTTTTATTGCGGAAAAAGACAAAACGTTCCTATCGAAGGTTTTATATCCCGACGAGGCAATAAAAAGGCAAACAAGTTTCTTGTATGGACTCCTTATATGATACCATTTTCGGCAGACTATAAAACATGTCTGCAATAAAGATAATGTAAACGAAAATATTATCGATTTAAAAAGTCGCATACATTATTTATTTTTATGTATGCCAGAGGAGCTTTTCTTTTGTTTCTGTTGAAATAAGAATTGTTTTATTGATAAATTTAGAATATATCACAGTTTGAAGAGAATTATAATAAAAACTCTGATTAAGATTAAATAGTACCAAACTAAATCAATTAGCGAGTAATTTATTGTTATTCTATTAAGATTGCAATATAAATAATCAATAAATATTTTGCTAAGTTAGAAAGTGGTAATAATGTAGTCAAGAAGTTTAGGTAATGAAATAACCCAACCAGGCTCCTCTATGACAATGCTCATTAGCCTGCCTAATAATTTTTGTTAAAAAGGAATTATGATCATCATAATAAACATTTTCACAATAAATTAAACGATTTTTAAGATATTTTGACATACAGGTGAGGAGCACCTTTCTTTGACTCCATTTTTGCAAAAATCTCAGTTTGTCTATGTCGTACAAAAAAATGTATAGAAGCCAGACTTAGATTGAGCCTTTTCCTTATGAATTTATTATAAGCATTTTCATCATACACCAAACTGTTTTTAAGATATCTAGACATAAAGCCATGGTGCATCTTTTTTTGATCCAGCCGACTCATGTCTGCCAAATATCTTGCATATTTCTGTTGTTCGTATAGGAAAATCTATAGGAAGTAAACTTGTTGACTAGACTCTATTCTAACGAATTTGTAATCAACATTTTTAGGATAAACCAAACGATTTTCGAGTTATATTAACATATAGCTGCGGTACACCTTTCTTTGATCTGGCCGACTCCATTTTTGCAAAAATCTCAGTTTGTTTTCATCATACAAGAAAATTTCTAAAAAGAAAACTTGTAGATTGAGCCTTTTCCTAACGAATTTATTCTGAGCATTTTTTTGATATAACAAACTATTTTTAAGATATCTTGACATCAGCCATGGAGCACCTTTCCTTGATTCAGCAGACTCAATTTTTGCATCTTAGTTCGTCTTTGACTAACAAGAAAATTTATATTAAACAAACTTGTAGACTGGGCCTTTTCCCAACGAATTTATTAGAAGCATTTTCATCATACACCAAACTGTTTTCAAGATATCTAGACATAAAGCCATGAAGCATCTCTTTTGATCCAACCAACTCATTTTTGTCAAATATCTTGATTCCTGTTGGCCGCAAGAGAATGTTTATAAGGAGTGAACTTGTTTATTGGTCTCTTTCTTAGCGAATTTGTACTAAGCATTTTTAGGATAAACCAACCAATTTTCGAGATATATAGACATATAGCTACGGAGCACCTTTCCTTGATCTGGCCGACTTCATTTTTGCAAAAATTTCAGTTTGTCTTTGTCATACAAAAAAATGTAGGAAGAGTAAACTTGTAGATTGAGTCTTTTCCGAACGAATTTACTATAAGCAACTTCATCATACACCAAACGGTTTTCAAGATATCTAGACATAAAGCCATGGAGAAACTTTTTTTGATCCCGCTAACTCATTTTTGCCAAATATCTTGATTCCTGTTGGTCGTACAAGAAAATTTGTATTAAGCAAACTTGTACTTGATTGGCCAATCTAATAGTTTTTGCTAAAAATTAATTATGATTGTAATTCGTGCGATGTATAGAACAGTAGAATGAAAATACCTTCTAGTATGTCCAGGTTTGACAACCTTTCAATTATATGAATGTGTTTACTATAGTAAGGGGACCAGAAACAAGAACTGTATTCAATATGTAGTGAACAGATAGCAAACAAAGTAAGCAATATTATGAAAATTCCGAAAATACACTTTAATAAAACGAAGTATCTGGAACGATTTACTTACTACATCTGAAATGTGTGGAAACGTTAGACCGCTGTCAAGTAAAAACCACAGATCCCTGATTTGATTAGCAGATTCCAGCATGGTATCCACCTATAATATAAGAGTGATACTAAGGTTCCCTGCACTTATTTAAGCATATTGAATAATACTTCCTAGCATTCAAGTGTTACTTCCTAGCATTCTTAGAGCACCAATCATTAAGTTTTACTAAATCTGACCGAAGCTCGAGGCAGTCGTCTGTGCATAAAACTCTACAAAACAGTTGTAAATCATAAGCATCTGGCATCATTGCATCAGAGATGTGGCAAGCAAACAATCCGCCCATAGTTCCACGGCAATGCTAATTCTAGCCTTTCAATGTTCTAAGGTCATTAACTTGTCAGTTGTCACCACTTTTCGGGATTGGTGTTATAAAAAGTGTGTTCTAGTAGCCAGAAAATTCAGAGTTCAAGAATGACTTAGAAATAATAAAAAAAAGCTTGCCCATTGAGGAACTGTGCATTATTAAAATAAAACTGATAAAACACCATCTGGTCCAGGACTCTTGTTCACATCCAAGTTAGATAATTTAGTTTATAAATCAGAAATTAATATTTTAAGATTGAAAATGATGAATCATCATACATATATACAAGTATACAGGGTGGTCCGGTTTCGATGGCGGAAAATTAAATGGCCGACGGAGAACGAAAAAACAATAAGTTTGCTATTATAAATAATATTCGAAAAATGATTCGTTAAAAAATTACAGGGTGTCAAAATTCTAATTAAAAAAATCAATTTTTTTTAATTTTCTTAACCCACTTTAGATATTTTAATGAAATTTGGCACGTTCAGACAGTTAATCAAGACGCATCTTTTTGTGCAAAAATTATTAATTTTATTTACCAGTGGCGTGTGTGCGGGCCGACCTTCATACAATTTTAATTGAAAAAGTGATGCGCCACTGTTTTTTTTTAATTTATTTTTTTTTATGAAATCCTTGTTTAGTTTAAAATAAAAAACATCTCTTTACTTTTTATCGTACGACACACTGTTTGTGAGTAAAAAAAAAATTTTTATAAATGCCGATTTTTTTTTATTAAACAAAAAATATGAAAATACAAAATTTAATTAAAGACTAAATTATTATGTTGGGTTCTAAAAAAGACACAAGAATCTGGATTCCGAAATTCAAATAAATAATGAAATGACAGTAAATTATTTAAGTAAGTCAAATTATTGTGTTGGTTAACTTATTAATTTTGCTATTGTTAACAGTGTTGTTAAAAGTATTGTGGAAAATGCGTTTTTCAAGTAATAAATACGCTGATATTCATTTTTGTTATGGATTTTGTGATGGAAATGCGGAAGCGGCAGTTCGTGAATATCGAAGACGGAATCCAAATAAAAGAATTCCAGATGCTCGCGTGTTCATTAGAACACATCAAAATTTTAGGAACTTTGGTCTACGTGGTAATAATGAACCAGATATGCCGAAACCAGAGAAATAATAATGAAAATCGTGTACTGCGCACTTTTGATAATAATCCAAGGCTGAGCTCTCGCAAGGCAGCTCAACAACTATAAATTCCTAAATCTCAAATATTGCGAACCTTACACGCTGACCACAGGCATGCATATCACCTACAGCCTGTTCAGGGTTTACACCCTGGTGATGCTGAAAAGAGAGTAAGATTTTGTCAGTGGCTTTTAAACTCAACAGAGGAAAATCCCGACTGTTTACACAAGATACTTTGGACGGATGAGTCTTGTTTTACAAGACGCGGAGTGATAAATTTTCATAACATTCATGTTTGGGCACAACAGAATCCTCATGCAATTCGGCCAAGATCGTTTCAAAATGAATTTTCCG
This sequence comes from Anthonomus grandis grandis, assembly GCF_022605725.1. Lineage (NCBI taxonomy): Eukaryota > Metazoa > Arthropoda > Insecta > Coleoptera > Curculionidae > Anthonomus > Anthonomus grandis. Next base: position 41,005,421 of record NC_065549.1, on the reverse strand, counting down.
TTAATGTTTGGTTAGGCGTTATTCGTGATAATGTTTGTGGTTTGCATTTCCTACCTCCAAGGCTAAACTCACAACTATTTCTGGAGTTTTTAAATAATAGTCTGCCGGACTACATTGAGGATTTACCCATTAATTTGAGACATGAAAGTTGGATACAACTGGATGGAGCCCCCTCACATTTTGGAATAGGTGTAAGAAACTGGCTTGATAATAATTAACCTCGAAGGTGGATTGGCCGGCTAGGGAGGAATGATATTAATGATCAAAATGGTATTGGACCAATACCCTGGCCACCTAAATCATTTAACTATTTATCTAAATCAGCATTTTTACTCGCAAACGGTGTGTCGTACGACAAAAAGTAAAGAGATGTTTTTTATTTTAAATTAAATAAGGATTTAATAAGAAAAGGAATTAAAAAAAAAACAGTGGCGCATCATTTTTTTAATTAAAATTAATTAAAATTGTATGAAGATCGGCCCGCACACACGCCACTGGTAAATAAAATTAATAATTTTTGCACAAAAAAATGCGTCTTGATTAACTGTCTAAACGTGCCAAATTTCATTAAAATATCTAAAGTGGTTTAAGAAAAATAAAAAAAATTGATTTTTTTAATTAGAATTTTGACACCCTGTAATTTTTTAACGAATCATTTTTCGAATATTATTTATAATAGCAAACTTATTATTTTATCGTTCTTCGTCGGCCATTTAATTTTCCGCCATCGAAACCGGACCACCCTGTATATAATTATATTTGTAATCATCACATGACTGTTGTTGTTGTTACATAAATTACTTCAAAAAAAAAATGTTGATAACCTCATTAAGTGTATTAACCAGGTTAAAATCTGCTCAAACATATGTGTCAAAATATCCATCAAATCAGAATAAATAAAGGTGGGTGGTATTTGTCTTGTTTGACTACTGACTCCTCTTCTATTAAGATTTCCAGATTGTGATCCTCCAAGAAGATCAAATATAAGATTGAATTGGCTTTATTTGAAACATTAATTATCTGGTACATACCATAAAATGAACATATGTTTATCATGTGTTGCTTCCAATGCAGATCAATTTTAATTAGATTCTTTATTTGGTGATGCCGACTATTGTGCTATAGCAAAAGAACTCTTCATCAACCAGGAATAATGAGACAAATCAAAGTCACATAGTTTACACAAGTTAGAGCGAAAAAAGTCATTTCAGTCTTTCCAAGGATTGTCACTTGCTAATCAGGTCTCATTTAATATAATAATAATGTATTTGGAGTATGCAGCATTAATCAGCAGTAAGTCCAATTTGGTTCGAAGACATCTAACATTTTGAAAATACACTTGGATTTTGGTAAAGGGTTCTTCTAGTTTCTTGACACATTTTTATATATATTCATATAATTCAGTATTTGATTTTGCTTCCTATTTTGTTGTCGGTTTTTGATTTGAAAACCCTTATAGAATATATTGAACCTACCCTAATTTGAACGTCGTTCGCGCTGACTTAGTATAAACCATTCCAGATTGACAATTTCCGGACATATGCAACTCAAATGATTTTAAAGAATGTTAAAACGTTATGTTTTGTTGAACAGGCCAGAGCCTCTGCAATGGTTATCCTTATAGTTTTCTCCAGCTTCTCAAATACGTATCTACACTTCTCCTCGAACTATTGTCATAACCTGTTCGGTCAATTTTGTATTTTCAGAAGATCGACTTGACTATTAAAGTTTAAAGACTATTTGTAGTCGCAGCAAAAAGCAAAATCTCATACGGTGTAGATTCTTTCTTAGCAGTTATCTTGTTCTGTAATAATTAAAATCGTGCCTCTTCTCCTTTTAGTCTTTTCTAACTTTGTTTCTAGTTATTTTATTTTCCAGAGACGTTCGGACCTTCTTACTGAGGCGAAAATATGATCACTGACCACTGAACAACGAAAAGCTTGCAAAAATTAGTCTTAGCAGGTTATCAGCAGTCCGTCGTAAGGCGTTCTTAGACGTTTAAATCCTGTTTCTTTATAAGAGTATCTTATAGAGAAAACAGATCCAGATGCCTTCTTCTCTTTTTATTGCCTTTATTCCGTTTATTTTGTTCACTATGGCAAAGTTCTACTTAAAAATATCATTATTGGTATTTACGACTATGCTATACTATCAACATCATTTCCAGATGTGAGAATTAACATGTCTTTTTTTGAGTATAATAGGCCCTAGTTTGCTTTTTGTTCTATTTTGCAATGTTATCTATTTAAATGGCACCATTGCATCAATTTCCTTCGAGGCTGGAAGGTTTGCACCGAAGGTTGTTGTGTTCTGCTTGCATTGAATTTTGGTTGTATTTAGGTTTAGGCCATATTCTTGACATACGGTTCGTACGCTTTACGTGAGTCTTTGAAGCTCTTTACAGTTTTTTACTGAAGGTTATTGATTATTTGCGTTCAATTTGATACCCTCTGAAACTTCTTCCAGTACTGCTCTAAAAATTTGTTCCGAGTATATATTGAAGATTTACACCTCTTTTAATGTTCATCTTCTCACTGTGTAAGTTGCCCTTCTTTATCTCAGCATATTGGTTCCAATAGAGACTGTTAGTTACTTCTCTTTAATGACTTCCAAGTTGGATTTGATAAAAGAGATTTAAAGGCTGTATGCATATTCTTGTGTTCTGTTAGATATATACTTTCTCTCAAATCAAGACCATTTGTTCATCAGCATAAACTCATTTAAGAGAATCTTTTGCTGTGTCTATTCATTATCTGTCTGCTGTTTGCTAATAAATCAATACAGCTGACTTGGTAGTTTTAATGCAAAACTTAAAATGTTTAGATTTAATTCCACTATCTTAAACCGCAAGATCACCAAGTGGACTTATAAAAATCGTTTAGGCAAATCCTGCTAATCGGTTAAAATAGATCTTAACCGAGTTAAAATTAGTTACCGAAGGCAAAAGCAGCCGACGAATAAAAAAGAGCAGTTGCGTAATGGTCAAATTCTCTCGAATAAATGGTTCAATTAAAAACGTGTGTCGGTGCGGCTTTGTGTTTTTAGTGCACCGAATACCGAACAGTCAATCATGATTGATGACGTTAAGTGGCTACTGCATCATGCCAAAAAGAATCTGCTTTTCGTAGAACAGCAGTGACAGATTTAGAGATTTTTGTTTAGATAAAGAGAATTAGTTCTTACAAGGATCCATTTCTTAATTATTAAGTTTAGTGGCATACATGACAATTAAAAGCCATGTTTTCTCAAATATTCTATAGATATACCACATAACTACAGATCTATTTCAGTTCTAACGATATTTTCTAAAATTGTACAACAAGCAATAAAAAAAAGAATGATAAAAAAATTTATTAATGCTCATCAGTTATTTGACAATTTTCAATACGGTTTTATAAAAAAAAACATTATCACAATTGGGGCTGCTGTTGATTTCGTTGACTGCCCCCTAGCGGTCATCAAGGTCAAAAGGTTTTCTGACACTTTTTACCTGCAATACAACTAGCACAAGTGTTATTAATATATGGTAAATTAAGCAGTTTTAAATCTACCCGATTTAAATGGCCTAACCTCTTATGCCAAATATCATTTTTTCCAACCTTATTCTTAACCTTAACAACATTATTACAATATTCTTGTGTTTTGTAATCTATTTTTATTAAAAATAAATTACTAAATGACTCACAGTTAAACACAGATTGTTGAAAACTTATTTTAGCCTGCTTTATGCTATTATTATTCTCAAATAAAACTTTAAACTATGAGACATACCTTGAACTGTGTTTATATTTATAAGTGCTTCAATTGTAATCTCTTTACCTTGATATTGTCTATATAAATAGCCCTTCTTCTTGGTTACCAAAATTTGTCCCGTCTTAGCCATCCCAATCTTAACTGGCTCCTTTAACACTTCAATGTTGACCATACACCTCTCGAGCTCACTCATAACCAAATGTTCAGTCCTCCCGAATCTAAAATAAACCTTTCTTTGCTTTAACTTGGCACAATTCAGAGTTATAAATACAACAGGATGTTCGTCTCCTCTCTGCTCACTAGCTGTTTGCCCATGCTGCCCTCTAAAAGAGCCTCTTTCTCTTACATTGTTGTTGACATTTATATAAAAACCATTCTCAGACGCCACTATGTCAAAATTGAAATAATTAGTCAAAATGGCTTACAAACAAAATTTTTAATATTATATGTTATATTTATTTATTTATTTCTGTAAAAAAAAACTACCTTCGAGTTATCTCATGGTCGGGCGTCTCCGAGCAGAAGTTTCTTGCGGCGTCCAACCACGAGATAACTCGTTAGGCGGAGAGATGGTAAACACGTGGCGGCACAACTGTTTTCGACATATATTTATTGTTGTTTGAGCAACTTGAGCATAAAAATGTCGCGAAAACGTCCTTTGAATGACCGTGAGCTTGAAAATTTTGTCGCAATAGATGAGAATGAGTGGGACAGTTTCCTAAAGCATAATTCGGATGAGGACTCGGAATATGAAATGTCTAGTGAACAGACTTCAAGTGAAAGTGATTAGGATCAAATCCAGCCATTCGAAGAATCACATTTAGATCCTGAGTGGGTTGACATTGCGGACGAGCACATTGAAGACGAGCTACCAGAAGTGCCAGACTTAGACGCAGAGTGGGTTGACACTGAGGAGGAGCCACCACATTTTTTTTTTAGTAAATTTAGTAAAATTTTTTGGTAAATGATGTTGGATTTATGTCTCAAGAACCAGTAACGATATAATATCTTGTAAATTTATTCTTTTTTCATGAGTTTTTAAGCTATTTGGCACGACAAACAAATTTGTATGCGACCCAGGAGATCGCAAAACATCCTTTGACAAGGTCCTACAGATTGACCAAATGGGTCGAAACCACCTTAAATGAACTGCAAATATTTTTCGGTGTTCTTTTACATATGGGTCCATATAGTTTCCCATCTATTGAGCATTATTGGTCTCAACATAGCATGTACAAGATGCTCTTTTGGCGCCAGGTTATTAGCAGAAATCGGTTTCAGTTACTGTTGCGTTTTTTGCATTTCGCTGACAATTCGGGAGTGACTGAAGATCGTTTATTTAAGGAACAGTCGTTGATCATTTCAACAAAATAATGCAGGATCACTTTGTTCCAGACAAAAAATTATGCCTTTATGAATCAATGGTCTTATGGCGTGCCAGGCTTATTTTTAGACAATATATAAAAAATACGAAGCATAAGTACGGGGTAAAATTATATGAACTATGCGAATCTGCTGGCATGGTTCTAAAAATAAAAGTAAATTGCGGGAAATCAGAAGCTATTGAGAATGATTTGGGGCATGCTGCAAGTGTGGTTCTTCACTTAATGGAAAATTATTTAGACAAGGGTTATGTACTCTATACTGATAATTTTTATAACTCAGTAAGCTCAACTAATAATAATAATAATAATAAGACTTTTATTAGCCACGAATACAAAAAAAGCATAATTACAGAAGATAATATGATTATATACATGGAACTGAATATTAGAATATTAAACAAAGAGAGCATATTAAAAACAATAGGTTATATAAAGAATTTAGTTAACACAAGTAAGGCAACTAATAAGCCATGCATTCAGACTTCCAGAAAAGAAGGAAACAACTTCCTGGATTCTGTTAAGGCTTATAATAGAAGAAGTGAGAGAAAAAAAAACAATTTTTAAAGACAAACTAAAAAAAAAACAAATAGGTAGGCATATACTTATGAGGGGAAAAAGTAGTAGGGGGAAAAATGGATGAAACGGAATGAAAAAATTCTTTTTTTTTTCTCTTTTCCCTTCCTTCTCTTTTCTTCTTTCTTTTTAAACAAATTTTTTTACGTCTTATATTAAGATTATGCACATCAGTACATGACAATAACATGACAGCGAAAAAAACATATATTTGTGGCACCTTACGTGGTAATCGAAAGGGAAGTCCAAAGTATGTCGTTTCAAAAAAGCTGAAAAAGGCAAATGTATATGGCAAAGACGCAAATCAGTAGTTGTTTGCAAGTGGAAAGACAAGCGAGAGTTATTGATGATTACAAATATGCACAAAGTACAAATGATTGAAGTGCGCAACAGGAACGGAAAAGTTTCTGTGAAACTTAATATAATAAAGAAGTACAATGCAGGAATGTCAGGTCGTCAATCGACCAGTCCGATCAAATGCTAAGTTAGTATAGTGCACTAAGAAAAACCATTAGATGGCCGAAAAAGATTGCATTGCATATTTGTTTATAGAGATTTGTTTGTGTCTACTCTTCTCCGTAATAAAAAGCCTAAGTCCAGCAGCATACAGCAGCGAGATTTTCACTATTTGGAAGGTATACCATCAACCGAAAAAAAACAACGACCTATAAGAGCTTGCCGTGTATGTACTTCGAATAAACTTCGACAAGAAACACGTTATTCCTGTCCTGTCTGTGAAGAACAACCAGCCTTATGTGTGGAAAATTGCTTCAAGGACTACCACCTAAAGTAAAAATGACTGAACAAGATTTTTTAGACAATTTTTAATTTTTTTTTTTTTTTTGTAAATTTCATATTATTATCTTAACTATCTGTAAACACTGGCAATTAAGTTTCCCTGTTTTTAAGGCACAGTTTATGTTTTTCTGCTTTTTGTTAAAACTAAGAAATTTTAAATTTTTTTTGTGTCACTGCATTTTGCTTCCTCTGTACTAAACAAGATGAAAATATAATTTAAAAATGACGCCACAATGTATTTTACTGGTCTATTGCGAGCGCCCAGCACCACGAATTTCAACGCAAACGCCACGAGTTTACTTGTACTGGGCGCCAAAAAAACAGTTAGTCAAAACCGAGATAACTCGTGGCTGGCGACTAGCTATAGATTGCTAACCACGAGTTATCTCGTGCTTGGCAGTCAACGTGTTAACTCTTCATTGAGTAATCTCGCCTTTACAAAATCAATCAGTATTAAGGGTCTCTATGGCAGTGATAACTAGATCATATTCTTAACTTAGGCTTAAAAGAAAATGGCATACCTTGTCTGATTCTTCATACTTGCTGTCAATACTTTCCAATTTCCTAATGAAGCTATCAAACTTCTGAAAATGATCATCAATTTGTCAGTGGTATACTTTAAGGTTAACTTTTTAAAAGTAAGCTTAGTAAAATTACTTTTTCTTTCGAAAATATCTTCTAGGGCTCGCATCATTGACTTTGCAGTTTTTGAATCATTGACTATATCCAGGTGCTTGTCAGATATACACTGTACTATTATAGACTTGGCTTTGGGATCTTTTATCTGAAAGTCGGCCTTTGTTTTTTCGTTAGTAAAGTCCTCAATTTCTTTTTGTAGAGCGACTTCTTTGTTTTTCTTCAAGAAAAGCCCTGATTCGAAATTTCCAATTATTGAAACTAGCTGAGTAAAAATGTTAGCTGAGGAAAAATCACTGTGGAATTCATTCAACCACAAATTAAAATTCCTGGAATCACTTCAACTTTTTCACTTTTACTTGTTATCCTCTTTGAAAGTCTCAAACTGCTTAAAGCTGCTGCTAAGCTTTAAATTAAGCACATCTACTGGTTTAATTATTATATAATCAAGAAAATAAAAATAGCATCAAAAAGATTTTCCTTTTTTTTACAAAAACGTGATTCTTAATTACTAGCAAAATTCTAACCAAGAAACGTGATGTTCTTGTTTGTCAAAAGTCAATTGTCACTTTTTGAGCTATACTACATTGGTTGCACGCTGTATATTTAAGGTAAGTACACACTCAATGATTTACTAAAGGTAAGTATATACTAATTTATTCTAATAATATCTTATTCTATAAACTTAAGGTCAAAACACGCCACTAAAAAAGAGAACCTATATTTTAGGTATGTATATTCATTCGTTTTTATGAAGCGTTTCCTTGCAAATAGAAGGTAATCCTTATTTATAGTTAATGAAGCAATTGCACTTTTAGCTTATTTTTATAAGCATTATTTACTTTATTTTGATTCATACGGTCCAATTAGTCTTCTTAAAATTTTCCTAATTTCCAACATATTTGGAAAATTAAAAAAGTATTATTTACAAGCCATTTTCGACTTCCATAACAAATTTTCTAAATTTTTGAAAAACCTATCTAAATGAAATATAATAAGAAAATTACGCTATCATAACTTGACAGGCAAAAACTCCCTCCCTATTCAATAAAATAAAAATGCACGTCAAACAAAATGATTGATCCGCACTTTACCACTAACAGCTCATACGAGCAAAATTATGTTTGCCAAATTATCGATAAATGTAAATGCATAACGAAGGTAATTGTTTTTTTTTGTGCGGCCATGTTTTTGCTCATTTCATGTTATTTGAGGTGAAATTAAAATGATATATGTACGTAAAAGTATACGCACGGATTATATTGAGTTAGGTTTTTGCATTTGCTTTGCTCATTATATAAGGTAATTAAATTATGTATTAAAGGAAAACGTTTTATTTGGAAAAAAACTAATGAAAAAGAACGAAAATCGTAAGCTACAATAAACTTCTATTTTCCCAGCGCTATTTGACAGTTGTGCGGTTGCTGCGCACAAATCTAAAAGTGGGAAAGTTAAACTTGGCGAAAGGATGTTCTTAACACTTTTAAAAGTTTTAATGAAAAGTCGAATCTTCAACGATAAGGAACGCGGTGTGTATTTGTAATCCATAGGGGGATCTGGTGAGAGCGTTTCATCGAGAAGTTAATACTTTAGAGAAAAAAAATCTTAGGCAAGGAATTATGTCAAAAATGTTTTATTTTTATATACAAGGTGTCTCGGAAAATCTCTCGGATTCAGGTAGAAAATAAAAAAATAATATGAAATTTTCCTATAGGCCATCCCTATAAAGATACGCCGCTTGAAATACTAGATTGTACAGTGTCACATTTTGGGTACTTATGCGGGATATCTCCGTTATTTTTAGAGATAGAGAGTTGCGGTTTTCGCGACACTGAGCTACCTTTTCGTAAAATTGAAGATGCTGTTCACAAAATTTTTATAGCCCTTTTAGTTTTTAAGATATAGAGCATTTTTGAATTTTTTGCATTTTGGAACCCCTTTCGTATTTCCGTAATTTTTTAATTTTTTGGAAAAGTAAACATTTATTCTTATAGATTTTTTCCGTAGAATCCAGTGGTGTAGATATATTTTGTTTGATTAATAGTTTGTGAGTTATAACCTAAACTTATGTATTTTTTAAACGAAACACCCTGTATATTTATAGTTCATAATATTGGAATTTTTTTTCCTTTTTAAAAATATATAATAGTGCGAACTTATTTTCAAAAATACGTATACAAAATATACTTATTTTCATAAATAACTAACAATTATTTTTTAAATTAAATGCATAATTTAATAGTAGGCCATAATGAATGAATAATAGACAAATAAAAAGTTACAAATTAATAACGACGAATTGTATCATTTTTTTTTGTGATAAAAGAACATAAAAAACAAGTATATAAATTTAATAAACACTATAAGAAAACAACCATATAACAAAACAACATTTTTACAAGAGATGTTCAAAATGACCACCATCTTCTCTGATACAAAATTGGCACATCTTTGAATTGTATTCAAAATAATAATTTGTCTCCTACTCAGATTTTGAAATGCTAAATGAATTGCACTTTTAGCTTATGTATAAAAGCGTCTTGAAGTTCTATTAAATTATTGCATTGTCTTTTATACACTTGACCTCCATAAAAAATATAAAATCGAGAGATCGGGGGACCATGGACCATGGATCTAACAGATCCGTTGGTACCTATCCATCATTGAGCAAAGTTATTTTCAAGAAATGCCCTTACTAGCCCAGAGTTATGACTTGGGGCACCGTTTTTTTGTTGTTATATTGAGCTAGAGGGATATTTTCCAGAAGTTCTGGAATAACTTCCTCAAGTATGTCTGGGTACCATCTAGTTGTGAGTCAGTTTTTGGCACTCCAATTTCTTTTTCGATTTTTCTGCATGAGCTCGAGGCTGTCGCTTCTATATGACCTAAAACATCTATTTCTTTTTCTTCCCTATTTTATTTATTGTATGCTTTAGGACACGGCTAAACAAAAGATCCGTGCTCAAGTATTTTGTTCTTTAACCTTTCAGTGGTCGCGCACGGACTCTCTAAAGGACTAAAAGTTACTACGCACCTCGGGCTGCGGTTCTCAGTAAGCATACGTTAAAAGACAAATATGCCCAGCCAATGAGAATTGAAGATATGACCAAATACCGATTGATCCCTTCGTTTACGTCCGTAAAATTTCGCGTGCCTATTGGCATTGGCAATATTGGCATATTAATATTGTTTTGTTTTTCTTAACCTAGATTGCAAATTTTATTTTATTTGCTTGGCTTCCTGAATTATCTAATTATCGCCGATAATTATTATTTATATCGATTTTGCCACTATTTGATTACTCACAGCAGTCATAGTGCTTAGTGTTGACTCCGTTGTCTATAATATTCGGTACTACGCTAATGTTGAGTTCAAAAACAAACATTTTAGTGTTTGATTATCAATTTCTAGTAAACTGTTCAGTTATTTCTTTCCTCTATAATTTCTTTTTTAGCTGCTGCAGTGTCTGTTTACGATAATTATGGCAACACTAAGGATATGATATATAATTTTTTTAGGTTTAATCTGAATTATTATGTACTTTTTAGCCAACAAAATGCAATCTGTGAAGTCTGGGAGAAGAAGTTTCAGGAAGCAAGTTTCACCCAGAATTTTTTGGCCAGGCATACGAGGAACACATTATATATCCAATGTGTACCAATGATACCTAGATATTTTCTTATTTTAATAGTTTAAACAACCATTTTTGTTTAATATCAAAAAATAAAGATAAAACAATCATTTTTAAATTTTAGGAATTTTGAAGAATATACCTCTTATAGAGAACAAAGTAATAGGGAAGTGGATTATGCTTGTCAGATCCAAAATAAATTTGACAATGGAGGATAACATATATTTTACAATTGTAACAGGAGAAACATCAGAGGTTATATAAACTCTTAGTTATCAGACATAATTGTATATTATGTTGTTTACTTTAAGGATTTAATAGCTTATGTAAAATGAGAAACATTAAGTCTGGGGGAAGCATATGCATCAAGGGACATGCCCCTCAAGAATTTTAGTTAAGGTTTTAAAGAATGGTAATATTGCATTAATTTTTATATTCCTAGACTAATTCATAATTTCAATCCTTTGTAGGATCAGTTGTGATCAGAAGTGCTAGTTTATAATACTATATAACCATATTTATAATATGATTATAACCAAGCTGAATGGATTTAGTTTCTTCTCTACCATTTTAGTTTTAAGTTGTTGATATAATATAAAATAATACATTTTAATATAGTATAGAGTCCATAGTATAGTCTATTTTAAAAATGTGTTATTATAAAATTTAAAGTATATTTGCTAAAGGTTAAAACATTTCAGTAAGCTATTCAACATTAAGATATTTAATAAATATGATGGGAATTTTTTAATTTCAAAGTAATTTCAAAACTTTCATCACAATGATTTATACAATTTTCAAATTGTCTTTGAAAACTACTCAGCAAGTAAGCTGCCTCAAAATATTTATGAAATATTTACTTCTTATGGCCAGTATGATGATGCATCATCCATGGGATTTTATCAAAACAATGCCTAAACAGTTATTTAAAAATTAAAATAAATACACATATTTTTTAGGATTATATGTTTTATATATTTTGATTTTAATTGTCGTCAAATAAAAGTTTAAATGTTATTTATATGGTGATTTTTTCTTGAAAATTCATATACTTTTAGTTGTTTATTTCCTGGCAATCTTTATCACCTACCTACTCGATATTCTCTGATCCACATATTTCAATCTCCTAAGTAATGCATAATTAGCTATTTAAATGCTTTTCAAACGTTTATTGACAATTATTATATTATGAAAATTTTAAGTTATCGATACCTATAGGAATATGGCATGTAAGAAGTAATTTTACACTAAATTTTAATATAATACCATAAAAAACATTTATAAAACAAGCTAAAATAAAAATACTAAAAAAACTTTAAGTGTTATCATTAATAATAATGCCATAATTTATGGATGGTTTAATGTTACAGTTACACGGTATATATACTGTTCTTACTCATGCACTTGTACTTATTTATTAAAGAAACCTAGACTTGGTGTCCTGAGGATAACTGGTTGCTGTTTTTTTTTTTTTTAATTTCTGACCCCATGCAACAACTGTGTATTTTTATTTTCTTAAAAATCTTGATCACGCTGTAAATATAAATAAAAAAATCAATAATTTACTAATCTATAACAGCTACAAATATTTCTTTATTGAGCGTCTTTGATATGCACATCGCATTTCTTTTTCGATCTAAATGCCTAACAAAACAAAGTCCTATAGTAGCAAATATATAGGTCAGAGAGATTTGGCATTCTCGATGTTTAACTACAGGCATCGAAAAATTCGTATTTTGAATTTTGGCAGCACGCAAACTACGCCTCTGTAGTGCCGGAATACTCTTATTGGCTGGGCATATTTGTCTTTTAACGTATGCTTTCTCAGTACCTTAATGAAATAGCATTATTAGTGTACCGCTAAACTCGGGAGCGTTCAGTTGTAGTGCGTTAGAGAGATATTTATATTTGCGGAGTATCAGTCCGCAGCGACTAGCGGCGTGTCGAAAATCGTTTTTAGTAAATAATTATTTTATTGCTAAAATGTCAATATTGCCTATTTTCGATCTATTTACTAATAGTTTAACCTTTAGAATGGCTTTGTGTGAAAAGGAGCAAGACAGACTTGAAAAATTAATGCAGGAATGTTTGGAAAATGACTTTGAAGATGAATTGCCTCTGGATGAATTTGATGATGAGAAAGAATGCGTCGTCGAAACAGAGGTTTATGATCCTGATAGTGAACAGGATATTTCGGATACTGAAATTGAAGTAAATGAATACAATGAAGGTCCCTTTTTTATAGACAAAGACAAGACCACAAAGTGGCGAAAGCATTGTCCTTCAAAAGCTATCCGAACACCGGCCGAAAATTTGGTTACGCATTTGCCTGGTCCCAAAGGAGATTTAAAAAATAAAAAAAATCTCCAATAAAAATATGGCAGCACTTTTTTTCTGAAGAGATAGTAAATACCATTGTCTAGTATACAAACCAGCATATTGAATCCGTCCGTGGCAATTATTCACACGAAAGAGATGCTAAACCCACAGATTCTGTTGAATTGCTTGCTTTGATAGATCTCCTTTATTTAGCTGGATTAAAAAAAGCTGAAAATTTGTGGAAAACCGATGGCACTGGTGTTGAAATTTTTAGGCTTACAATGGCCTTACAAAGATTTCGCTTTTTATTAAGACATTTACATTTTGATGATATGGAGACACGTGAAACTCGTAGAGCGATAGACAAGTTGGCGCCAATAAGGGCTGTTTTTGATAACTTCGTGCAAAAATCTGGATTTACTCCATTTCACTATGTTATGTGGATGAAAAACTAGAAGCCTTTCGCGGTCGGTACAGTTTTCTCCAATACATACCAAGCAAACCGAATATATATGGACTAAAAGTGTGACTTAACGGTATTTTATACATGTAGTATGGAAGTTTATGTGGGTAAACAACCCGAAGGCCCTTTTCAAGCTAGCAACTCACCAGATAATGTTGTACAAAGATTGTGTGAAACAATTAGAAGTACTGGTAGGAATGTAACAACTGATAACTGGTTTACCAGTTACAGCCTTATAGAGAATTTAAAGCAACATTTTAAACTAACTTTAGTAGGAACAGTAAGAAAAAATAAAAGAGAACTTCCGATCGAATTTTCACAACCCATAAATCGTCGAGAAAAATCATCAATGTTTGGATTTAATGAAACCTGTACACTTGTATCCTATATACCCAAGAGGAGTAAAAATGTTTTGCTAATGTCCAGTTTACACAAGGATGATGCTTTGGATTCTGAAAATGGAAAACCGGAGATCATTACAATCAAACTAAAGGAGGGGTCGATACGGTGGATAAGTTATATTCAGTTTATAATTGTGCCCGCGCTACTCGAAGATGGTCAATGGTCATATTTTATAGTATGTTAAATGTTGCCGGAATAAATTCATTAGTTGTGTACAAAGCTAATGATCCAGATGCAAAAATAAAGCGTAAAGAATTTTTATGTCAACTTTCATTCAAGCTTATTGAAGCTCAACTTAAAGCTCGTGTAGAAATTCCAAATATATCAAAAGTGACCAAACTTCCTTCCTTGGAACAGAGAGTTTAGAAAATCCAGTTGAAAATGTACCAAATCGACGCGGACGTTGTATTTTATGCGACAGAAAAAAAATCGTCCTACCCGATATTTTTGCAAAAAAATGCAATGCAGCTGTATGCTTAGAGCATGCTATCACCACATGTCCAGATTGCTTTGAAATAGCTGAGTGGGAAAATTGACCTTTTAGTTTTAGGTTTTATCTCGTTTTTTTTTTCTCTTGTATATATCAGGTAGTTCAACAGTTTTACAGTATAAGTAGCACATTGTCGCGAAAACCGCAACTCTCGATCTCTAAAAATAACGGAGATACCTCGCAAAAGTACCCAAAATGGGACACCCTGTAATATATGATGCTTACATTTTTAGGACCCTGTACGATAAAGACTCCAAATTATAAATATGGATAGCTTGAACCTTATACTAAAGAAAAGGCACTTTTGGTCATAACCGATAAAATGAACCGTTTTGGAGAAAAAAAATAATAAAGCAATTGATTTTTAGGTAAATAAATTACTTATTTTATAATCTGCTGCTCTACTTTATTTATACGCCCTTTTATCAAGTTAATCTGTCGAAAAACTGAATATCATTTTTATATATCGACACGTACCTATGAGTAATAAAGGACACGAAACGATATCAATTTTTATAAAAGGTTAAATATTTCAGAGGTGTCAGTTTAGTTGACATGGTACATGTCTCTACCCTAGTAGATATTTTTTTTAACTATGTTATAAATGATTATTGTATAGCGAATTTTAGTGAACAAAATGACATTTTAAAGTTTAGCAATAACAAAAAAACGTGCATAAGACAGGAAATTGAAGAGGACACTGAAGAAGAGTTACTGGCACTATAAAAACAACTTAACGTCCCCTGTAATTATTGGCTTCTTTGTTCCATGCTAAGTAACTGACTGATTCCTTGTAGGTCTTAAAAATAAGCGGTTGTTGTCACATAAAGATGCTCGACAAAACGATTTGGTTATATACGCTCATATATTGTGAACGTTGGATATGAAAATAGGTAGAAATTTCTTATTATTTTACTTATAATTAGTAACAACTGAGAATCAAAAAATATTCCACAGAATGGCTTTTTTAGTATAGAAACTAGAGGACTAGGAAGAAAAAGGAGAAAACAAAGAAGAAAAACAAGAAGAAGAAAATTCTTAATTTAATACTGCTATTATGGTTGATGTTGACATTATTGTTTATAGAAATAGAAACGTATACTACATCAATATAAAAAGAAAAATAACAAAATAGTTTTTCGATTCTTGAATTATTCCAAATATGCAACATATGGCAGTCAAGTAAAACTCTTCATATTTTAATAAAATACTAAAAAGCATGTTTTTTTATTATCAATTTATCCTTCAAGTATTGGTAAAAAATAGTAGTCTCATTGAGCCACGATTTTCATTAAGTGAATCCTTTAAGTCTTTAAATGCATCAATGCTTCTTTAAAAAAAGAAAAAGAAAGACTTTTAAGACCTTACAAGAAGACTGCATTTTCATCTTCATCATTCTGTTTTTGCTTTGCCATATAATTTAGCTGCTCTTCATCTTCCATTTCTAACATATAATTCTCTTAGATCCTCAGGAAATGGTAAAATACTCTTTTATAAAAGGTAAAAATACAGAATCTACAGCATCACAAATATTATATACATATAATTACTAATAACTGTGCATAACTTAAATGGAGATAAAGCCCATTTTTATATATTTGTGATGCTGTAGATTTTGTGTTTTTACCTTTTATAAAAGTGTATGACCAGCATTTTTGGGATAATGGATGAATTTTTCGAGTTTAATAGTAAAATATATTGATTTTAATGGAAGGTTGAGTACTTGTATTTTCCTCTTTTTCCATATTTTGACGTTCTTCAAAGAAACTGCTTTCTCATTAAGTTCTTATTAAAGCCATTTCTGATTCAGAATAATTCACTAACCTGCTTTTTAGGATACAGTTAATTCATCTGTATTACCTACACTATTTTATAGCATATGTCAGTTGTTCTCCCTCAGTTAGTCTTAATGTAACGTTACTTTCGCAGGGCTTCTCATTTCTTCAAAGAAATTGAAACTTTTTTAATTTTTTGTTTGTATTAAATTATGTTATACTTTTTTCTAAATAATCCAGATCATATATTTTCAAATTCACGTTGATCGGATATCTGTAATCCAGATATGACTTTCATAAAGCAATAACTGGGCGACATTTTATCTGCTAATAATTCCTTTCAGATCCTCAAAATTCTTTGATGTTTTTAGATGATATGTTTGGATTACGTATAAATATCTCTACCGCACTGTATTTGAAAGTCCAGGTTCTTCTAATTTCTTTGCAGTAATACATAGTACAGGTCTAGATTTGGAAGAACCCACCATTTCAATGTTTCCCTCTTTTTAACGTGTGTTCTTTGGAGCTAATTACAACTTCATTCCCTCCCTCTGATTCCAAAATGCTTGTTTTTTCAAGCTAACATACAGTACTCATATCCTAGTACCTAATCCCAATGTTCCATAGTAATGGCGAGAGTAGACCTTGTAAAAATCAAGAAAGATTATCCAGGCTTCTGCTTTTTCATTCAGGATTCCTTAAAATACTTAAACTATTTAGCAGATGCCAATTTTTTTAATTTAATTCCTTTCTTTGAGGTGTTGATCATAGAAGGAAGTTTTTTGTCATCAAAATCAAAATATTAAATTTGTTTTGGATAAATAGCTTCTTTGCTGCAAAATTTTTATAGCCTTATAGCTTATAGGTTAATCAAAATAGTTTCCTATATTTTAGGACTGACTATAACCTTCAAATCAGCTGATATAATAGTTCTTATATAACCTAAGAAAATGCATTTTTTTTTCAACTTATCGTAAATAGTGCTTGAAGATTTCTTCAGTTATCGTCATTAATATCGAAATGTACATATATAAATATATCCATTTAAAATTTTTGGATATACACAATACCCAATTGCTTAATTTCACACTTCATCATAGCTTCTTCAATATTATCATCTTTGAAATGTGAACTTCTATATTATCAATTATATCCTTCTTCGTTAGGAAGTGGTTATCATTTCTTTCCAATTCTATTCTACACTTTTACAAGTATTTATACTTCCTTGCTCCTTTCCATGCTCTCTTTGTGGACCGTGTAAATTTAGATCTGGATAGATTTTTATTCGAGATGAATGTGATTAATAAATGATTAATTCTTAGTATGTGAGTATTTTTTTAAGGGCTTTTAGAGAAGGTGTAGAGTTTTGATTGATTTTGATGAAAAAGCCATCCTAACTGATCATTATTTCTTGGTCAAATATTAAACTGGCTCTCTATACCTTAATTATTAGAGTTATCACTAGTACCTTATTATTACTTATCATAGCATAAATAGGTTCATGATATATTTTTTAAGATACTAAACTTTTTTCAAACATCTTTAAACATTTTTTCTTTTCATTTGTTAATTGCTTCCTCAATCTTCATCGCTTTGATTTCACCTTTAATCTTTCTTACATCAATCGTTGCAGACAATCTAGGAGTAGTCAACGTTCTTGTTATGTCAGATGGGTTACCGATTTTCAGTTACAAACCATTGTACGTCCTTGTTCCGTCTATATAATATCTCGAGATACTTGTCTTGTTGTTTTAGTTCTAGTTTATGACATGCTTCAATATTAGTGAGTTCTCTACCTCCATCTCATATCTGATCTTGGATATAGTGCTCCATTAATAGTCAATTTGCGGTCGGATTTACTGCATATTGATCCAATTTCTGCTAAGGTCCATCTGCAAAACTGGTGATCACTGACAGTTTATTTCTGATAGTAGGCTCAGTTTTGAGTATTTCTCTTATGCTTCTCATTCGAATCCCATTTTACTATAATCAGTAAAGGTTAAAGGAGAACTACTGACTACACAATTTAAATTCTGATCTAAAGCTGGGTTTCAACAGAAAAAAGGCAGATCAAATTTTTGTTAACATGATGGTTTTATTGGGTGAACTTTTTTTTTCAAATTAGAACATTTTTATTTACATATAGTACCTCCACACAATAATATGTATGGCTCTTCAGTCATTTCATAAGAGCAGAAAAATTTCTTATAACGATGGTCCTAATGGCAAAATTTGAATGAATAAGTTAAAACTACAGGACAAATAACTGGATTTGCGGGTCGATAATTATACCATCCAACTACGGACCCATTAAACCTCCCACTATGTATCAGACTCCTCTAACATTGAGGCAGCATGTCAAATACTTGAGAGTTACTTCAGACAGCCGTTTAAAACTTACGTAGAGCAGGTAGATTCCATTAACCCTTTTCTAGGCCCCGAGCTGGGTCTCAACCTCACTAAAAAACAAATTTCCCAGGCACTCAATAATAATTGGGCCTGGAAAGAAACTGGCCAAGGAATTAATACCAGATCATGACGGCAATAAAACTAGGACGGATGTTAACAAAGAGCTGACAAGGGCTTTAAGGCTTGGTGGGGATCTTAAATACCTCCATCCAATATTAATCCTGTAGAGAACATTCCTCTCCATAATGTTAGCTCTTTTAAATTTGAAGTCACATTCATAGGAGTCAGAGATATCATCTGAAAAAATAAAAAAAGTAGGGATTCTTTTGGCTTTACTGTTGACCTAATTAAAAGCGTAAGATCTGTTGGTGTTATCCCTAACCAGGCTATTTAACCAATATTTAAAAAAAGGGCAGTAGATAACGTCTCCAATTATAGACCAATATTTCTACTGCCTCTGTTCTCAAAAATATTTGAAAAATGCTTAACTAATCAGAATTGCCCAGTTTTTTTAATTCAACAACCTTTTCATCGATAAGCCCTTTGCCTTCCGAGCAAACCTGAGTACATCAATGGGAATACTAGATCTTTCAAATTATATCTATGATTTATTTGAGAGAGGTGATTCTGTGGCTGCTGGCTTTTGCAACCTTAGTAAGGCCTTTGATTGTGTTTCCCATGACATCCTCATCAAGAAACTGCCTCATTATTGCTTTGACACAAAAAGTGTCTCTCTCATAGAAAGTTACCCCAGTCAACGGTTCCAGAGGGTCCGTGTTGCACTTTATCCTTTTCGCTGATGATACCACAATTGCCTGCTCTGCTGGAAGTAAAGCAGAGCCTGAGGGTATGAGGAAGGAGGTATTATCGAGGGCTGAGCAATGGTTCTCTTGTAATAAACTTTTTCTAAATTCCTCCAATACTCAGGAATTGACCTTTTCTTGTCGTGTTAGAGATACAGAGGTCACTAGAAAAAATGTTAAATTTCTTGGCGTCCACCTGGACCCAAACGTTAGATGGAATGCTCATGCTGATTTTTGCATTGCGAAATTTAGAAGCAATATATTCTTGTTAGGAGCTCTGGCAAACTGTGTTTTTCCACCAACACTTAAGCAGGCCTACTATTCCTTGTGTGACTGCCATCTCACATACGCGATTGTTGTATGGGGACACAGTTCGGAGGCTTCTAGGGTGTTATCCTTGCAACGTAAAGCAGTTAGAATTGTGGCGGGTCCTGCTTATCAGGATAACTGCAGGCCTGCTTTTATTTCACTAGGAATTTTGACTCTTCCTTCGGTCTTTATTCTTGAAAGTCTCCTATATATTAAAAACCATACTTCCCAATACCAGACGCATGAACAGATACATTTTTATAATACCAGAAACAAACAAAATCTTCTTCCAAGTTACCAGCGCTTGGAGAGATGCAGGGATGGTCCTAAGTATCTGGCAGTGCGATTCTATAATCGGCTGCCCGAAGCTATTAGAGATCCACCTTTTAAGTTATTTAAAAGACACATTAAGTCTCTTTTAGTTAGTAAAGCGTTCAACAGCCTGGACGAGTTTTTATAACACAAATTTTAACTGTACCATTGCAATTTAAAAACTATTTTATTAATTATTACATTTATGGTACCTAATTTTTATTTAGTCTATTCTTTTAAAAAATTTAATTCTCAATTACTGTTTTACTGTCTGCTTTGTCCAAATTACGATACAGGGGAGGAAACGTCATAACACAGATTAGGAATTTGGGATGAAAAAATTTTTGGATCAATGATACTCCAGCGAGAATATTTTAAAGATATGGATTTGGGACAACATGAAAGTCTTTATTAAGAGGACAGGCCAACTCAGTAAAGACCGTACATTGGCCATTGATATATCACAAACCAAAACATTAATCATTAATACTGTTAATAATTAATTTACTAATAATGATGAATATATAATAACTGTGCATAACTTAAATAGATATGAAGCTCATTTTGTATTTTTTAAAGAATTTTTTTTATTGCTACTTATTTTTTTAAGTTGTATTGTTTAACTTATTTTTATTTCAAAATACACAAATTAATTATATAAATAAATAAATAAAATATAACTTATTAAATAATTTACAAAAATTATGTGTAAAATATTTAGAAAATTCATTTTTAAAATATAATATAATTTTTGTCTTTATTTGACATTTAAATATAAAAAGAGATAAAACAATTAATTACTACGCATAACTTTAATGGCTATGACGCCCATTTTATTAGAAAATATGCTATTTTGAATTTTTTGGAGATTTTTTTTATTGCCACTTATTTTTTAAGTTAATCTAAATAATTTATTAAATAATGTACAAAAATTATTTATAAAATATTTGGAAAATTTACCTATTAACTAATTACGAATAACTGTGCATAACTTAAATGAAGATGAAGCCAATTATTTTTTAAGAATCATGCTATTTTGTACTTTTCTTTTAATTTCAAGGATTTTATTATTGTCACTGAATTTTAAATTGATCTAAGATGTAAACATTTAACTTTGCATTATTATAAAATACATAAACATATAAATAAATAATTAAATAGGCTACAGTTGTATATTTGGCTTCTTTAATTTTAACGCCTTTATTTTTGTTATAAAAGGTCTAATTCTTTAAGGTTTTTTCTAATAAATACATAAAATAAACATCGACGCATAACTTAAGCGGATATTAATGCCATTTGGCCATTTTCCTAAGGATAATTTGTGAAGCATCCATTTTGGTTTTTTTCTTGATATCTCCAAAAATTAACATAATATGAGAGGCTAACTAAAACAAAATTACTATAGAGCGAGTCAAAACAAAACTTATTTTTCTTAAAATACAAAATATATGACAAAAAAATTTCAGACCAGTTTGAACGTTCCGCTACTAGGACGCTCCTGTTTATATTAATATCCTTGTTTCACACATAACTATAATGGAACAGCGACGTATGGAGAGTTCACGCGTGCGAACTATTCTCGAATCAAATCCATCGATAATTTATGACACTGTTTTGGACAATTATTAAAACGTTGCTTAAGATTAAAAGTGGTATTTTGTGATATGCATACTGTCATTGTGTGTTATGTTATATTTTTTATAATTTGTTACCAAGTATTTGTAGAAAATAGAGGAAAAAAAAGCAAAAAAATTTTCAACACCATTTTTTTCTATCTATTTTAGAGCCCTGAAGGATATAAATTTTAAAGCAAAGGAAAACTTTCAAAAATACTTACTGAAGTCGTACTACAAAATACCACTTCCAATACAAAATCTCTGATCAAAAATTTACAAGAATAGTAAAGGACAGCAAGTATGGACTATTTATTCACTATTATTTTAATGTTAATTCATAAATAAAATTAGAATCCTGAAACGTACTTTCAAGTATTTTATTTTTGCCTGCTGCTGTCAAAAGGGTTTGACTGGTAGTAAGATGGCCCTTACTTTATCTGAGAAACTAATAACGAAAGTACAAAGCTTATGCCATAAATACCAATAATTATTTTCAAATATTACTAAAATTTTAAGCAAGTATTCTTATGAATTTGTGACAAGAGATTTTGTATTGGAAGTGGTATTTTATGGGTGTATCTCTTTGAAAAGAGAAAACTGCGACTTCAGTAGGTGTTTTTAAAAGTCTTCCTTTGCTTTAAAATTTATATCCTTTATATGTCCTTTCAAATTGAAACAGCTGTTTCCGTTTGTAAATAAAAAATTGAAAACTGTATTTTACAAAATAGTGGACAATTTAAACATTTGTAAAGTATTTGTTCTTATTGTTTGGTTATAACCCGTTGGTCTTTAAACATACTTGAAATTTTTCACTATTATGATGTTTAAAATAAATTTTCTCTTTATTATAATAACTTTTAGAAATTTTATTACTTTTATATTATTTGCATTAGTCCTATGCATAGAGAAACTGCGAAGGGAGGTGCCAAATAAATAAAAGACAATCAATTATGATTAATGCCAAGTGATATACCGTATTAGGCGTTAAAACCTGTTGTTATATCGGTAATAACTCAAAAAGTAAAAAATATGTGGTATACAGGTTTTTTCAAGTAAATTGAATCTTCTTTTCGATTCTGCTATCAAAATTATACCGTGCTGTTTAGAATTTTGTGGAAAAATTATAGTAACAGTTTTTAATTGAATTAACGCTCCCTGCAAACTTTACTTAACACTTTCGTGTACGGATACAACGTTTAAAAGAAGTCTTTTAAAACATATAGCTATTTAGGCATTTACATTTTCCCTATCTTTCCCTACTTTATGAGGGTCGGTACGCCAATGAGTCTGTGACCAAAATGATCCAAGGTTTAATTATGTTAAAAAAAGGAACCTTAGGCCGTCTGCACACGAAGCTTCTCGTCATAGACGCGTACTAGATTCGTTTTGTAGCGACGATTCCTGTACGTCCAGAGATCTGCACATGGAGCGTATTTCAAGCGCACGTCTATCGTATCGTGGTTAATAGAAAACAAATTTTAATATAAAACAGTTGGAAAGTTGTCTAGCGACGAAGAAGATGTGCTTCTTCTATATTATCTACGTCGTCGAAAAAGAAAGAAAACCAGGAGATTTTGGTCGCATTCTTATATTAGGAATAATGATAATAGGAGGTTATTTATTGCCGCGATAGAGTTATCTGAAGACGTGAAGACCACTCTAAATTTCAGACTTTCTACAGAATGATAAAGAACTTGTCCAAATTGTTGGACCTGTCATCCAAAAACAAAATACGAATATGCGTGAATGTATTAGTGCTGAAGAAAGAATTGTGATAACTTTAAGGTGAGTGTAATATTTATTTATAACTCCAGAACATACATTAATAAATATGAAAAATAGGATTTTTTTTAATATTAATTAAAATATTAAAACAAAAATGTAGAATGGTTTGCAATTACTAGCAGCCGGATTTAAAGCATTTCATATACGGGTTGGCTTGTGGTGTAATTTATAGAGGTCGAAGGATACGATGTTGGTGAAGGACCTGGAGGACTTACATATGAAACACTGGAAGGAAATAGTGTGCAAGTTGCGCTATTTATCAACGTTTCACTGACAACGGTTGGCTGTGGGTATTGTGCAGGGTATTCCTGTTTCGTTAGTAATTGTTGTAGTAATATCAGAGTTTTTATTTTAAATTGTCGTAAATTTTTATCAGATAGGTTTTTAGCGTCAGGCAATAAGCTTAAAAGAAACATTCGTTTGTATCTCTCCTTCTCTATCTCTTTCTTTTCTTTTTTTTCTTCGATATATTGTAGGACAGCATGATCAACATCGTCAATATGCTTTCTAGACTTTTTCTTTCCTTTCTTTTTTTCTACATTACTGTCAGTTTCTTGTGGGCGTTTGTTTTGGCTCTCTGTTGTTTCATGAGAAATTTGTTCAGTACTTCTTTCAGGGTCCATATCGTTGGACTGAGAATCATTTTCATTGCACTGTGTTTCGGTATAAGTTTCTGATAGTTGTGTGTTTCCCGTATTTTCGGAATGTTGTACTAGCTTCACGTATGGCAACACAAACTGCATTATATCATGGAGATAATATGGTTTTTTTGTCTTAGTTGAAGATTCACTAGGAGATGGTTTTAAGCTGCGAACAAATCCATTTCATATGTTCTTCAATTTTTCCTTACATTCTGCCACTGAAATATAAATCATCATCATAATCATCATCACACACATCTACCCCATTGAGCACTCACGCATTAAAAAATGTATATGCATATAAAATATTTATTGTTTCAGATATCTGGCTACTGGTTGTACATTTACTTCGATGTCCTTATATTTTCAAAAAGGCGAACGAACTATTGGAATGATCATAGAAGAAACCATCAAAGCAATATGGGATTCTTTAAAGGTGACTTATATGGCTTTACCAGACACAGGTGGCTGGAAGAATATATCAGCAAGATTTTTTAAACTATGGCAGCTACCAAACTGTTTAGGGGCCATCGATGGCAAACACATTCGTATTCAGAAATATCCAAATTCCGGATGAGCAAATTTCAACTATAAGAACTATCATGCAGTGATTTTACTAGGATGTTGCGACGCTGATAGTTTGTTTGTAACAACTGAGTGTGGATTTGCTGGCAGAAATAGTGACGGAGGTGTCTTTCGTGTTTCAACATTTGGCCGCTGGTTAGAAGGTAACAATAATATACCTTCTACATCTAAACTCCCCAATGATCCGAGCAAAAATCAATTTCCCTATTATTTCGTAGCTGACAATGACTTTCCTTTAAGACACAATATAATGAGACCTTATCCGGAAAGAAATATTAATAATAAAATGAGAGTTTTTAATTATAGGCTTAGTCGAGGTAGAAAAACTA
Source organism: Anthonomus grandis grandis (assembly GCF_022605725.1). Classification (NCBI taxonomy): domain Eukaryota; kingdom Metazoa; phylum Arthropoda; class Insecta; order Coleoptera; family Curculionidae; genus Anthonomus; species Anthonomus grandis. The sequence goes on along the minus strand of NC_065549.1, from coordinate 40,980,407 downwards.
TAGAGTGCACATTTGGAATGATGACGCAAAAATTTCAAGTTTTTCTGACCCCTATTCGATGTCGAAAATATGAAACAATAGTTTCAATAATACAATGTGCTTGCGTGTTACATAATTTCATCAGGAAAAAAGAAGGAATATCCTATACAATACCTTCCAATGAATGCAATCTTAAAAATCCAAGAAATATACCGGCATGGGAGGACGAATTAAACCTAGATCGAACATTTTCGCCTTAGGATTTACAAAACTACTTGGCTAATTATTTTTTAATGCCACAAAATGCATTACCATGGCAGTGGAATTACTGTATTTAATGTTTAATAAATAACATAGAAACTAATTTTGAATATTTTTTTAATTTAAACTTAAATTGTTACATACCGCATGTGCAATGATTAAAAAATTGTTAATTGACAGCAGGCATTATGGCTCAAATCTCTTATCAAAATTAAAACTGCAGTTTTATTTAACATACCTGTCATATTCATCTCACGGACTATTAAGGACCAAGCCTTTTCTGTAACGTCTTTTCTATAGTATTCTTGTAAATTACTGTTATATAAGCAATGCAAGCAAATAATTTTTGACTAGTTGTACAAATTTAAAATTTTGATTAACCATTTCAACAATTTTTAATACTCAATAAGGTTAAAAATACGAGCTGCACGCTGAAAAGGTAGCCAAGCGGCTGACATTGCTATACGCCCGGCGTATTGCAGCGAGCGTGCTTTGACGAAATCGCGACGCTGCGTCGCCGTGTGTTATTTTCTAATCTAAATACAACCGTAAAACTAGTTTTTGCCAGCACTTACGTCCTTGACGTGACTGACCAGACTCAACAAAAGGAAATTTTAGTCAATTATCACAAAAGTAACCATAACGGTATAACAGAAACATATAACCATATTAAACAAAAATATTATTGGCCTAAACTACGAGATTCGATAACTAATTTTATTAATTCATGTGAAATATGCCTTCAAAATAAATATGAAAGACACCTTTACAAAATCGCTTACGAAGGACCCTTGCTCTCTAAAAAACCATTTAAGACACTTCACTTAGACATTTTCCAGTTTTTAAGTTGTCAGTTTCTAACAATAATAGATTCATTCTCAAAATATGCTCAAGCCTATCTTATAACTGATAAAAGCGCCCTTACTATTTTAAGCAAACTACGTCATTACTTTTCACATCATAACACCCCCTTAAAAATCGTCACAGACCAGGGTAAGGAATTTCGAAATAATTTATTCAAAGAATTCTGTCAACTTTTCTGTATAGAAGTTCATTACACTACTCCAGAATATTCTTCCTCCAACAGTCGTGTAGAAAGATTGCATTCCACACTTTTAGAAAAACTAAGAATTCTGAAAATGCAAAATCCCGATGAAACCCCTCAAAATCTCATGACTTTCGCAGTCTTAATCTACAATCCAAGTATTCACTCGACAACAGGTCATATTATAGGGCCCTTACGTAAACGAATCGAACATCGATAACGACCTAACCTTATTTGAACAATATATTGACAGACAAAAAAAGGAATTACTACCATTCCATGAACAAATTTATAAAACAGCTTACAACAAGCAAGCTACAAATACTCAAAAACAAAATAAAAATACAGAAAAACCTCCAGAAATACGCCCTATACTGGTACGGTATATAAAAAAACTACTCTTAGAAATAAAATGAAGTCACAGTACGTACCCCTAAAAGTATCTCAAATAGACAAAAATAAAATAACAGGTACCGCTAAGAAAAAACCAATATCTGCTCATCTTAGAAAAAAAAAAAAATCTATACCTTTTCAGCCACCTGATCCCGACCCTGATCCTGGCCCTAGTCAATCAAACGAGCCCTTGCCAAGCACTTCGAGTGCACAAACTCCACAATAATGGATATTATATAGAAGAAGTTGCTCCCTCTTTAGTAATAAGTCAATATCATCCTACATATATACCCTTTAATATAAGTAGCCTTAAGTATTCGTTATCCCAATTATTTATTAATTTATTAATTATGCAACCCTCTGTAAATAATCAAAATAGTATTTTAATTAAATCACAATTTTATATGACATTAGCATTAATATTGTGTCAAAGCATCGGCTAATACCGTTGCTGTTCATATTTCTGTTCACCTAGTTTTAAGGCCCTTTTGTATCAATAAATGTTTTTTAAAAGTCCGTTCGTCGATATCTGAATTTAACTGGCTACATCAACCTACAGTCGTATCTAGTACGCGTCTATGACGAGAAGCTTCGTGTGCAGACGGCCTTAAGGCTATTTTCCGGAGAAATTTAGAATTAAACTATACCTTTTAATTACGCCTCCTGGTGATCAAATTTCAAACTTAAACATAATTTCCAGCATTTTCTACCTAGATGAACCAAGAACCACAAAAATCAAGGACCTCTATAGAGATTTAAAAACTGTCAATATTGCGACAAAATCTCTTTTCTATTCTTTACACAGATCTTTCTTCTCTAGTTTTATACATCTCCTAAGGTTGTCTCATTCAAAAACGCTTGTAATCTAATATCCTACATGTGGTAGCAATACTCGAGTCTAATAAAACAGTCAAAAGAGATTTAACGCATTTTAATGGGCACTAAAAAACGCGGTTTATTGTGGAAGCAGGTATAAAGATATCGGATTCGCGATCGCAGGATGTGCTTTGCTTGGAGACTTGACAACTTGGCAATTGTGTAAACAGAATGCCACACTGCAAGGGATAATGACTGCCTTGCAAAAAAAGAATCAAAGAAAAATATAAACTGCTTTAAAGTAAAAGAATATATAATTATAATTAAAGCGTACTCAATTATCATTACGTAAAGGTGTAATAAAATTAATGAATTTTTCAGGACCATAAACCATAAGCAATCCCACTTCAGAAAATCTGTCAAAAACAAAATAACATACATTAGTTCATCATCGAACGCACGCAATATCCAAATTATCGTAGGGGCGTAACCTAAGAAATCTGCCGTTCCATTAATTACTTACTATAAGACCGTGATTTATTATATTTTAGGACTGAGAGTGAGTCTTTTAATATAAAGAAATATGGTCCGCTCGAATAACATAGGGAAAACTTTCCGGAAATTAATTATATGAAAACATTAAGTTGTGCTACTGCCAAACTTATTAACGACGATAAAAGCTCAAATAGGATAAAACTTCTGCTTAAAACAGTGCTCTAGTAATCCCTAGGGGATTACTAGACCTTCACTTGAAAAGTTGCGAATTCATGAATCTCTAGCAATCCATAATTAAATCTCCTAAAAAGGTTTTGCTGGTTTACTATTAGGAAAACATCCAAGTTCTCTTGGATGATCGATAAATCGAATAAATAAAATTATCCGGATACGGTTAATTCGAAAAGAGTAGCAAATAAATTTTGGATAACGTCCTAAGGGATGTCGCTTAATGATTATTAAAACGCCGATGTCGAGCCTATAATGGCAAAATCGATGAAAAAGGGAGAAAAAGGAACCCTTAAGGGAGAATGGAGAGGATATTGTAAAGGGTTTATTACCGAGACAACTCTAAAATGTAAATAAAATTGACAAAAAAAAAGGAAATAAGAATTTTAGGATATGGTTACTCCCTCTGGGTAGATTTTGTTCACAACATTATTTTTATTTATTGATAGTCATAATGATAATAACGTTTATTAATTCCCAATACAATTAACAATTCAATATTTACATTGCTGTAAAAGAAATAATAATAATATAATTGTGCGGGATTAAATTACCTAATATTCAGTATTCTAACAATTACGTAGGGGCTGTTGAAGCCTCGAAGTAAAATGTTTATTTATTTTTTTATAATTATATATATAAGAATATATTTACAAAATAAAGAGAATAGTAAGAAAGATCGAAAGCAAAGAAGAGAAAAGAAGAGATGACACTATAAATGCAGCGTTACGTCACATATTGTGTAATTACATAGGTTACATATTAACCAAATTTTTTTTTCCAAATTAAATTTCTAAATGAACAGACTGACAATGTTATTAATTACTAATATTTAACTAATAAGTTACTAATTTTATACTTATTTATCAGCCTGGTAGCATTGTAGGAAAAAAATTATTTAAAAATTTCCTTATGATGTCTTGGAATGTCAACAAGATATCTTTGTCTTAGGTTTACATGATGTGCTGAAGTTCTTAATTTAATTTTATTAAATTTTATAATAAAAAGAAGCCAAATGTAGCTCTCTACGTGTTGCCATATCGCACCATTTTACATCTTTAAGCTTATAAGTAATGCTATCTTTGTATACCAAAAATAAATCTTAGACAGGAGTTTTGAACAACTTGAATTCGACGTTTTGTTTGATTATCAAGGCATGGACCATAAATTGAGTCACAAAAGTTGAAGTGAGATAAGACTAAATATTCGCGTAATGTTTTTTTGTTGTTAGATTTAAATAATGTCTGTGTGGATAAAGCATTTTTAGGATTGAATAGGCTATTTTAAGTTTTGTAGTGATGTGTTCTTTAAAATGTAATTTATGATCTGTAATTAGACCCTTATTTAATACTCATTTTTAATACTAATTTATGATCTGTAATTAAGTTTTTTGCACTATCTACATTTTCTATTTTTAAGTGTAGATTATTAACTATATTCGTTCGGTGAATGTCACTGGCAAAGACAATTGCTACGGATTTGGCTGGATTAAGTTTAAACTGCATATGTGTCGATTTTTCATATAAATACTGAAGGTCACTATTTATTTTTAAATTAGCTTTCTCAGTACCAGGAGCAGTGAAACTGTAAATTAATTGGGTATCATCAGCATACATATAGTGATCACAGTATTGAAGACATTTGTAGATGTTACAAGCGTAAATAGAATATAAGAGAGGGCCCAGAATGCTTCCTTGAGGAACATCAGCTGTTATTCGTACACTACTCGTAACAGCGGCACCGACGCAAACCCTTTGAAACCTATCTGTTAAATAATGATTTAATTCGCCTTAATGCCAAGTCAGACAACTCAATATATTGCAGTACTGCCAACAACAGTTTATGGTTTAAAGTGTCAAATGCAAATTAGAGTAGTCTAGATTAATAAGAACAGATGCATTTTTTAAATCCAATGATTTAAATATTGAATCAGGGATCTCAGTAAGAGTTGTCTTACAACTTTGCCTTGTCTAAAACTGGATTGTTTAACGGGTAAAATATTGTTAGAATTTACAAAAGTGCCAATCTTAATTACTTTTTCTAAAATCTTAGATAAGCAAGGAAGTATTGAGATTGATCGAAGGCGGCTAAATTCGCTTGATTATATAATTAATTTAAATTATAAGTTTAAACTCTTAAAGCATCTTGATCTCACGTCTTTGATCACTTGTGGTATTAATGTGCAACTTTTCACACACAAATTGCTGCTGTATATAGAAAAGCGAGTTGCGGAAGCTTTGAGACTTTATTCTTCTCCTTTTTCTTTTTTCCGGACTTTAGACTCTGGAGAACGCTTCGCTTTTCATCTCCTAATATTCTGTGCCTCCACTTGCAACTATTAGATCCCTATCTTAAAGAAATCTCCTACGACAACATCTTCATCTCTCTATCGATTGATCTTTTGCCATATGGTTTCTCAAGAAATACTATCTTAATCAATCTGTAGTTTTCTAATCTTACTATATGACACGCCCATCTTATTCGGTTAGCTTTTATGTATTTGACTACGTTTTCATTACCAAACATGCCACTAATTCAGCTAATTGTTTCATCTCTATTAAGGGTATTATTCACCCACAAATTTCTATTTCCTGGATAACCTTTTTATTTTTTAATGCAGTTTTCACTAATAAAATGTACAAATTTTTTTCAAGAGTTGATAGTTTTTTTAATTTCTCAAATTTTGATTTTTTATTTAAAAATAAAAAAGATAAATAAAAAAAGGCTTCCATACGTTTCTAGATACATCGATTTTAGAAGCATTATATCGAAAAACCATTTCAAAAAAATTAATAATAAGCCTTTAAGAATGGAAATACAAAATTCAGGCATTTTTTTTACAATTTCTTGAACCGCCGATAAGTTTAGTATCATTTGGCAACAACGTACGGCCGGGCTAGCATTAATCAATCAAATTAAGAAGTTTGTTCGGCATGATCTGCGCAAACGACGATATCGGCTACTGGTCAACATGAATTCAATATTATGTAAAATTAAAATGTTGAATTTTGATTTTTATATTGAGAGTAATTGATCGGGAGTTCACTTAGAAATATTTTATTGCGAAGGTGTTCCAATTTTGTGCGCGTTGTTCTTTATACTATTGAGTTTTTTACGTTTATTTTAAAAAAATGGGAAAAAGAAGAGATGGAAAGTCAAAAGTTAATTTTTCTAAACGAAAAAGTAGGAAGCCAAAAAAGGATCGGTTTAGGCCTAGAATTGCTGCAAATATGGAGTAAGAATGCTACATTGGTTTTACTATTTAAATATAAATAAAAATAAATGATTCATCTTGAAAAGAAAAAATAATAAAAAAATTACATATTTTTTATTTTAAATGTCTACTGCCTGAAATCATGGATATTGGGCATAAAAGAGGTACGGAAATTCGAAACCCATCTAGAACTTAAGCTATAAATGACAATTTTTGCATTACATTTGTTTGGTTTTTCTATTTTCATTAGAATATACCACTTCGTTATATTATAATTTTCATTTTTGTATACTTAATTACATAGCTGTGTAATATTGTCTTATATTTTATACAGCTTGTTCGAAAACATGTACCTATGTCATTATAAATAGGCAAGTCCATAAACACCAAACAAAACTAAATAATCTAATGTAACGAATTCAAAATTATTATTATTATCTACGTGGTGTGGTGGAGAATATGAGCGATTTTGCATCCCCTCATTCTAAAAAAACATGTGTCTCAGAGACATGTTCGTTTGTTTATTTTCTCTCTACATATCTATTTTCAAGTTATAGCATGTTGAATTTGAAAGTGACACAATTTTTTTGCAAATTAATTGAACTTTGTGGTTTAATATACTTCGTTTCGTCCTTTTTATTACATTTTTATTATTGCGTAACTACGCTTGGCACACACACTTTTTAATTAATCTTTATTAATACTTATTTTAGATAAATGTTGTGTTGTCCGTGTTTTGTTCTCAAATAGTTGATTTTTGTTATAATTAATTTATTTTATGATTTATTATCTTTATTGTGCAATTTTTATTAGGCTGTACAGTATAAATTAATTTGTAATATTAATGTAGTATTGTTGTAGTTAAAGTACATTACTATTATAATTTTTTTTGCATTTTGATTGCTAACTGTGTTAGGCATATTTAAAAGTAAGAAAAAATATAAAAGAATTATATTTTATTCCTTCACTCCCTAAATTTGTGATACTAATACCCTCCTATATAAAAGCATTTTTTATAAATAAATTAAATCCGTCAATTTGAATAGTGAATAAACTATAAAGGTACCATAAGAACATGAGGATATTTTGACTGAACTAAGACAGAAATGTAATTTTCTTTACTGAATTAAATCTCGTGACAATACCAAAATACGCGTGCGACTTGTATGTAAACGCAAAAAAGTCCAACCACTTGCAAACTAAAAAATACGAATAGGTTCCTCCCGACGAATCTCGAGTGTCATTGACCCGTCTGTTGGGAGACGAGTAGCCTTCTGCTTCCTTTATCGATGCGTTGTTGCCAAATGCTCACCTTGCTGATAAAGCGCGTTAAATCCATAACGGGTAAAGTCACGTGTTGATGATTGCTCTTAAGTCCAAATATTATTCTAAGAACTTTTCTTTTAAACACAAGAAACTTCCTTTTTCAAATTTCCCAATATTTGAGGGTCCATGTTTCGCTACCATACGTAACTACTAAAACTTTGATGTTGAAATCATTAAGTGTTATATTCTGCCTGATTCAAGGCCTTTGAATCTTTGTAGCGAGTATATATTTTGATTTTTCGTTTACTAGTAGACGGTAAATAACCTGCCTCTATTGACATTGTGTCTATGTTGTCAGCGAAAGTCAACAGCAATCTTAAATTTTAATGCGTCATAACTTATTTTAATTTATTTAATTTTTATTTATAATTTTTTTTATTTTTAATAATTTATGCGTAATAACTTATTTATTTTTTATCTTAATCCCTTAGATATACTTAACCTTATGTATAAGCGACATTTTAAATTTCGACGAGTATTTTGTTTCTCTCGAAACAAAATACTCGTCCTCCATGCAATTTTTCTTTTTTCCAAAACCACTTTTGCAGAGTAATTCGTGATCTTAATAAGAAACAAAAGTTACGTTTGACGAAGGGATCTCACATATTGCTATACCTTACATATAACATATTGTCCGCATGGATGATAAGTATCATTTAGTATAATTCGTGTGATAATACAAAACTATTTAATTAACTATTCACTCAAACGCAATCAATTTAAACAATTAGATAAATCAATAAAAAGATAATTCTTGTAACTTAATAAACGTTACATAACCTGATTCATAATTTGTTTACGAATCAGGTGCTTTGAGTAATCGTGGGTATTGTAGAACCCACCCATTTTTTGTAAAAGTTTTTGAGGTACTACGTACAAACCTCCCATATACTGTGGCACAATCAACTGAATACTCCGTACTACTTAAACTGGAGTAAGTTAATGATACAGTAATTCTTGCTCTTGATAAATATTTAAAAAATGTCGAGGTAATATTTGCTAGTAAAGCATGATTTACTTTTCCTACAGTAAATAGTTCTACGCGTTTACTTTTAAAAGATCCATCAGTTTCGGTCGAATTCTCAATATCAAATAAAATATTTCGTTGCAAAGTTCTATTATCAACCATAAATATATCAGTTGACAATGAATTTGCTGTTAAAGGAGCAAATGTCTGAAGTCTCGGCAAAACTTTGTCTATTTTCATTATTAAATAGATCATTTCCTTGGACTTAAACATTTCCTTGGAGTTAAACATTATTTGTATATAGTTCAAGAGAGATAAAAAGAAATATGTGTTGGTGGACAGTATAGGCCTCAAAGTCAAGCTGAAGGTGAGCTAGTCACACTGTAAGTTTTTTAATAATAAATTAGTGTTTATATCAGAAATATTAGTAACCGCATTTAAGTACTCCTTGAATTGATTAGGTGTCTTTGTGATTGTAAATGGAGCTACTGAAAATGTATAGCTGTGAACAATTGTTTGAAGAAGCTGTGAACTAAATTAAATCACGGTTCTGAAAGAATTAAAAAATTTTAACTTTGTGTTCCTTTTTTCATATAAAACAATTCAGACTGTCCAAAAAGTCAAATCGCTTTTAGTTTTGGTACCATCTTTGTAAAAATTAGTAAACAAATACAGCTCTGCAATCTCTTTCTCATTTTTCTCAATCTCAAGGTGTTCATGCTACATTTTTGTATCCAGTAAAGTACTATATAGGTAAATTGCTTCCTTTCCTAAAAAGTATTGTATTTAAGTAACTTTAAATATTAGTCCCTAAGGGTACGGCCACGCTGGCGAGCGATTAATCGCGAACGAAAAATCGTAAGCGACAGAGCGACACAAAAATATTTCAAACCCGTTAAATTGTATTAGTGGTCATATTAACACTACGCTTAGCGAGAAGTCGCTTACCGGTAAAGCGAGTCGCTTTGAATTCAATTTAGTTTGTTTCTGGAGTGATTTTTATCAGTATCGCGGAACACGTGGTCGTCGAAATGTCGTGTTTCAAAGAAGTTTTAATATCAGAAGTGGAGAGTAGGCCGGTTTTATGGCAAGATACTAACAAGAACTTCAAAAATAAATCTGTGACGGACAAGTTGTGGACAGAGGATGGAGTTGCTTGTAGTTTACAAGGTAAGTAATTTTTATTATACCTAAATTATAAGTTATAAGTGATATTAGTAAATAATTCCCAATAGGTAAAGGTAATGAGTTTTTATATGATAATGATTGTGGTAATGTCCTGTATTTCCAGTACGTTTTATAACGGCGGATGTCTTTTTACTTAAACTTTCAACACTATTCAAATTCATGGCCTGAGTTATATTTTTAAAATTTTGTAAAATTCGGCAAATACAGGGTGATCAAATTTAAGTCGGCTCTATTATTATAACTTTTTTATTACTACAGATACGAGGCCGGTTAAATTAAAGAACTAGTAGTATTTTTTCCGCTGATTAACGTAGTGCTAACAGAAAAATAATTGAACATCGCATTCTGGATTTATTTTTAAAAAAATGTGTTCTTTTTTAATGGGACACATAAATAATATTTTAACCTCAATCGATTGCTAACCCTTCTCTGAATATAAAAGATTATTATGAATTTTATCCTAAAATCATAAATAACGGAGTTAAATGCCTTTTTTACTTTTCGTCAAGTTGCCATGAAATTTGAATTTAAAAATTAATACTTACATATTGGTTGAAATAGTAGTGAAAATGGCGTTAAACTCTGTTATTTTTGATTTTAAGATAAAATTCATAAATAAACTTTTATATTCAGCTGAGAGTTAGCAATCGATTGAGGTAGAAATTTATAGGGTGTCCCATTAAAAAAAAATACTACTAGTTTTTAATTTAGCCGACCGTATATCTTAAGTAATAATAAAGTTAGCAATAGTGCTGACTTAAGTTTGATCACCCTGTATATTTCATTCCCTAGCTCATAATCTTAAATTACTAAAAATACTACATTTCATAGGTATATGGAAATGTAGATGGTGTACAATAATCCAGATTACTGTCACCGTCATGAGTTCTTATAAAATTATGAAGTAAACAAGCACATTTTATTAATGTAATGGCTTTTTCAGGATAGGTCTCTATATCCTTGGATAAAAAACGCCATTTGGCAAAAAGAATTCTAAAAGCACATTCAATGCATTTTCGAGCTGTAGAAAGGCAGGTATTAAAATATTCTCTCCTTGGTGTAAGTACTCTGCGTGGATATGGCCTTAGCAAGTATCTTTTAAGCGGATATGCTTCATCACCAATAAGAACGTTAGGCAGTTTTATATTTGAACCTGGAACTTCTTGGTCTGATGGGACGCAGAACTGTTTGGCTTCCAACAAGTTAAATAATGTTGATCCAATAAATGTGCCGCCGTCACTTTGCTTTCCTCTGCCTCCCACTTCGATTGTCAAGAACTTTTTATCAGCATCGGCTTCACCTTGTACAAAAATACTTCTTGCAGTAACAATGAAAGTGACACAGATAGTGTGTTGGACAGAACTACGCGTTCACAGTCCCAGGCGTCAACATCATCACGTGCGTACTCTTAAGCATCAACACCTTCACAATCGCAGTCCCAAGCATCTTCACGCCCTTCCAACAATTTCTCACTACCTCTCATTTCTCTCGACAACGAAAGATAGACAATTTCAATAAAGAGTTACTTGACATTCAAAAAAAGAAACTTGATTTATTAGAGAAAGAAGTTAATAGTAGCAAAGAAGTTGCGAGTTCAGATTTGCAGTTTTTTAGAAGTTTACTTCCGTATATGGACCATTTAATGTTTTGGATAAATTAGAATTGAGAAGTAGCATACAAGGATTGCTTTTGGAAAAATTTAAAAAAAACGATTAATGAGCAGAGTCAGTACAGTCAAACCAACAGTTGTATTTAACGAGGGAGGTCTATCCACAGCCACAATCGCAAATGTTCATGTTTGCACAACCGCAAAATTCAGGACACACGGTAAATGAACAGCAGCACGTAATTGAAGAGGACTCTGATTTGAAGAAACCGAAATCCAGCAGTCCTCGAACAGATTTATTGGACTGTTACCACCCAAGTCCTTGCAGCATCACCAGTAACCGAAAACAGGTCTACATACAGAATGCCATTTTCTTTTACTGGTGTTGAAATAACTACACCTTCAACAATTTCTAAGTCGATGTATGATTAGAGAAATTAAGTAACTAACAGTTAAAATGGGTTTTCTAAAATTTGTTGTCTTCTTTTTAATGGCTGGTTCAATGCTGCTTAATAATCAATCAAATGTTTCTATTCTCATTCTTAGATATTCGAAAAACCTGTCTGGATATTTTCGCAACTGTTTATACAAATGATGGAATTCGCCGAAGGATTGTCTATATCTGTTAACAGGATGTACACCATAAAACCTTTTGCGCTTTATTAGAAACATTAAAGACAAATCATCTTCCAAAAGAAGAGCAATTCGATTCGAACGTGAGAGAGGCATGATGAAAACTAACATAAAATCGCTTGTCGGTGGACAGATTGACGCTTGTCGCCCGATACATTCTCGCTAATGATAAATCGCTCGCAAGCGTGGCCGTACCCTTAGATATAAGAACTTATGTATAAGCGACATTTTGAATTTCAATGCCGGAAAAATAAAAATTATTTAAATCCATGCGAACTGTTTCTCTCGGAACAAAATACTCGTCCTCCATGCAGTTTTTCTGAGACCACTTTTGCAGAGTAATTCGTGATCTTAATAAGAAACAAAGGTTACGTTTATAAACGGAATATTTTTAGATCCACAAATTCCTAAATTTATAGGTGACCTCACACATTGCTATCTATACCTTACATATAACATATTGTCCTACGAAAATTTACGAGAAAAAATAAAAAGATTTAAAGGATAAATAAACAATAAATAATCAAGTCCTATTCTCGCACAAAAGACCGCTGGCTTAACCATTAAATTAAATGAACAATGCAAGGGCTCGAACGCACAATGCCTGCTTCTTTTAATTTCGGTGCGTTGTATATCTGCTGGTTCACTTAAGGGCATTTTATGTAGGCCCGAGCCCCTATTAACTGTCAAATTAAATTTCTTACGGTCAGAAGGCTTAGGCCCTCTGCGGTGTCATAATACCATCACCTTTGTTATTAAACGACGTTTTGAAAAAAAGCGCTTTTTTTTAATCGCCTTTGGTATAAATTTATTATTATTTAACTATGTCTAATGCAATAAAAATAAACTACATTGCGAAGTATTATTAAAAATTACTTAATACTTATTCTGTTCACAAGCATGTCATTCGATACTTGCACAGGAAGTTCAGATATTGGAAACCACTTTGAAGCAAATACTGTTTTTAGAAACCTTGACATCAATGTAAATATACTAATTATCTACTCATGTGAAACATGACTTTAAAAAAATATAGAAATTAATAGCCATAATTTTTGTTTGTACGGGATGGTCATCCGCAAACTGAATTAATTAGTTGTAGGAAAAGTTACTGTACAATTAATACTCAGAAAAATCAGAGATAACTCAAAATATTTATTGATTGTAAAGTTTGTACAATTATATAAATATGACAGCATCTGTGTATTTATATAAAAATGTTAATTTTATATATTGACACTTGTAATGTCAAGGGTTGTTCTATTCGCGTATTTAAAAGAAATATGAACTCAAATCTATAATGACACCGTAAAAAATCAATATAATGTCTAAATTGATTTTTTCTATAAGTGACATAATACCCAATAAAATAAGTAATCCAAGAGTTGTCATCTCATATAACATCCTTATCCTCAAAAAGGACAAGAACGTAAGCAATTCAGTATCATTAAATTTCAACTATTTCTCATTATAAATATGCTCTTCATTTGAGGTTTTTTTTTTATATAAGACATAATAAACTTCAATCAAATAACGAAGTATGAGGGGGCGACAGGATCCAGTCCAAGACCATGTCAGAGCACGGTTTCGGGGTCTTTTTATTTATTTTAATTTAAATTTAAGCCTGATTAACTCAAAATATATCTTCAAAGCGAGGAATAATGACAACGGGGGTAAAACTTCATTAAATTAAAGTCCTTAACTCCGCACATAATGTACTTTCGAGATTATTAATCAGTTTTTTACCCAGGCCGGGATTTCACCAGGCCGAAAGCTCCTTTATTTTAATCAACTTCTTGTAGGTTTTAATTTATTTAAATTTTAATAATGGGAGAAGGTCTCTTGATAGACATATATTAATGGTAATTGATGGAAAATGGCTTGGAAAGATTAACAAAGAGCGGTTGATGTTGCTATTAGTTAGCTAAAGGATATAGTTAAAATTATATGATTTTTTTATGTAATTAATACGCAGAAAAAACGCCTAAAATCAATTTGTTGCATAATATCATTTGCAAGGTCGAATAAACCAAAGTTCATACCGAATCGAACACTCTAATTGTAATAAATAAGGCAATTTTAAATTCATTTTTAATATGTTGATTAGCAGTTCGTAATTTAATTGCATCAATTAATTAAATTTAGATTTCTCTATTAATAATGTGGTTGAACTTAGAAATGGAAAAAAAAGTCTTAATTATTGATTTTTTTACGTCAAATGGCACTTTTCTGACAAATCTAATCTCTAGTGAAAATCACATGAAAATTATCATAAAGAATATAATTAAAATATATTTACCTGCAACTGGAGATAGTTTTCGCATGACGCACCATCTGGACTTCCACTAAAAATTAATTAAATTTATTAGCATGGTTACGTATATTTTTGGGTTAATGGACACTATATGCGGGCTTACGAGCGCTGTTGTTGTATGTAAAAATAGTAAGGAAAATGTAAGTCATTAGAAGAAATGGTTAACAAATGTTCTGCTTAAAACTATAAATTTGATTTTTTTATGCTTCTGTTTTATAAAAAAATATCTAGATTTATATGATAATACAAACTTCCTCTGGCAAATATTCCTGAAATCAAAATACGTGTTTAATTACAATGCTTAACACTGATAAAGTTTCATAAATAGTGTAAAATCTGGAAGCTAATAAAGCAATACCAAATGTAAGTTCATATCACATATCGTGAAAAACCTGCCAATGTGCATGACTGGTATTATGATATCCTATTGACTGGCATAATACATCCATTATCCTATTAATCGTTCAATCTTTGGGCAATCGACGATAGAGACTTCTTAAGCATGTGCCCTAGGTTAATAATGTTATAACATGCATAAGTTTAGTTTTCGTTACCTCATAACCGATGGGAAAAAAAAATTCTTGCCCACCGGAATTAAAATCAGCTGGCAAGGTCGAAAGTAAGTTACGTTCGTCTCTGTAGTAAAAAACCAAAACAACAACAAACTTTTGGTTTCACGTTGGGCGCCAAAAAGCCTACTTATGATTGACATCAGGTTAACCTAAGATTTTAGTAAGGCATTCGACTAAATATGTGATATGTCTTCTTATTTGTACGTTAGGACTCAGTTCTATATTTTTTTCTTCCGCTGCTTAGTCTTGCGAGTGTGTGTTCCGTTATGGATCTTAAAACTCGCATTTTTGTTGTTTTTAGCACGCGTTTGGTATCTGCTCTTGTTTCTACTATCTACGTCATCATTTGCCTTACACACCTTTTATAAATTCTAACTTTGCTTTATAGGCTCATGTGTTTGTTTCTCTAGATGATGTCTTGTAGGCATCCCGATGTTAAGAGGACTTTTGATGTTTCAGCCCTTACTTGCTTATTATGCTTGCCCCAGGTTTTTAAACCTGTTTACAATCATATTGATTGTAAACAAAGAGTTTGCATCTTTGGAGATTTCTGGATATATCGAGTAATTGTATTTTCTGGTTAGAGATTTCTATTTTAAATTTATATGATTAATGTCTTCATCTTTAGAGACTATAACCTATTTTTACATTTCGGTAATATACATTTCTAATATCCGTTGTGTTCAACTTTCTAATCACCAGTCTAATGAGGCCCCTAAGACGAAACATGTCGCCATAACTACCGCATTAAAGACATTAACTGATACTAAAGATTTAGAGTTTTTATTAATTATTTTAATCTCGATTAAAGATAAGTATCTTGTAAATTATAATGGATGACTTTTTTGAATATTCTTTCTGTGACTTTAGCAAAGCATTAGAACTGAAGTAACATTATGGGTTTAGTGTATTGCAATTTATTGAGTCAAATTTGTCTAACAGCGAACCAGTTATTGATCAGAGAGGAACTCTATCCACATTTATTATGTACGTTATATCAAAATGATGTCTCCTATTATCTTGATCTAGAGTCTAAGCACAATTTTAACGTCCTTGGATTGAAACATCCTGCTACTCGGTGACGATATGACTGCCTTGGACAGTGGATTAATATGAATAAACTAAGCATGGATTCTCAGAAAACAACAAAAAAATAGTGAATTTAAATAGGATTCTGTTAAGTTACTTGGCAATACTTTGGATACCAGACTAAAATTATCATTCTTTGAAGAAAATGCTTTTGTATATTATGAAAGGTAAAGCTACGCCAGATTTCAGGAAGCACCGCCCACAGTCACTTCCTATTATAATTTTTTTGTGCTCACATGGCACTATTTTTAGGATTAATTCTAGTCAGTCTACCAGAGTATTTCTATTAAACATAAAAGATCTTTGCATTCTTACTGGGGCAGGTTTTAGGAAACGTTGTACGTCATTGTTTATCCAGTACAAGTTACTTATTTTACCAAGTCTATATCCACGGTGTTTCAAATTCGACCCATAACATGGGGATCTCGGAATCTATAAGAGATATGAAGATGGTTAAATCGAGGCAAAGTTGAGAATTTTTGAGCTTAACAATATGCCGTTTAAAAAAATGTAAAATTCCGAATGGTTACGATATTGGAAAAAAAAACGAAAATACGAAATGAATTAATGTTCCATTAATTCGAAATTCGATTTTTATAAATACCTGCCCCAATATTTAGGCTGAATCAGCACTTGTCCCTGAATTTTATGTATTCTTTTAGTCATTTTTATTAAGTTTCCGCATAAATTTGAAATGTTGCTAAAGTTTAACAGATTTTCGGAATTATTTTTCATATATTACAGCCATTTGACGTAATTTTCTAGTTTTTCCAGATGATAAAAAAAATTTTTGTCTTCCGGTAACTTCAAATATTTTTAATTTTCTCCAGGCATTTGGAGTAATTTTTTATATTTTCTAAGTTTTCTTTATTAGTACATCAAATTCATATTCATTTCAACTTAGAATATTACGTTAAATGCCTGGAAGACATAAAATTACGCAAAATTCTTGGAAAAATATTAAAAAAATTATTGAAATCTCTGGAAGGCGTAAAAATATCCATCAATTGTGTAAATAAAATAGAAATATAATCCAGTTTTTTGGAAAACAGAATTACGCTAAATGTCTGAAAGTCATACAAAATCACTCCAAGCATTTGGAAATTGATTCTAAAAGCCTGAAATAAAACAAAACTTTATTTGGAATAATTAAAAAATTAGTTGTTAAACCTTAAAAGCTTATCAAAAAATTAAAACCGCCAATAATAAAATCTAAAATTAAACAAAAAAATTATTTTAAATGCTTGAAAGACGTGAAAAATTACTTCGAAATCCTGGAATAAAAGGAAGCCTTATTCCAAATACTTGGAGTAATAAAAAAATTGTTCGATAAACTTGAAAAATTAAAAAAATTATTTCAAAAATATTAAATAAAAAAAAAACAAATGTACAAAAACTTAAAAGCGTAATAAACTAAAATTAAATGAAAAATTATAAACACTCAGAAGACGTGAAAAAAAAGTACAAAGTTCTGGAATAAAACGATATTTTATTTCAAATGCCTGGAATAATATAAATATGCTCGAAGGCAAATGTTAAAATTTATGTTAAAACTTTGAAAAATTCTGGCTTTAAGAATTGACAAGAATAACTTATTTTAAAACTTTAAACTTAGAAAATAACTTTTTTTAATTAATAATTATTTCCCGAAATTGCCGGGAATTATTTTGGCTACAAATGTGTTTATTATTTCTATTAAACATGCCACAGTTTGTAAGTGTACTTTTATCGGTCCATACAAGATTCTTAAGAAAATAGGGGTAGTCAAAGACACACACGTGTTTCTTAAATGAATCTTAAATGGCTAGTAATCTCATTTTTTTAAATTGTCTCCAAGCACTTGTATGAGAGGCAATAGTAATTTGGGAAACTTGTAGATTTCTTTGGGTTCATATTTATCTACAAAGTATTTTTTTATGTCGCGCAATCAGTACAAAAATCGCTAAGCCATATATTATTAAGTAAGTTTTCTTTAGTTCCTTCATCCATTCTGTCTCCATATTTACTTTTAACTTACTAAAAGAAACAAACATACCAAGCTGTTTATCCTGTGCTTATTTTTTAAGTTTTAAATAAAGTATGGAGCGGTTGCCGTTATTCCGGATAAATTAACATTTAAAATTTATGACCTTTTATTTTAATGCCAGTTCTATCGTATTTATAATAAATATCTCGCTTTTCTTGATTCGTAAATACCATAATTGCTTAAATTATTAGTAAAATACTTGTCACTTTGTACTATAATATTAACAAAACATACAAATATTTATATATTGTCTTGGCAGTTTATCACATATAACTGCGATAATAGATATTTAGCTTATATGAAATATAATATTTTGAATTTTTACTGATTAACATTAATATTTATAAGTTTTAATTTACATAGACTAGCCAAAAAACTGCCAAAAATAATGTTTTATACTATAAATATTAAAACATTTAATAACAAATAAAGTTGTGTATTTCAATTTTTATGATAAATTGAAAATATTACGGAACAAGTAGAGTTTTTAATATTTGTGATATATATGGATATTTTTGTAAAATAAATAAAATAAAGTAAGCTATTAAAATTTTTATATTAAATGCACCTAAAATTTAAACGCCACACGAAATTTAAAAAAATACCCATAACAGTTAAAATACTTAAGTATAATAGTTCTTAAAGGTCATTTAATACTAAAGTCATCTTTTTTTTGCAAAACATAATCCACCTTTTGTTTAAGCTATCACTTATAATTAATATTAGTATTAGCATAAAACACATAAAATTAACGTCAATTTTAATTATTATTGATCGTTATTAATTGATCGTCGAATTTCGATACGCCCTATAAAAGAGCCATTATTGTATCTTTACCAAGCTATGGTATATGCTCAATTTACACAGTTTTTTACGCAAAAAAAATCATAATTTTCTAACGGTAAAATAAATGAACAATGGGATTTTAAAAAAACTTATTAAAAAAAATATGGCCAGGTTATTCGCTGCCATATTTTTTAAGTCTTCAAGAACTATGAATCAATTTATCTCTTAATCTAATGTTGTGAGTATCTTGGTCTAGATATTAAAGATAGAAAGAGATAAAGACGTTTTTTTCCTATACGTTCAACTACAATTATTTGATAAAAAAATACAGTCTTAGCACTAAAATTAATGATAACAATCGTGATAGTTTGGCAAACCAACACCAAATATTAGAGCAAAATAAGCCTGAGTGAGTGCACACTGGGACATAGAGTTTGTGAAATCTTGCAAATGGAACATATTTAAGTCCTTTACAAATAGTATTAGCGTTTCTTCTAATTATATTCCAATGGACTCCTGGATCCTAATAGACACCATCCATCTGTGGAATAGTTTCAGCAAGGAAGATAATGGAATTAATCTTGGCTGCATTCGGGAACAGTTTATTGGCGGTAAACTACTCAGCTGCAAAGGTCAAAGTAGAGCTTTAATCACAGACTGAGCAGATGGCAGAATTATCAGCAAAAAGTGCAAATGCGACAACATTTGACTACTTAAAAGCTCTGTCTGGCTTCTGCCTTTAATATACCTATGAAATAAAGTTATAGAGGATATATCAAGTTTGTACTTCCTTAATTTGCTATCAACCTTTGAGCCATAAATTGATAAATAACTGAAAAAATTAGTATCTTTAAAATAGTCTTCATCATATTTCCTATTTTAATGAATCTAATCAGTTAACCTCAAATTTTTAAATAAACGAAAGATCCGGCTGCTTGTAAAATTGGTTCATTTCTTTATATTTAACTACAGTTTTAGATAGTAGTAGCTAAAAAATATATTACATATATAACCATTATCTCCTAATAAACCAAGGAGATGACTTTGCAGAATCGAAACACAGGCTACCAGGTTACCAGGAAGTAAGAACTTATTGACATTCACCAGTGATACTAGCCGACCTTTATTATTTTTTGATGGGAGGAATTAAAAATATTAAGCCATGGTTACTATTACTATAAGCGCACCTTAATATTGGTCATAATATCGGTTTTCCTTAAAGGCTTTAGGACTTCCAATAAACTTTCACGCAACATCAGGGATGTACATTCATTGACCGGATTTAGACTTCAGTTAGAGAGATTATTGGTCTCTCGAGCATACTATAGCTGCCTATTTTCATTGCCAAAATGTTGCATTAGTGGGTTATTCCGCTGTACAGGGTGATTTTTATAAGAAGATCATGCTTTTGGGGGATGATAGGGGATGTTCAAATATAACTTTTGATATAAGACACTATGAGTCGGAAATGCCTCAGAAGCAAAATACAGGGGGTTAAAGTTTTAAAAAAAATAAGTAATTAATTTTTAAATTTTTGACTGTTTAGGATATCGGTGTTAAATTTTCTCAATAAAGATGCTTTAAATGTAAAAAGTAAATGTTTTAGTTTCAACCAGTGACGTAGATCAGATGGGCATTAGAGTAATTTTTTAATAACAAAAATAGTACGCCACTGATAATCAAAAATTTTAAGAATCCTTGGTTTATTTAACAGAAAAAAAGGTATCCTGCATCTTTTTCTCAAAAGGCACCATTTTATCAGAATTTAAAAATAAATAACTTTAATAAAAACTAAGGAAAAAAATTTTCATTGGATAACGTTAAAAAATACTAAATAATAAATAATAATAATTAATAATTAATTTAAAACGTGCTCAAAGTCAAGCTGATCAAAGTTGCTTTATTTTGAATGTTACAAGCTCAAAATCGCTCCGTAACATTCAAAATAAAGCAACGGCAAAACAACTACCTTATTTAAATTAATCCGGAAGATGACGTTATAACAAAGTTTTTATTCGTATATCAAAAATATCCTAGCAAACGTTAAAGCTATTAGTTATTTTGTTATCATGTCCCTCTTTGCAAGTTGCGTGGCATTGAGTTAGCGGATATGCACACTCGGCGAATCCGATGAGTTCGTGCGAGACCAAATACAAGTACCCGACAAATTGCTGGACACCAACTTTATCCAATTAAAAAACAAAAGGTTCTGCATCTGTTGACCCATCTGCAACAAGGGGCTAAACACCCAGACATTTGCCAAGCTTTTGGTTGTGGTGGCCTGCATGGTTTCTTAGCCAGCGACATCCCCTAATTGAAATCCTTGTAATCCTATTTGTGGGATCACTTTCATCTACTTATTTACTTGACACCAGTTAAAGAATCATGTGGCTCGCATTGCAGTAGCTGCAGGCGAAATTAAAGATAGGGGTGGAGTTATTCAGAAAATTCACGACAATTTAACATTACGTTGCAGGTTCTGTATGCAACAAAATGGCGGCCACTTTGAGCACCTTTTAAATTAAAGATTACAAATAGAGGAAGTCTTTATCTCCAAGAAAACGATTTGGATTTTTTTCTTAGAGATAAAGACTTCCCCTATTTGTAATCTTTATATACGCATTCTCCTACAAAATATGGACTTCTATTCAACCTTTTTAATTAATTATTAATTATTATTATTCATTATTTAGTATTTTTTAACGTTATCCAATAATTTTTTTTTCCTTAGTTTTTATTAAAGTTATTTATTTTTAAATTCTGATAAATCGGTGCTTTTTGGGAAAAAGATGCAGGATACCTGTTTAATTAATTTCTTATTTTTTTAAAAACTTTAACCCCCTGTATTTTGCTTCTGAGGCATTTTCGACCCATAGTGTCTTATATCAAAAGTTATATTTAAACGTCTCCTATCATCCTCCAAAAGCATAACCTTATTATAAAAATCACCCTGTATTTCTTCAAAGCAAGTTATGCTACTAATTTAATTTGTACTTGTATAAATCAAAGGTGTCAACAAATGTGAGATCCAAATTGTGCTAGTTTGCCCTCGTTGAATGAATCTCTCATTTCTTTTATTCATCAAAATTACCATGGAGAAGCGCCTTCTATAGTATAGGGAGCATCCTTAGTACCTTATAAAAAAACTGGCCTACTAACAATAGTATTTCTTTATAAATGATATTGTTAAGATTAAATTAATTATGAACGAATTTTAGATAAATGTTCGCTATTCATTTTTGAAAGAAGAGAGATGACTGTGTTGTTTTTAAAATTTAGAAATTAAAGATGATTTATATATTTACAGCAATTGGTTAAATGCATTGTTGTTGAACCGAAATTTTAAAAAATAGAGAAAAATATTAAGCTTGAAGAATACAAGCTAATTAAATTACCTAGAAATAAAATATGAAAAATATATAACAGAGTTGCTTATTTAATGTCTTATACTCAATTTATTCTTTTAAAAAAAAATCATCCATGTAAAAAAAATGAAGATTGGATTCCGAATTATTATGAATTCCGAAAATTACCCTAAAATCCATCCAAAAAAATCAATTTATTTGGAAATCCCATTGATATATCTTTCTCTCTTGCACTCATGGAGTTCTTATGGGAGCTACTAGAAGGAGTCATCGGACATGCAACTTTGTTTTAAAGGCAATTAAAAATACTTTTTAAAAATAAGAAAATCCAATATGGCGCCCATAAGAAAAATTAAAAATGATGATGATCGAAAAAAAAAACGAAACGTCGGATTATTTTTTTTGCGTCATGTTGTAGGACATAAAAAGTGGAAATGAAAAACAGTTTTTAGTTTTCCGATGTCTCTTTAAATGAAGTCGGTAGAAGGTAAAAACGATTTTGACAATTTTCGATTTTTTTCTCGATAACTCCCGAAGTATCCGGAATTTTAAAATTTCGTCAAAAAAACGTCATTTTATTAAGCTCTAAATTGCTCAACTTTGCCTTTATTTAACCGACCCTGTAACTCTTACAGTTTCCGAGATTCCAATGGTCACCCTCGAATTTGGGACACCCTGTCCAGCGACTTCTTCAAGGCATTCGCCTAGGTGGGTAAACCCTGGAATGTTACTCAATAAATCTTCTGGTGTTATAATAATTGGTTATTTGTTAAACTAGTTGAGGAGTCTTAAAGGAAGTTCAAGATAGAACTCACATGTCAATAACTCCATCTATTTCATAATAATCGTAATGTTTAGTCAAAAAAGTAGTTGCATTTTCTAAAGCAAAATACTCAACTGAATTTATTTATCATATTCACAATAGAACTTGTGACTGCTTAACTCTAACTAACTTACCTTTATTAAAATACTGTCTTTGGCAGAAACCATCTAGAGTATGTAATTTTCATTTGAAGCCAAAACTATACTTTTTATATCCACAGTTAAAAAAACAGATTATAGGATCAACATTAATTATAAAGTTGTCTGCTTAACTGCTGTACTTAGCATAAATGATAATGATGAATGATGATATGAATTTTTGTTTATAATAAGTATATTACTTTTAAATTCATTTTTTATGTATGAGATTTAACGGGTAATCCCAAAAATAAATTTAATTAGCGATAAAATTTCGACATAATTGTTGTTTCCTCGGATATATAAGCAAAATAATTAGCAGATTAAACTAAAAGTAAGTAAATGTAATCAGAGTATACCATAAATCTTAATAATACATGAAAAAATTGAATTATATTTTGACCTGTTGTATTATCACGTCAGTTTCTGGTTAGGTCAATTATTTATGGCTTACAGTTTGATAACCTTTATTTATCGCGAAAAGTAAAATTGTAAGATTTATTGTTCTTTTTAATGTATAACATAAAAGAATATTTAAAATTGTAAAACTTTAAAAAATTAAATCAAATGTTAAAATATAAAATGCTGTTAAAAACTTAGTATTCTAAACTTTAGCTTTATGTATTAGTTTACCTTATCATAAGGCCACCATGCCACCAATTAAAAATTAGTAAAGGAATTTTTGATTCATACATTAAAGTAAGTGGGTTGATGACTCACTTGCCTTAAAGAAATATTCACATGCAATGAGACCTTATAGCATCATAGCCTATTTAAAAATAGCACAAAAATACATGCCATTGTTACTGACTTTAGCAAAGCTTTTGACAAAGTAAACCATTGCATTCCTATCTCTCGCTTATCTAAGTTCTTTGTTCTTCTGAATTAGTTGTTATTTTACCAAAAAAAAATTAATTTATAAATTATTATTTTAGCATATTTGAAACTTTATTTAATAGTTAATTAAACAACAAAAAATAATTAAATAAACACAATATCGCTAATTAAAAAGGTATTCGGCAAAAAACATTTTAAAACAACATGTAACTCCTATGCATGTAATATATACATACGTCAGGCGAATAGTAAAGTAAAACTTTCAAAAATATGTGTCGGAACAACGGAAACAATGTATAATTATTTATTAATTTTTTAATTTAGGTGCTTGTTTATCTTTCAAGCAATTTCCTTTAATTAAGGCCAGCATATCATTTAGGACTTTTCATGTGCGAATATTGCGCTAAAAGTGTAGCGTGTGTGACCTACAATAGATAACCTAAAATGACAAAGTGCAACGCTTTATCTACTAAAAAAAACCTTTGCTAAAAAAGAGTTAACTTAATTACCCTTCGACTGACAGATATTATAGTCAAACAAGTTAATTTTATCCTATCGGGTTCAATACGTTTTGCCGTTACACGTTACTTATATGAAATCAAGCATATGAAACAATAACTTTAGCCTTGAACTGGCGATATATTGTTAATTACAGCAGCTATATTGTCAAGTGTCTAATGACCTTTCTCTGCCGTTGATTCTAAACAATAAAATATGTAATTGATCGTGGTAAGAATATATCGTGTAACGTATGTGATAATTTTAAAATTCACTACCAGAATGATGCATGATGTAATATGTAGTTTTATTGTCAACTCTTTAAAAATATTTTACGAGTTCCAGGTTTGGAATCAATTCAAAGGAGTTTTCAGGATCTATTAATCGATACTGCTTGAAGTACTAAAATTTAAATTTCATCAAATTACGTTAACTCTAGTTAAAAAGGTTAGGATTTAAAAAAATATATCTCAATAGAATATGCTATTGAACCGCCTTTTGAATTTTATGCTGTTTAAAACAAAATATTGACTTAGCAAAGGCATTCGATACAGTTGGCCATATAATATATATTTAAAAGTTACAGTCTTCGAGAAAAGATCCTAGGTTAGGTTAAAGTTGACAGCCGGTCCAGATGGTGTTCCAAGTTTTGCCGCTAAAGACTGCATGTTTGTCCTTTGTCAGCCTTTATGTCATATTTTTAACCTTATTTTGAAAACTGGCAAATTTCCAGGCGTCTGGTAATGTGCTAAAGTAATACCAATTCACAAAAAAGACAATATAAACAGAATCGACAACTATCTTCATACTTTGCAATTTTTCCAAAACTTTTGAGACTATTGTTTATAACAGAATTCTTCCCCAAGTTCAATCACTACTCTCTATAGATCAGCACGGTTTTATTCCTAAAAGGTCGTGTATCACTAGCCTCTGTAATGTGACTCATTTTATTTCTTCAGACAACGATAGAAAAAGCCAGGTTGATGTGGTGTATACTGATTTCAGTAAGGCTTTCGATCAGATAAATCATAGCATTCTGCTGGAAAAATTGAACAAGCAATTCAATTTTTCAGAAAGGCTAATTTCGTTGCATTCGTCATACCTTATTGACCGTCTACGGTTTGTTGAGGTGGAAGGTTGCAGATCTAATACCTTTGTTTCAACTTCTGGAGTTCCACAGAGATCCAATCTCGGCCCACTTCTTTTTATCTTTTATATTATTGATCTTATAGAACTGATTTCTGCCTTAGACTAGCTTATGCTGATGATCTGAAGATATTCTGGTGTATCAATAGTATCTTGGACTGCTTGTTCTTACAGAGTAACTTGGACCTAATTAGGGGGTGGTGCAGTCGAAATCAGTTAAGTCCTAATATCTCGAAATGCTGTGTGATCTCCTTTCACCGAACCAAGGATCCTGTTTTGTTTAATTACAATATAGACAGTCAAATCCTCTGTAGAAGTACTTCTATTAAAGATCTAGGGGTTGTATTCGACGATAGGCTCACATTTGTGCCACATATTGAACAGACAGTGACCTCCTCGTTGAAACTTCTGGGTTTTGTCATTCGAAACAGTCGACTCTTTAACAACTCAAACTCAATAAAACTATTGTACTTTTCCTTTGTTAGGTCAAGACTGGAATACGGTTCCTTGGTGTGGTGTCCTTTCTATGAATGCCATGTTAGCTACATCAAGAGTGTTCAGAGAAGGGTTTTAAAGTTTCTTATGTTTCGTGCAGGATGGAATATATCCTGTTAGGGGACATGATCATGATCTGATGTTAGGTAGATTTAATCTGCAATCTCTGGCCATGAGGAGAACAATTTATTTTGTAACATTCTTATGGAAGTTGGTCAATAATTAAATAAATTATCCTCCTCTCTTGAACGACATTCTATTTCATGTACCACGATTTGCTTCTAGAGCAAATATCACTTTTGCTTTAGATCGCGCCAGAACTAACATTAGGTTTCAGGATCCCGTATATCAAATGTGCAGGATTTTTAATTCAGTATCACCAACCTGTGACATATTTGTATGCTCCATAAAGGATCTAGTTTTGTCTCTGACAAACCAACAGTTACCATAATTCCTTTTCTCCTCCTTTTTTCCCTTGTCCCATGAATCCCTTTCTTTGTTCATGCTAATGTTAATTTATATCTGCTTTCATTTTGATATATACATGATGTTACTATAGTAATTTAAGTTTTCCCTATTTCTCTTTATTTTTCTTTATTTTTGATATTTAATTTATAGTAATTTAATACTTGTTTACACTTTTAAAACATTAATTATAGATTTTCCTGTAACTGGACTTTGCCTGTTGGAAATAAACTGCTAAATAAATTAGATATCTGAAATGGTTGAAGGCCCTTAAAAGAAGCAGATGATGGTGTAATAAATGTTAATGGCAAAACTCCAAGCAATACAGGGTTTCTGACTAAAAAGGAATCGTGATAAAATACTTCACTTTGTATTGCAAACAATATGATTTCTTGACTTGCATAAAAAACTTCCAAATAAATGAAAAGTACCCTAAAAATGTTAATGTCATAAAAAAAGGCCTTAAAACATGCAAATTGGGTCACATATACTCGATATAATGAAATGCAATTGAAAGAGAGCTACAGACTGTCTGCTAAAGCAGTAATAACATTAATAAAAAGTATCACATAAAGCAAGGCGGATATACTAACTATTTAAAGAAAATTGATTAAATGGAGAAAGTAAATAATAAAAAAAAGTGCACTTAATTGACTAAGCTGATACTAAAGCTTTAATGAACAAGATATATCCAAGATGAGAGATGGTATAGCAAGTATTTCGGTGAGGTGAAAATATGGTAAGTAAGATACTATAGAACTATAGAGTATTTTTTGCTGTGTGTAATGGTTTTATGATGATCTATATGACTGAAAGACTAATTCAGGAGAATTTTTACCGTATTAACAAAGAAGCATGTTCTGTTAAAAGAGATGAAGCATTTCCATTGGTTTTTACCGTATTATTTATTACTAAATGTTTTCTTAAAAAGAGTATTTTAAAAAAAGAAAAAGTTTTTTGGGTAAGACCTAACCGCAAAATGAATGTGTCTGGACTGTAGAATACTGTAAGACCCCTCAGATCAAATCAATCCACATATTCTAATTAGGTAATTCTTGGGCATAAATTCGTTGAAACACAATTACGTAAAATAAATGAAAAATGATCAGCATCTTTCAGAGAACATAGGAACATTACCACAAAACTAATAACTTTATGGAAAAAATATTAACCAATTACTAGAAATGGCAGTATAGAGGTAGGATAGAGCTCAGTAGCAGTTGAAAATCAACACCCGAGTAATTATCAATGGATTCTAAAAGAACAATTATTGATTCAACAGTCTATATTTTACAATATCAGTTTTTTCTTTGGATTCTTCGACGCTTAATAAAATGACTTTCCGTACGCTGACTGTAACTAAAATTTATACATATAGGTATCACCTGAATCCTAAACAGCCTGATAAACTGCATTAGGTTTGAACAACTGTTGCGACTTGTATTGAATTCCTTTGGTAAAAACCAATTTTGTGATTTCTGAAGTCTTAAAAAAATGTGAAATGAAAAATTTGAAAGGAGCGTTACCATGCATTCTCCAAATATAAATAAGAAAATTCATATTTTTACTCCATATATAAGTTATTAGTATTTTTTTAGACTTAGACATTGAAAGACTAAAATCAGTAAGTACCATCTTTGTTTGAATTCAACATGTGCTCAGGGGCAAGGGGGTGTTTTGTGGAGGGAACATGTTTATATCTAAAACCGTTTCTAAAAAATTTGGAGTAGCAATACCGCACCGCAAGTAGAAGCTCAGTGATGCGTGAATGGCATCTTGTTAAACGGCTTTATGTTTACACTCGGCATTTGTGAATGTTCAGTGTCTTTTCTTTAGTTTTTGGTTCCAAAAGGTCTCATTTGAGTGATTTTGTGAACTGCTACAATAGTAAAAACTTGCGCCGTTTGTGCTGGAAAAAAGGCGATTCAAGCCGATCTCTTCTCGAGTAAATACTGATACTATCATAACGTCGTATCAAGGGAGAATCGTAATTATAAACGTAGAATAGAAAATTATAGAAATAAACCTAAATTTAAACTTATTAAATGTAGGGTAACTCTAATAAGGTAACTTTAATGAAGCACATTAAAAAAACGCACACAGTTCATAAACGGTAATATTTTGTTTGTATTTAATATTTAAAGCATAATCATTATTATTATCAAAAAAATTAGAATGTAAATATTCTTTGACGACGTCACTGGTGAAGATTCCTTGTGTTATTGAGATCGACAATGCGATCGAGCGGCGTTGCAATTTTGTTACATTCATTTCACTGTGAATATTGACTTCTGTATAGAGTATCTTATTATATTTTATTAAAAAAATGCTTCATCTTCCATAGAAATTAGTTAAGGTTATCTATCTATTGTCAGTGAAGAGCATTCAAATTTTAAAGTACAAAATAAATCATTAAACATAATGAAAACGAGAGTAAAAAGTCAAACACTATCAAAATTCACATATATCAAGCCGGAGACAATTTCAAAAAGGTGACATAATAAAGACTATAAAAAATGGTAAGACTTACAAGTACTTGGAGTTTCAATAAACCAGACTGCTTAAAGGCAAAGAGACTAAATCCAGTTCATAAAACGTCTAAGGGTTTAAGTTAAGTCCAAACTAACTACAGGCATCTCATTCAGGCCATTAACACCTATGCAATAACTTAATAATCACTAAACGTATTTGGAAGAAGTTCAAAAGCTTGTAGGGATTTTAAACAATATTGAAATAAAATTAGAGGTAAGCTCCCAGACGAGACATCCTTATTTTATCAGGATGTAAGGACATATAAGAAACTTATCAAACGGCATGAGCAAAACAGCGCGTTCAACTCCAGCGGTTTTTCCGTAGACAGACAAAAAAAGACGAACATCAGGAGGCTGTTGCTACAAATGGGAGCTACAGAGTGTACAGCAGTGGATGTAGCTGGGTGTATAAAGAGAACACAGAATTGGAAGCCGCCAAATCCAGACGAAATCCATAATTTTTGAATGAAAAATTTTCAATCTACCCATAAATACCTTGCCGACTTCTACACTAGCTATGAAGATCTTATGACAATTCATGAATATCTCTTCGAAAAAAACTCTTTCATGTTTTTCAAAAAGCTCTATTTATTCGTCACCGATCTAATAAATGAGAAAATCTGCAGCCATTGTACAATAACAGCATGTTCGAAAAAGAGCAAAGAGGATGCGAAAGAGGTTTTCTGAATTATAAACGACACCATCGATGCAGTGGTTCTTAAGCAAGTCCAAAGGAAAACACGAAATTTAAATGTTTGGGATATAGGTTTGGGTAACCTATGATTCAGTATCTCATGATTTGCTCATAAAATTTGTTTTGGATATATGCAAGATAAGAGGAACCCTTAGGCATCTTATGGCTTCATGGAAAACCAGTTTGTGGATAGATGATCAACTTGGAAACATCAGCATAAAGAGGAGAATCTTCCATTACTGACTGTCGACGGTTTGGTGGTGCTTAGCTTTTAACTCGATGTGAACTGGATTTATTGCGGCTTGAGTTGAACTTTGAGTCTCATTTACTTTATATGGATGACCTTAAACAGTATGATGAAATATAGGACAAACTTTTTGAACTAGTGAACGTTGTCAAAGATATCGGAATGAACTTTGGGTTCGGCAAGTAAGTAAGGATAACTATCAAGAAGGGTTTTCTTGTTAGAGCGTCACCTTTGAAGCATCTCGATATCAGTTAATTACCACCTGAAAAAACTTACCGTTATTTGGGGATACAAATTCAACTGCTACACCCTGCAATGCTGAAAAAAGAGTTTCAGGACAAATATGCAAAGTGCAATATAACTGAAAAATAGCCATCTCAGGCGAAAACTTTATTGCTGCGATGTATGCTGGGTGATATCAGTACTTTTGACAATAAAGCGATTGACAATACTTATGTATTTGTTTAGAATTGTTAAATGCACTCTAGTTCATCGGAAGGAAGCTTGACACAAACAAATAAAGAGGACTTTTTAATATCAAGAGACTATGTCTTATTTAAGAGAAGCTGATGCGGGAAAGGTTTCAGGCATCTGATGATGAATTGACGAGGAGGATTTCTCTGGAAGTCAATCAGAATTGATCAGTCTAAGTATAGACTGGACATACCAACAAAAGGAGAAAATAACAAAAATTGGGTAGAAGGAGCTTTACATACAAGATACTAGATAATCTTCTGGAGGAAATAATATAGAAAAATCACTTATTTGACTAATGGAAAAATACCTATACTCAGAAAGAAATCATGATACTAGTTCAGGATACGGAAATCATAGATGCCGGAATTATGGCAACGTTGGAGAGACAATAAAGCATATAATGGATGTTCAATATTGCTGGACAATGGATACCTCGGAAAACATAATCAGTTGGCCGAAAATAGGACAACTATCCATCGAACATCTTTAACCAGGATTCTTCACCATCTTTAACCAGTGCTGGAGTAGGAGGATTGAGTAATATATTGGAATAAGCCCATATATACTGATAGGACGGCCAACTTTAACAGAGCAGATATTTCGCCTATAAAAAACAAAGAAAAATTGGGTATCATCATCGATATACCAGTCCCACTTTCTCATATTATCGAGACTGAGACAAAACGGAAGTACAAGAATTTAGGACATGATTTAAAGAACTTTGACACTGAAACAAGTGCAGATCTACTTTTTGGTGATTTTTGTGGAAGGAATAATGTCAAACAATTTCACACTAGAATCTGCAACTATTAGGTATATACAGGATGTTTCACAACTTATCCGAAAAATTTTAACCACATATGCGCCGTTACGAAACAAGTTGATTTCTCAAAAAAAAAATGTAATAAAAGTCCTACAGAAATTAAGTTATAAACCTGAGTTTCAATAATAAATTGAAAAATAAATATCTGTATTTTGCGTTCATCGTCGTGAATCGTGATATTAGAATACGCTTTAATAATTTATTGTAGCAAATGTTGTACCAAACAACTGACGAAAACAAAATATCAGGAATTTTTTGTGTTTTTGGTTTAATCTCTAGAAGTTCGTGATTTTTTGAATCATGTATAGCAGATACGCTGGATCGGAAGAGGTGGACTAATTGCATGGCCTCCAGTCTCCCGACCTAAATCCTCTGGACTTCTTTTTATGGGGACACTTGAAAAACGAGGTATACCGTACTCCAGTTCAGAATATTGAAGAATTGCGTGACCTAATTAAGTGGTTGCCGATGATTTGACTTCAGGAACAGCAGGAAGGAGGTGTATTTGAACTAGTGCGCCAAAATTGGATTAAACGTGCCCAAGCTTGCATTAGAGTCAATGGAAACAATTTTGAACAGCTTTTATAAGTAAGTGAACTGTTAAACTGTATTATTTTATTATCTCGATATCTGAAGGACTTTTATTAATTTTTTTTTGAGAAATCAATTTGTTTCGTAACAGCGCATATTTGGTTAAAATTTTTCGGAAAAGTTGTGAAAGGATAAAGAAGTCGGGATGAACCCCTTACACAAATGTTACAACTAAGATTTATGCCGAGAAGCGCACTTTACTTAATAATAATAATTTTTAATATTTGCTTGCGCCGCCACTGTATTTAAACCACAATTTAGGGTCTCATATCAGCAGACCGAGGTAGGTGCTAAAACTTCTTAAGATTATGACCATCTGGACCTACATCTGTATAGATAAAACCCTTGTTGGCATTGGCGCGGCATAGGGTGTAAATAATTGACAGATAAGTTAAGTGGGTTACCTATTGATCTTCGCCTATATAGGGCGGATTAAGGGAGAGTAATGCGTTTTGATGAAATATATGCATTAAAAGAAAAATCAAAGAACTTTTACTTTAAAAATTTCCATAATTACGCCATTATTCATAAACGCTCGAAGGCTAAACACTAATAAATCTAAAATTACATACCAAAATATTCTCTTTGCTTGCAATTTAATTAATAAAAGTCAATATTTGCATATTAGTTATGAATAGTTAGCTTTTCGTTAAAACGTTGCCTTGAAGGTAGCTCAAAGCAATAATTCATTGCAGACCGAAGATGATGTCAATATTTACGATAATCATTCAAATTATCACTAATAAATTGTAAACTTTATTGGTTAATTTGAGATTTGTCCCGATTGGGCCTGTTATATACCTAAAGGCAGAGGCGGTCTGTTTTATGTCAAGAATTTGAGGAGAGAAAGGTAAATGGGTATTAATTTCTTTGCAAATGACAAAAATATTAATGGAAAAAATAAATTTCAATTAAAACAAGAAAAACATATAAATAGAGCCTAAAACGCAAGTTTCTTGTTAAACCTGTATTTCCATTAAGTACTATTGAATTACTTATTCTGAGCATAATGCGTATTAGTAATTGAAATATTAGAGATCCATGTTTTGATAAAATGATTTCCCCATATTATAATAAGAATAAGGGTTTTTCTAAAGCTTGTACATGTTATACAGTAACAATTTAACATATAACATAGAAAAGGGTCTTTAGAGAAATTTAAAAAAAGGACTACTGCCTAAGGACATATAACATAATATAAATAATACAACATAAATAAATTAGAAACAATACCAGCACCAAAGTAAGTGAGGCAAAATTTATATACAAGGTGATTTTTTTTTTAATATTAATTTTTATTAATATTAAAAAAAATATTTACTCTATTCTTTCGAAATTTGGCAGTATTACTTGTTGTATTAAGAGGCTAATTTAGTCCAAATTAGATTAAAATTGTAAGGTCCAGTGGCGTCCCGGGGGACATCTTAGCAAATAATATTGACAAAAAAATGTACGCCATTGCCTTTTTTCAACATTAATATTTGTTGTTTGATTAAGCATTAAAAAATATAACTTTTTTGCCTCTTGTATTTTTTTCGTATCTCACTTAGTTTCCGATAAAAAAAATAAATACCGTTTTATTGCACGCTACTGGACAAAATTGGTTTATTAATTTTTAGTAAAAAAATTACAAGTGCCTTGGAAAACTAAAGAATCATTTCTGCATGAAGGTTTGACAATAACAAGTGTCAGTTCTCTTAGAAAAATAATTAGCATTAACAAAAAAATTATATTTAAAAAAAAAATTATCACCCTGTATCTTGAAAACTATGCATTTCCGGACCCATGTTCAGAGAAACCTTTTCTCATATTCTTTTACAAGGAATCACCCGTTGAAATATCTCCGTCTATTTTTCGAACACCCTGTATAACAACAACCTGCTGAGTAACGTTAAACATTTATTTTTTATAAGAACTGCACTGTTCAAAATCTCATTAGAAACTGACCTTCTAAAGGAGACTCCTAAACTGTTAACAAACCAATTTTAAAATGTGTTTATAAATTTGAACCAGTATAATAAGAGACCATCACTTAATAGAAGTTGTAATAAAGTGGGAACAACAAATTTCGGATGATAAACCTATTAATTTGACAAACCCCTTTATATAATTGCATGATAAACACAATTGTCATAGAACCAACAAGGTTTTCTACATGGTTTTACATACTATACGAATAATAAAAACAAGTTAATTTGACCAATTTTAACTTGAAAAAACCTTTGATGCTTTATTGCAACTAACTAATGCAGTGCTTTCAATATATGAAAAATACTGTTTCAATTAATAACTAAATGATTTATCAAAATATCTAATTTATACAAAAGCCATTCCAGGAGTTCTGTAAAGAAATGATAATAAAACAGTATAAAATCTATGATCGAGGCTGATATATGCTCATTTTATTTAGAACTGCTATTATGTCATGGAGATTGAACTATACTACAGTACAGATACGTATAAGTAGAATATCCGTTGTCTGATGGAAAGATTGACCTTGTGATAGGCGATTAATCCAACTAAATCACAACTGAAAAGAAAGAAGAATAACATGAGATCTTATTGAAATGTCTAAGATGATTGACCACTGAGTTCAATGTTACAGTAATAATAAACTTTTTTAAGGCATACATACAAAGACTTGACAAAGAAAATAAATTGAAAAATGGGACAATAAATGTAAACTTAAAACCTTGAGGAAAACAAAACTCACTGATTTAATTATATAGTGTAATTTTGAATATTTGAGTGAAACTTTGTTAAAATTTGAAGTCAGGACAAAATTAGGAAATATCATCAGAGATTTTGATTGTATTAATTTTTTGTTTTCAAGAAGTATTTTAACAAAGAGGTCGGTTCAACAAGTCGTTAATTTAGTTACATGATTATCTTAAATCTAGGTATTCTTCAAGCATATATAGAAGTATAAAAGTATGTGTTGTAGTTGTTGCAATTTTAATAAAAGTAATACGCCTTACTTACTTTTATTATGATGCTCTTAAAAAAAAGTACTTAAAAGTATGATATATTTATCAAATAAATAAAGAAAGTAATAAAAATATGTGTATTGCTTATATAGGAAACCTAAAAATGTTTATGAGAAAATTTTATATAATTCTTGATTTTTTACATTAAAATAGAAAAACAAAATATATACAGGGTATTCACAAAAGGCGTGGCAGTAGAAATTTTTGTATATTTATGGAACACTTTATATATTACTATTTAATTTTAAGGTTCTTTGTAAAATCCTAAGAAATTTAATGTCATGAAAGTCATACTTTAATAAAATAGTTTTTAAATTAGAGACAGTTGAAATTTAGTTCTTTTAAACCTTAAGAGGCTATAGAGCCATAACTATTTGTCATAGGATAAAATGATTTTTACATTTCTGTCTTAACTTTTTGTGATGTGTTTAATAAAAGAAAAAAATGCTACTGACTTTTTTCCTAAAAATGTAAAAAAAAAATTAGAATTCGCCTAATTAAAAATAACTAAAAATATATGTCATGGGATAAATCTTAAAAAGTTAATGTATGAATGTAAAAATCATTTTATCCTATAATGAATACTTATGAATCTATAGCCTCTTAAAGTTGAGAAAAGTCGATTTTCAACAATCTCTAATTTAAAAACTACTTGATTAAAGTATAACATATAGTAGATCAAATTTTTTAGATTTTGACGCGAAATCAAATATTATATATAATGTTCCATTTAAAAAATATAAAATTCTTCTGCCACGCTTTTTGTCAACCTCCTCTATATGTCGCAATAATTTTAAAATGTAGATTTTCTCATCTTCCATACATAAAATAGAGGAAATAAGTACTAATAATAATAATAATAATAATAATAATAATAATAATAATAATAATAATAATAATAATACCGTAAAGTCGGGTGACTTTGACCCAGTTTTAAAGTTTGTCTAAATTTTTTTATATATAATATCACAGAAAATGCAAATTTTTTATTAGTTTTATTTGAGTCTTAATGTATTTAATTGAACTACCTACCTAACAGTATGTAACTAAGTCCTATTTCAAAAAAAATAAATAAAAAATGGGTGTGCAATGTCACCCTCAAGGATCGGGTAACTTTGTTTCATACAATATTTTGTGCTTATTAAGGTTTATTTTAAAGACTGGGGCAAAGACACCCATTCGGATAGATATATTTGACTCATTTAAAAAATATAATTTGATTTTTTTAGATTTTCAGAGAAGGTATGTTTGGTAAAACATAATTATGGCAAAAAAAAATAAAAAAATATGAAAGCCAACAAATTTCTTTATTTAAACAAAGTTTTAAACATGAAGTTATTCCTGTCTATGATAGAAGGATCTCCACAGACATCAAAATATGCCACATGGCTGTTCAGGCAACTTCCAAATATTTTTTTTAACATGGACTATTTCTAAAACCCAGCCAAACCGAATGTCCTTGGCATACCCATCAAATTTGCCAGGAAAAAAATTGGGTTTGGTAACAATTACGTAGTCACCGATAGAAAAAAATTCTTCATTTTCTGACGAATTATCCATGTAAACTAAACTGGAACTAGAAATACGTGTCTGAATTCGATTCATATTTTGTTTTCTCCTTTTTTTTTAGATTTTCGATAAGACGCTGGTTTCAGGCTCATTAGCATTTACAACTTCAATCGGTTCAGGCATATTATCTATTTCTGTAAGAAAATTATCAATTTCTTCTTCAGCAGCCTCCAAGGTCATCTTATCTATATTTTCTCTAGAATTCAGTGTGTGTATGTTATTTTTCTTATTGTTAATTGTGTTTGTTTTTTCCTTTTTTTTTATTTTTATTTTCATTTGTTTCTGCTTTCTTGGATTGTGTTTTCTTAGTGAGCATTTTTTTTTTAGTTTTTTCAGTTTTATTAAGGCTTTTTGCTATCTTTGGGATTTTGAAGATCATCCGATCTGATACTTTTTCCAGCAGTTACCTCAATTTTCCGTCTGCGTTTTTGTTTTGGTTCAGAGTTTATTCCTCTATTTTTTTTCAAAAAATTAATAACCACATCACTTACCCTCGCTGCTATTCTGACGGGATTCTGCTGATTTCTGTTGTAACTTGGAATTTTTTCTAACAGTTGTTGTTTGTCGAGTGGGAAAATTCCGCATTTTCGGAAGCCGTTTTCAAGATTTTTTCCACCCTGTTTACTAACAGCCTCCACAAGCTTTTTAAGGAGTTAAGGAAAAATGCTTTTGGGGATGGAGCCAGTATTGATGTTGTGGGTCTTGAAATCGAGTAGAATTTTCCGCCAAGCTACCTTGATGGGATAAAAATAGGTTACGTCTAGGGGTTGCGTTAAATGGGTGGAGTTGGTAGGAAGACACAAAAATCAGATATTTTCTCATTTGCAATTCTGAATAACTGTGGGTGAAATATGGGAGGATAAGTTGTTGCCTATAATCACTTTTTTCCCAGATATATTTTTTAATTTGCAGAACCAGGGAAATAAACCAGTCTTCACAACACAACGAATCAAACCAACCGCTCTTGGATCTGTTATATTGCGAATTATCTGGACCATTCTCTATCCAGGTTAACCATAGCTTGTCTGATTTTTATACAACGTAGGGAGGAAGCACGTCGCCAGCAGCGTTACCGCAAACCATAATGGATACCCCAGATTTGCTAGTATTTAAGCCCCTCTCTATATATTTGGTCCCGCGTTTGGTCAGAACTCTTTTACGACCCGGATCGTCACTTAGATTCGTTTCGTCATAGTTCCAAATACAATTTGGCGGAACGTCCTTAAGTTCTTCCTCCAAATTATTAAAATATTCAATTATGGTTTCTTCCGTGATTTTTTTATGTTACTCGCAAACCGTTGCGTTAGTGTTGAGTTTCTTAGAAGAAAAGATTTAATCCAATCTTTTCCAGGGATGTTTTCTGGAAACTGCTTCACCGTTCTGCCCTCGAGGTCTAAGTATTTTTTAACTAAATATTTAAGGTCGGTTTGGTCGATGGGGAACCCATATTGAGAAAGAGCGTAAATATGTGAAGTAAATGCATCTTCTTCAATTTTTTAAAAACCGGCTGACCACCTATTGATTTTGTGTGTCTATTTTTCATTTTGTTTTTTATTGTCCCAACTGGAACTTTAAATTGTAGGGCAGCCTTTCTCTAAGAGAGTTCTCCGTTTTTTACTTAAAGTCTCTTGGGTGTAGTTAACGTAACTCCTAGCACCGGCTGTGCGTTTGTAGGTCGAAGGCATAATTTACTGAAAAAAGGCCATTTTCAAAACCGTTGATAAAAACATTAGAAAGAAAACCTAAAATATTGTTATCAGATAGGTAGGTATTTAAAGAAAATTTAAGCTCTAGATAGGCTTTACCTACGACTTACTTAGTTTAAAATATTAGAAACTCACCTATTTGTTATTAAACACAATAAACAGGTATTCTTTAAATTGAGCCAAAGTCACCCGAAAATTGTACTAAACAGCACGCTGTCTAATGAAAGACTAAAATAAAACCCGCGTATTATTCGAATGCTTTTTTTGATACTTTTCGATCATAAAAATAGAGCAAAGAGTAGACTTAGTCTATAGGCAACCCGAAATACATTTATGAACTTACGCTGCAGGACAAATTATATGACCTTCAAAATTTAAATATTTCGCTCGTCATATAAAATATTTTTAAATATGTGTGAAATGGAAGAAGAATGTGTTACTTCGTCACATATGTACGTTTATTAAGTATAGATTTATGATTTTTTTAAGTTAATATTGTTATATTTATTTTTACAAAAAAAAATACAATTTTAATCTTTTTCTTTGTTTTGAGATAAAATCACCCCCGTGAGTCAAAGTCCCCCGACTTTACGGTATGTCTTTGTTAAAAAAAGCAATATTAATCTTACAATATTACTTAATACTACATTGCCAAAGAAGGCGAAGATTAGCTTGAAGCTGCTCTTTAACTCTAAATGAACATATTGTATAGTTTAATAATTCTAGGTTAAAAAAAATAAACAAGGTTTAATGCCATCTTTTAGTATATGCTCTTAAAGAATAATTTTTAAAGCATTAAAATTTTAACTGTATTTAACCATAATGTTGTTTATTGTTTGTAAATAGAAAAATAAATATATTGATACTAAAAGGGATTCTCCCAACCACTAATAATTGACTATTAGCAGCATTAAATGTTAGGTACGTCAACTGCCAAAATCATTGTGACAATAATAATGTCACTTGAATTATGCTAAATTAGGAGAACAAAATGTGTTTAGCGCATTTCCTTTTTTCGATTTCTTTTTAATACTTTTTAAAAATGTTTTTTTAATAATACAATTAAATTTTTAAATGCATTTAACCAGTTATAAAGGGGCGCTAAAGGTATTTTTGCTTGACTAATTGAAGTGTCATATGACTATGACTTAGGGGAGAGTTCCCTTGAAGTGGACAACCCATGAAACAGACACATCGGTTTATGCATGTTTGCTTGCATACCTACCTATTTCTAATGCTTACTGTATATTAGTTGACCGTATAACACGTGGTGGTGTTAGTATCGCGGTGATAGTGCGCCGGCGTTATCGTTTGGTATTAGTACACTCAGTGAAATATGTGTGGCAAGCAAGTAAATATTTACCTGTTTTAAGAATTTATTTAGACTGGATATTTTTGAAGATATCCGAAAGATTTTTATGTTGGTTGTTTGCTTACTAGGTCTAGTTTCACCCAGGTATGTTGATCTCATTTATATTTTAAACCATAAAAGTAAAAATACGGGTTCACTCTAAAGTAAATTAATCCATGAATTGGACATCAACGATATCCATGAATTGGACGTCCGATTCATGGATGCATGGACCGATTCATGGACGGAACCAGTGTCCGATTCAAGGAAACAAAGAATAGTTGACCGATTTTTTTCTTTTAGGCTTGGCTTATTATGTCAAAGCGAACAAGAAAGACTGACGAAGAAATTCGTGAAGCTGTAGATGCAGTTCTAAACCAAGATTTGTCGATTCGGAGTGCAGCTAAAAACTTCGGCATTTCAAAGTCTTTAGTAGCTGTGCTTGTAAAAAAAGCGAAAAGTGCGCCTGGCAATGAATTTGTTTACAACCGCATAATTGGAAACAGAAAAACTTTTTCGGCAGAACAGGAACAATTATTAGTTTTTTACCTTAAAACAATATCAAAAATGTGTCATGGCTTAACTACCACGCAAACAAGAGAGCTTGCAAACCAGTTTGCATTAGCGAACAATATTCCACCACAATGGAAAAAAATTCTAAAGCTGGAATTCACTGGCTTCATGGGTTTATGAAACGCAATAAGGATTTGTCGCTCCGTCAGCCAGAAAATACGTCTTTAAGCAGAGCATCTAGTTTTAATAAATCAAACGTAGGCACCTTTTTTCCGAATTAGAAAGGTTGTAGAAGAAATATGGGTTTTCAGCCAACATGATTTGGAACCGGGATGAAACCGGTTGTACGACAGTTACAAAATCACCAAAAGTTATAGCAGTAAGGGGTTCCAAACAGGTTGGTCAAATTGCATCTGCCGAAAGAGGAACGCTTATCATCACACTTTTTTTTATAAATGCTGCCGGCAGATCACTGCCACCTATATTCGTGTTTCCTCGGGTTTATTTTAAGGACATTATGCTTAAAGATGCACCGACAGGGTTTAAAGGGTTTGCAAATCTACCTGGGTGGATTTGTAGAGTCTCTAAAGCATTTTGTTAACCATGTAAAACCCACGAGTGAAGATAAAGCTTTGATTATTATGGATAACCACAATACTCATGTGAATATACAAGTAATTAATTTTGCAAGGGAAAATAATATAATCATTTTAATACTCCCTCCCTACTGCAGTCACCGTATGCAACCACTTGATGTGACAGTTTACGGTCCTTTTAAGGCAAGGTACAAAGTGGCATTAAATAATTGGCTTGTCTCAAATCCTGGCAAAACCGTCAGTCTATACGAAGTTGCAGGATTTGTTAAGGTTGCATATAGTGAATCTTTTTCAATAAACAATATTTGTAAGAGCTTTCTGAAAACAGGAATATATCCATTTAATTCATCAATATTTACTGAAGACAACTTTCTGGCATCATCAGTAACCGACAGGCAAAATCCTTGCAACAAAGAAATCCAAGAACAAGACAAGAAGTCCAATGATTTATCTGAAGTTGGAGGATTGAACATAGTTTCTCAGTCAACTTCTAACTTGAACACTTCAAATTCCTGTGGGCAGACCGCCAAGTTTAACAGCACCTGTTTGGAGATTATCCTCTCAACTAGCTCTGACCATTCTAGACCTTGCTGTTCTAAAAGTGTGGAGAACTTAAATCGATCAATTACATTACAAGGTCGAGCTGAACTAAATCTAATTTCACCTGAAGTTCTTAGACCCTATCCAAAAGCAATGCCACGGAAATCAGTCCGAAGTAAAAGAAAAAAAGGAAAAAGTGCTGTTATAACTGACACTCCCGAAAAAGATCAACTTATGAGAGCATTTGAGGAAAAAGCGAAGAAACAAAAAATAAATATAGACTCTCAAAAAGCAAAAGTATCAGCAAAGAAAACTAAAATGAATATAAAGTTACCAAAAGTTGCTAAAAATGATTACGATTCTGATACTGATATATCCTCGGAAATATCACTACACGATGAGTCTCCGATACCTGCTAACCTAGAAAAATTGTGTGAAGGAATCTGTCAAGGTGAATATCAAAACAGCAAAGAAGAATGGCTCCAGTGCAAACTTTGCACGAAATGGGCTCACAATTCTTGTGGAGTTCTGGGAAAGTTAAATTTTTTCTGTTAAATTTTTATACTGTATTGTAATCAGTTAATTATAAAAACCGTATAAAAATCGTCTAGTGTCGATTTCATGGGAACAACCGTCCGTTTCATAGAAACCTGTTCATGAATCGGACACTTGGTAAACAATAAGAAAAATAAAATTTAAACATCTTGAATTATCTTTTTATAACTTTTAAGTGTAGAAATATAAAGTTTGATTTTCTGAGAAGTGTTGATATAAATATTTCAATTTCTAAATGAATCTTTTAGCCGCTAGAACCATCCCAATAGATATGTCCAGTTCAAGGGAACTCTCCCCTACATCTGACCTCAACTTATGCTACAATAAGCTTGAATTTAATAATTGTTTAAATCAATAAAGATATTGATCGAATTTAAAAGTTTCTATGCGATACAGAAAATTCTGGTAATTTTTTTTAGATCGTATTTTTTTTAATTGCCTACTTTCTTATTTTTTTTTTTTATACTTTTTTTTAGGTTTCATCTAAACCACTTAATTTTAATCTATTTCTTTATACTATATTTTATTATTTTTTAGATAAGAGCCTTTTTTTAGTAAATGAATCACTTTTAATCTTCCAAGCTTGTTAAGAATAGACAAAGTCCTTTCTAAATAATAATAATCAGTGAAAAGGGGTAATGAATAAACAACCCTAATAACAATAAAACTGTTATTTTAAATCTTTGAATATACAGAGAGTCATACAGGGTACAACTTTCTTTCTATAAAGAATTTCAAGAACTCTGTTACCTATTTAACAAAAACTAAAAGCAAAATTACACCCTTGAATTAGTTACTGCACCACTGATTTTAAAATTCAACCTTAACAACCCATTAAAAAGATTTGTCCCTTTTCGCCATATTTCCGTTAACATCGTGCTTCTTTATGGTTTAATAGTGTATTTAGTAACTTGACACGTGCATCCGAAGCAGTCCGATGACCATTATTAGCTTATATTATGAATTCTTCGAATTCATGTTATTTTTGCCAGGGACACATTTCACAAGTCACCCTCACCACCTGTTTTTTGCTAAATAATAATATTTTTCTTTTCTTTAACATTAAATAGGGCGGCAACGCTATAAGAACTCTCAATTTTTAGGGATATTTTAATGCCATAGACCCTGGGAAGTGCCCATATAAATGCCCTTTTCTACTCTGCACGTTAAGGGAAATTTAAAAAGTGACTTTTACTTTAAGAAAAAGGTTTTGCCTTTTAACCTTTTTATATAAAAAATGCCATTTGTAAGCATCAAGGAAATATCTTTGAGGGACCTTTTTTATTTTTAATGTGGCAGTCTTTTGATTTGGTTTAATATTACTACTACGAAAAATAAATTAATTTATTAAATAAATAATAAATGCAACTATACTTATATATTATAGTTCACCGTAAATGCAGCAACCAATTTTATAAACTAACAGTTCTTAATAAACAACAAGATATCTCAGCTCATTGATTTTTTGACTATTGATATTTTGACTAAAGAACAGTATTGTATGTAAAAGAACGGACAGTTGAATGGTTAAGGGATTGTGAGGGTAATATGTCTAATATTTCGACCATATAGTCGATTTCTAGGTAAAAGTTTTTCACTTGAGGTTACTTAAATAAATAGTTCAGTATTTTAGGATATTTTATAATATAAATGCCTTGGGAGACCTGATCAAACCTTCTGTTGCTTAAACATTATTTACTACTTAAACATTAAGTAATTGTAACTCTTTCTATGACAAATTATAAGTTTACATAATGACATTTTTAATCTATTTTAATACCCAGGGCATACTTAAGCCGAAAAAGATAAATACATAATTTAACAATTTAAAACCCATACAATATAATAGGCCGATTAAAAACCATATCTAAATACGTCAGTAAGCAATTTACAGTTTTGAGATCCTAATCCACTTCGACAGTCTAGATAACTCAATTTGGTAAATAATTGGACAAGTCCCTTTATATAGGCGTATAACACTTAGTTTATATAGTTTTAATATGGAATTATTTGATCAATTTATAAATTGACTAACTCGTTAAGCGTTAAACGGGCTAATATAAAAATTTCTGGTCAAATAGTTTATTAGGTCGATTAAGATAACTTTAATGCTCTTAATAGCAATATATAGGAATATAGTAATTATTTATCCCAAAAGTTATTTAAATGCGATGCTCACTGAAGTTATTAACATGTTAAGAGCAGCAG
Organism: Anthonomus grandis grandis; assembly: GCF_022605725.1. Taxonomy (NCBI): domain Eukaryota; kingdom Metazoa; phylum Arthropoda; class Insecta; order Coleoptera; family Curculionidae; genus Anthonomus; species Anthonomus grandis. The sequence goes on along the minus strand of NC_065549.1, from coordinate 40,936,315 downwards.
GTAAAATACTAAATTAATCAAAATCAAATAATAAGTTGGTAAATTGGGTTTAAATTATTTTTGTAAAGTAGTCAGTGAGGAGCAATTTCCACCTATTTTCGGGATATTTACATGTACCATTTGAAATTTTACGATAAATTAATTATTTTTATCTAATTATTAAAATATTCATTCAAATCTTTACTTTAATTTAAATTTCCTTTTTTTTTAATTTCTAATGGAAATGAAAAGAATTTCTTTTCAGTATTTCTAATTATAATGGAAACTTTTTAAATTCAAATCCAATTAGAAAATTTTAACGGTTTTAGTTCGGTTTTAAAGCGTGTATCATTTATGTGTCACGACTACTCTACTAACCTTACGGCAGAGTCAAATACTGGCCTGTGGAACTAGAAGTCAAATTTAGCATGTTGATTTAAATTAAAAAATAATAATTTACTGGTTTTTGAATTAAGTAATATATTGCTAGGTATTATAAATAAAAATAAAGCAACACATGCGTTTTATTTTAGAAGCATGTCGCAGTAAAAAAAAATTAATAATTAGGATAACACCGACATAAAAATTTGTATAAATTACTTTGGCTATGGAAAGCGTACCCCAATTAAGTTTTTTGCACCTTAATCCCAAAAATTTAGCGTTACTGTATAGTATCCTTTACATCTTAATTGAATATTGACGTTTTCCAAACCAGTTCTGTAGTTTTCCTGCATTATACTAGAAACCCAAATTAGAAGCTTAGTGGGCCGGCCGTGTACCATATATGTCACATTTTATTTTTTTTATAAAATAACATTTTTTTACAAAGGCCATAAAATAATAAGGCAAATAATTGCATTATTCTAAGTATATACTTCTGATTTTTCTACTCGTATTAAAAAATGCAATTCGCATCAGTACGTGATTTACTATTTATTTCAAAACTTATTGACTAGATTTTAAAAAACTTAATTTTTCACTTATTTGCGATGAAAAAATGGCACAACTACCCCAATTTTCATAGACTTGCTTTCGAGAAAAAAATGAGGGTTTTTTAACGTTTTACTCGAAAACCTTAAGGTTATGTGAGAAAAGTATAGATACAAAAACTATAGATGTTTTATCACGTATAATTTTCTGTAAAACCTTTTTTTTTCAGGCAATTATTTTTTGCAAAAAAAATAACGTTTTTTATTAATCCTACTCTTAGCCCCCCACCCACCCCACACAACTTACCAGTAAGAGATTGTTTACAGAAATTATTGTTTTTTCCAAATAATACGCATGAATAACTCAGTTTCTTTATAATAAATATTTAATAAAAAAACAGTACTATTAGGTTGGATATTACGGACGAAAAATGGTGAATTTCTTACTGGGAAAATGTTTTGAGTAGGTGGGAGGGTAAAGGTTATGTTGCTGAAAAACAATGTTTTGGCAAAAAATATATATTCAATATTTAATTAAAACATATTATATATTTAAACACTGTTTATTTAAATTTCATATAATTTTTTATACAAATATTTAGCATTGTTAGATTGTATAATATGGATGAAAAACAGTGATTTTTCAGAAGAATTTCATCAATTATTTGAGGTGTAATAATCGAGTTTAAAAACTACATATGTAAATCCCGAGTCACTTTTGTTATTAATCGTATATTATATATGTATATTCTACAGTTTAACAAATATGTGTTGACCCTATACGGTTAATAAATATACCAAAACCAAAAATTTACTAAAAAAACGTTAAATAAATATATATTTAACGGTATAACTCACTCTGGAATTTCATGGAAGAATACTAAGTATTGTTGTGTATTAGTTCAGAATTGGATGTGAGCCCAATTACACCTGCAATGGTGAGCTTAAAAGTGCCTTATGTTTTTATTGTTGTTATTGAAATAAATACCTAAAACCAAACAAGAGCTAGTAAGACAGTGCTAGTAAATTTTAAATTTAATTCTTATTTTAAGGGTCTGTTTCTCCGTTATACGTAGACATTTAAGTACAAAGTATACTTTTTTCACCTGTAACGTCTCTGGATAGTTATTTTAGGGATATGACTGTTATCTACAATTAAATTATGCATTTTTTGGGTTGTTGGATAACGCTTGAAAATCATTTGGGTTACGATTTTATAATAGCTAGATTTTGTCGCGAGAATAATGTCGGATTTAGTTAAAATGAGATCGTTTTGTAAGACTGTGTCTTTTAAGTTTTGAGCTTTGATGATGTATCTGTATGGATCTTTTGGGTTTAAATATTTATTAACTTTAAAAGTATATTTGTCGGAAGGGGTTGGGGTTGGATCTTTTGGAAGTGCTACAAATTATTAGGGCAATAAAATCACTTGATTTTATTTCTATCAAAATGCGCAAATCAAAATTACAATGGTGAAAAGCGAAATGATTTTTCCCCAATTATTATTACTTCTGTCCTGGTTAAATGTCAATATAAATTGTCCAAAAAGCCAATTCCTTATAATTTATTAAATATCTAATCGCCGGCCCATTTTAACTTGTAGGGATTTACAAAAATACACCCAGGCATCGATTAATTTATAATGACGGGAAAAAGGGATCCGTATTGTCCCTCGAGGGATGGATGCAAAACGAGCAATGGCGAATTTTTCGACATTTGTTCGGGGATTATGTTTTATGTGTTGGACACAATATGGTGCATCGTTACCGATTTCCAGGGAGAATTAGCGTTCAATCTTAAATTATATGAACGACTTTTTTTAAGTTGCGATTTATTTCTGGAATTCAATAATTTTTATTCTAGTGTTAATTTTTTTTTGTGTTTGTTTTTTTTTTCTTCGTATTTGAAAACTTTTTTTGAACTTGGAAAGTTCACTTTGTTGACAGTTGAGAGCTGACAAATCACAAATTTCATCTTTGCTCTTGCCAGAATATTAATTTATTTATCAATGTCACAGTAAACGAAGTTATTCAAGCGTTTGACCTTGATCAATGACCTCCTAAAAAACTCTAGATAGAGATCTTTTATTATTTGCTGACTACGCAAAATTCTCATGGTTCTCCCTGAACAGACTCGCTCTTAATGAATCCAAAATAATTAACCTTATTTCTTCTGATATTAGAATTTGATTTCTCTGTTTCTCTACAGTCGCTCAATTTCATGTATCGTGACTACTCTTGTTACAAGCCAAGCCTCTCTATTGACATAGCAGAAGTAATGAGGATAATGAGGATAGGTCCTAGATTTGGAATATCAATCTTATAGGAGATTTACGTTCTCTGTGTTCTTCTCGTTCTTTTGCTGTCGACTTTCCCTTGGATCACAACTTTCATCCTTCCGTATTACTTGACCGACATAACTATGCACCTCTGGATTATTGGGAGGATTCTTTCATGATCCTGAATATTCACTTTTCTGTGTATGGAGATATTTGTTCTATGAACTCTCCTAGGGATTCTCAACACCCTGTGGTAGCATATCATTTCAAGCGCTTCTATTCTCTTGCGGGCTTTTGTAGTTTATTGTCCAAGATTCTGACTCATAAGTGGCAATGGAGAATATCAGCGCTTTGAGAGATATTATGTTAGTCGTTTTCCAAATATTATGATCTTTCCAGATTCTAGCCAGCCTGTCGAAAGCTTCTTTTGCTATACTAATCCCACTCCTGAATTTTAGTTTAAAGCATCCTTTGTTGACTATTTTTCTTAAAAGTTAAAAAACAGAGTCATTGGTTTCTATATTGTATATAAGTGGTATTGGGATTCCCAATAAACATTTGCCGCAACTTATAGTAACATACAAGATATATAAGGGTTGTATAAAGGTAACAAAGATATATAAGCAAGTTTAGGGGTTTTATAAAATTACTCTAGTAATATTTTATGTTTATAGTGTTACTGTAACCTACAGATATATAATGGGGTGATATAGAGTTTTCCATCACTAATTTATAAAACTTTTAGTAACCGTTACTTATGGTAATTTTAAAGAGTTTATATAAGGTTTGCCGTAATCCTATTTATATAACTCGGTTACTTTAGTTATATAGGAGTGTTCTTGTTTACTCTTATAAAAGTTAGTGTTTTTCAAACTAAATTATATCACTCTTAGTAATTGTTGTCCCCTTTATAAAAGTTAATAAGCTTTGGTAACACATTTTACCCTTATATACCCTTAATGACATAACCTTACAAAAATCAAATAACCAATTTATTTTTTTACTTTATTATGATGTAAATAATAATAAGGTAACTAGGTACCTACTTAACAAGCAAAAATTAGTTTATACTTGTTACTATTAAATATGAGTTATAATTGGAAAAAAATTAAGTTTAGCACTTCTTTTCGTCGCAAAGTTGCAAACAATTTTAGCAAAATTCTGACTGGTGATAAAAAAAAGTTTTTATCCGAGAAAGAATATGTAAACCCTATCAGTTTAGCGAAGCATCCACAAGGGCCTACAATAGAAGTTCGAAAATCTTCAACAGTACCTTATGATGAATCTCTGGAAGATTGTGCAGAAAGAGCTAGTAACAACGAGAATATTGACAAATGATTAGTTGAACTTGGCGATGACGATGTTTCAGGCCATGAAGAGCAGGAGGTATTGGAACGAGAAAAAAATGAACAATTTAAACATGATCTTCAAAAATGGGCATGTAATTTTAATATTACACAGAGAGCGTTAAAAGAAGTAATATGAATTATTAACAAACGTTTACCAAATATATTAACAACAGATCCAAGAACATTGTTAGGAACTTCTACAACAATTCAACAAATGGGAGAAAATAAATACTATTGGCATCAAGGCCTTGGATTTTGTTTAAATCAATGTCAAGAGAGCCTTATGAAATATTTCTTCGAATATTAACATAGACGGGTTGCCAATATATAAAAGCTCTAAGGACGAATTCTGGCCAATACTGTTTAATATTTTTGAAGTACCTCAATTAAAGCCAATGACACTTGGTATTTATAGTGGAAAAAGCAAACCACCCGATGTTGAAAGGTTTTTGAGGCCTTTTGTTGAGAAAATTAATCATATTTTGGAAGAGAACATATTTGAGAAGAGAAAATATACTTAATTATGTTAAACATTACTTTAGTTAGCTGAGGTCTCGTATTTATTAGGAAAAAATCAAATTTGGTCAAAACTTAATTATTTGAAGTAAAGTGAGTGTCTTTAATTTTTCTATTCGCGGGTCATAGGGTTATATAAAGGTGTCTTATAGGTCGTTAAGTTATATACCATCACTAATAGTTATTTAACAGCCCTTTGAGTAACATAATGCTTTCGAAATGGTATATAACGTTACTTAGACTTCCGCCATGATTGTTTTGAAAAATAAACATAAACATAAAAAAAGAAGTACCGAAAAATCAATATATTTCACTTATTTTGTAGAAATTCATCACGATTTTACTATTTATGGTTCAACTATTTCATTCAGTAAAAAATCATTCGCACATACATTTTTAGATACAAATTACTCTTAATTCCATTATCTCAAGGTAATAAATTATTTTCTGTCTCCTCCAGTTTTAATAAATATATAAGTATATAAAATAAAATAATAGTATCTCATGATTCTCATGTCACCAAAGTGATAAATCATTGTATTATTGTTTTTGAGAGGCAGAAAAGAACAACAACGGTATGCCAATGTGTATAACAGAGAAAAAAACATATTTATATTTGGAAACATCTGACAAGACGTGAAAAGTAAGAAGCGACATATGACAGAAAATAGTGATAGAACTATTTTGAACACTCTTATAGGCAAGTAAGAGTAACCACAATATTTTTAACACTAGCTTATATCGCTTAAGTTTTTTAAAGGTTGTTCTGGTAAGTTGTATAACGGTTACGAAAATAGTTTGGTTACTGTTGACTCACAACTTAAACGTTTATAACGTTACCAAGTATGGGTTGCCGATACCCTTATAAACTCCCCATTTAAGCTCTTTAACAGGTTCATAGGAGTAACGGAAATATTTCGGTTACTATTTATATAGCTGTAGGGTATATAAGGAAGGTGATATAACAGTTGCGACAAATATTATACAACCAAAAATGTTTATTGGGTTGTCTGAGGTCTGTTTACAATTAACAGACTCTGTTTGTTTCTGTGTTCTGTTTAATCGTAGGCCTGATTCCAAACTAGCAACGTCTACTTGTTGAAGAGTTTTAAACCTTCCTGTATGTTTTGTGTCAGAATTATCCCTCTCTCCCTAACTCCAAATTTTCTAATGCCTTTCTAATAATCTATTTCCCCTATATATATCGAAGAAAATTGACGAAAGCACGGAGCCTTGTCTAACGCCTTTTACGTCGCTGAAATCGCTTGGAAGTTACCCTTTAATTTGTGCTCTATTTTTATCGTACAGGGTATGCCTGTCCCATGATATATGTCTATGAGATGTTTTGGGACCCCTATCTACCTTAGGATGCTCTATATTCGTCCCTATTGTACAGTGTCAAAGGCTTCTTTTTATCAAAGAAACAAAACATAGCTGGTACGTTTTACTCAAATACTTTTTTTATAATTTAACGCAGGTTCATAAGGTTTCTATTGTTAACTCAATGTGTGTTCTTAATTGGAAAATAATTTGTTAATAATTTGATTTTTTTTAAAGGCTGCTTTGAGTTATAATGCTTTTCTATATCTTCGCATATTAATGCTGTATGTATATTGGGTATACGTTTGTGTTTGCTTTATACATATCCTGATAGGCTGGTGGCCCCAGCTCGAACTGCAACTAGATTTCTTGGTCTACAACACATGAAAATACAGGAAATCCTAAATAGGTAAGGCCATAGTTTCAGGATCCGAAATTTACGAATAAACAATAACGTCAGTGGCACATGTGCATCATAATATAAAGCGGAAGTATCCTGCAGTTATAGAGACTATTAGTGTATTATTACCAGTAAGAATTAACAAATAACAATGATAAAGCAGACGTACCTCAGCTTTTCTCTTATCAGAAAATCTCCATTTTACAATTTTTTTAAATCAATTTTGATTGTATTATATTTCTTAAAAGACATACTTAAAACCTCTTAAATTCATTGTAGAGTCAAAATACCAAAATTTAATTGGTTCCTTAAAAAAAATATTTTTAACAATTTTGGCGCCCAACATAGTGTATTAGTCAATATTTTTATATATTTACGGTAAAAGTTAGGAAAATAATCTGATCATATTTTTATCAATGGCACGTTTATTAAAAATATTGAATGTATATACAGGGTGTCCCGATTTCAAGGACGATCATTGGATTATCAGAAACCAGTAAAGATATAAGGTCAATTAAATTATGAAATAAGTAAAAAATGTTTTGTTAATGATAAATACCAAAAGAGAGACTTTGGGCAATTGGCATACCCCACCTTTTCTCTTATCAAAAGACCTTAAGAAGATTAGGTTATGGTCTTAAATCATTAATTTTACAGTTACTTATAACTGGACTTGAATATTCAAAATTAAATATTCGTTGGGTAGTACGTAGGCTCAGTATCCTAAATAAGCAAGAAATTTTTAAATTTTCTTAAGGACTTTTATACAAAGCTATCCAAAGATAAGAAACACAATCCACCCGAGAAGTTGCCTCATGTACAAATCCAAGGTTTAGAGGAGATTTCCGATTGAGGTAAGAGAGTCGCTGAAAAAAATTAAGGAAAATAATGCTCAATGCAAAGACAAAATTATTATTAAGTCTATTAAGGAAAGAGGAAATATTTTACAGGGTATAAAACAAATGGCCTCCTGCAAGCTAATAAGACTCTAATAAAAAATGCATCCAGAGCAACAAGTCACTTGTCCTGGTATTAATAGATTTGAAAAAGGCCTTCGATCTTGTAAGTCAACACAAAATGTTGCTAGCGCTGGTTTTGATCATAGATATACTTACCTATTGAAAAACGTATACAAGTAGGCAACTGCATGTGTAAGGTTCTATGTAGACACAAATAATAGACAGAATTTAATCGAAACTATTTACCGAGTATGCCCTGTGAAGAAATGGGCATATATATTAACGAAGAGCTGTTGAGTTACTTGAGGTTCACTCATGACCTTGTCACAACTTCCAACAGTATTGACCAGGCCCAGACTATGTTGGAGAGCCTTCAGTTTAAAAATTAATTATATGAAGACGGAATGTAAGACAAACCTTGTCATGAGCAAAAATACCTCAGTATAGAGCGACCAATGCTGGGGCTGTCTCTAAGACACGAAATAACCAATCTGACTATACGGCATAGAACGAGTATGACTGATGTCATATAGAGTGTTCACATGAATAACAGATGAAAGATAGTCAAGGCGTATTCTCGAAATGGATACCAAGCCACCAAGTATATTAGAACTTTAACAGATACCCAACAAGATGAACGAACGACATTAAGAGAATCCAAAGAAAATGTGTCCAGCAGTGGACGTGTACAGTTGTTTGATGATGATCTATAGGGAGTACTAGCATCTTGTTATGGAAAAATAAACGATTCTTATCATAGAGAGTATAAATTAACAAACAGAACAAGAAATGACAGATGACAAGGCTAAATAACAGATCGCAATTGATAAATAATACACTCCAACTTTTGCCGTAGCCTAAAAAATAAAGGTTAGTTAGTTCTCAATGTTTGGAATTCATTCAATGTTACTGCTATTTATTTATCGATCTATGAATCGAAATACGAAACTCTATTCTTGGTCTATAGAGGCACTAATAGGTTGCTGACTTTTTTATTGCTCTTAAAAAATAAGAGATTAAAATGAAAAGTGACAGATGGCAGAGCCAATTACCAGATCATATTGGCAAACGACACATGACAGTGTTAGGGTTAAAAAAAACTCATAATAAGCTAAAAACTTTATTTAACAAGAGGCTTTATATCTCACTAAATATACCCTGTATGTAGAGAAGTGAGTCAATATTCCCAAGAAAAAAATATATGCTATTATAAATATACTGTTTTCGTTACCGAGAAATTGAAACGTGATATGTACGAATCAGCTCCATATTGCCATTTCTTATCATATTTAATACATGTAGCGTTTTATCGTGAAAAAATACTCTGATAATTTATCGATAATACAATCGTAAGCCTTCATGTATTATATTAAATTCGTATATTCATGTACATACGTGCAGGGAATTCGAATTGTAAAAATGTATGTAATAAACAAAACTGAAATCGATTTTATGCTATGTTTGCTCGTAGGAGGCCAATATGAAACGGTTGAGATAATTTCTAGATAACTGATATGTTAAGCTTTTTAGGTACTTACTATATTGTAACCTATTATTTTCAAATTTATTGAGTAATATTTTGTAATATGGAGCACAAGAAAAAAAAAATGTCGAAACGTCTATATTCTAATATCTTTAACAGTCTTCGTGATTCAAATAGTCTTCCTTGAATTTGGGATATCCTGTATATTCTCTTGTTACTTATTTCTACTTACTTCATAGGTAAATATAAAAACATTCGATAATACACGATGTTGGGCGCCAAAATTGTTGCAGAGAACATGAAAATGTAGAAATAAATATTAGCCAAAATAAATTATAAATTGGTATAAAGTGGGATATGGTGGGACTACTACTTAGGATTGATAAAATCAGCATATCTCTTAATAAATGAGAAATCATATGAAATTTCAATATCAGCAATAGCGACTACCTTTACGAGAGAAGAACTGTCAATTCATAAAATCTACCTCTAATCTTTTTAAATTAGCATGCAACTTATTTTAGTAGTTACAGCCACAAAGCAAACGAAAAACTTGTAAGGGAAAAAATAGCCGAATGTCATTGCCAAATATATTCAATAAAAGCAGAACTAAATAAAGTCACTGAGAATTGAAATATCAAACTCAAGCTATAAAACAAATGTCTAACATAGATCCTCAATAATTTCCACATGAAAATTGGATGAAACATGATTGAAACTGTGAAAGCTCTACAAATATGTTACATGAACCTCATCAGAAAGATCCAGTACTTTCGAGAAATAATTAACAAATATTAGTAGATTTACGTCAGTGTGGGTATCACCACTAAGAACTTCAAACTCTATGAAATTCTTAATAAATCATAACAACTTGTTTTCTTTTAAGATCATATCACGTCATGAAGCTCCTAGTACTACTAGTAAAGTATTGAGCAAATGTGATCTTGGACATCTTTAATCCATATAATTGCTATCAATGAATAAGATAGCTAAATGATATTTTAAGCTTAATCTATGTTTTATATGTATTTAGTGGTATTAAGTATCACCAACATGTTAAGATACTATAACGCATACCGTGGTATGCGTTCCATAAATACAATAAAACCAGAAGGTTTTTTTTAACTGACTAAGAATATAAGAAAATAAGATTTATTTAAATATTCCATTCACTGAGAAGGGATTTTACTTTAAGAGGCTGTAAAGTTTGTAAAACTTCTAAAATCAAAAAAAAAAGACAAATAAAGTTCTTTAGAAAAAAAGTTATACTTAAAGTTTGGAATATTAGAGCGGTCTTTTAGGGTATCGATCACAAATATAGTTTTTTTATGTACTTCCTAATTATATAAAAGAAATATTTTAGTGGGTTGAATATTGTCATTTTTTTCCCATTTTTAGTGGTTTTTATGCTCCTGAAAAAAAATAATACTACTTTATATTATAGGCACTCGTATATGCAAGATATTTTAAATCAATATTTTTAACTGCATATTGCTATTTTTTTACTGTTGCAGTCTCAAAGTTGGTTGGTAGCTTTTTCAAATATTTCTAAAGAGCCATTTTTTTATATGTAACACTCTATATCGCCAAAGGAAGACTCTATTACTTGCTTTCTTCTTTAAAAAAAACAAATTCTAATGCTTATTTATTTTTTTTACACGAATTTAGAAAAAAAGCAACATGTAATTCAAATATAACCTTAATTAGAACTCGCCAACACATAACTTGAAAGACAGAACATAACTGATGAGGTATGAGCTAATTATAACATGAATTTTAAAGTAAGTTGCAACTGTTTGCTATTATATTAATTAAAAATAAAAAAATAAAATGGAAATAAACCGTTAATTTTTTATAAATAATGGCATAAGTTTATTTAACACGTGCTGACTTAATGTAAATCTGGTATTTTTAACTTATTTATAGCACTCATTTTAAAATTCTCTTTTAGTCAGCTATTTTTTTAAATTTATTTTCGTTTTCTTAAATGTTTTGAAAACATACTTAAAATCTCATTAAAAAGCCCAAACACCAAAATTTAATTATTTTTAAATATTTTTGTAACAATTTTGGCGCCCAACATAAACTATAATCTAATATTCTCTGCCTATTAATAATAAGAAAAGTAAGTGATAAAAGTTAAGAAAATCATATTTTAATTTATAAAACACCATTATTAGAAGTCCTAAAGATATGTACAGGGTGTCCTAAATTAAAGGGAGACCATGGAGTTCTCGAAAATCGTTAAAGAATTTAAGCTAGTTAAGTTGTGGTAAATTTAAATAATAAATACATTACTAGCTTTGCAATTTCTAATATCATCATGAAAATCACAAATTAACAAGAAAAAACGGTTGGAATTGTTTTCTTGATTTTAGTAAATCCTTTGAGACCATAAATATTGAACATTTAATATTAAAATGGCAAAATATGGCATTTCTTCTAAGGTTTTAAAATGAATTAAAAATTATAAAAAAAAATAAAATTTAAAAATGCAATGTCTGATTACGTAGAAGTGTAAGTTGAACTGAGTGTCTCTGGGGTCTGTATTAAGTCCCGTTTTGTTATTGTTATTTATAAATTATATAAGTCGTCATGTTAAACATTGTAAAATCTAAATTTTTGCAGACGATACTTTGTTATGTTTTAGTTGTGATTTGGATATTATTTCTAAAAAGACTAAACGTCTAAATAAAGATTTTAAAACCAGAAATACATACAAGCTAATTGAAAAAGGTATAAAACTAAAGCCAAATATAACTAAATTTATATTTTCTAAAAAATAAAAATTAGCTAAGAATCGCCATAAATCAAACGCTAATCGAGCATGTGAAAACTTTTAAGTATTTGTCAACGTCAAAAAGAAAAAAAAAGGAAAAAAAAAACAAAAAACTCTACAAACAACACGCATACGAACAAATTACACCTGAACAGGTGTAGAAAATGAAAATGCAAAAAATAAAATTATGAAAAGCTGCCATTTTGCTATGGGTAGAAGTAATAATTTAATAATTTAGCACCACAAAGCATTTAGTGGGAGCTTTCAAACGATGTATCGCATAAGCCTTCTTTCTATTTAATTTTATTTTTCAAAGTGACGTCTCGCCGCCATTTTGAAGTTTTGCAAAATGAGCTAAGGACCAAAAAGTAGTATTTACGTTCCTAATGATATGTGCCAAATTTCAAATTTTTATATAAACGCATTCAAAAGGTAAAAGGGGAGAGGGACAATTAAGAGCCGCACTGTACAAAAGAAAAAAAAACATGAAACATTGTATTTTTAACCTAATTTAAACAATGTATCTTATTAGATAAAGTATTAAGATAACTAGGTATTAACAATTTTCAGCAAATTAAAAAAAAAATTATTTAATATTCTGTGCAAACCTTCTTTTGTGAATTAATTAGAAACAACTTATATTATGTCATGTTTTAAGAGATGCATATGTACATAGTACATACCTTGACGTATATTATGATAAGCCTTTGGACCATTAAAAATATGTGCTAAAATCGCTTTTTTATTTTCTTGAAAACTTTGACCGTGATTATAATTTTCACAAATAATTAATAAATAAAAATTTCATCAAAATCAAAATTTTTAATTGTTTTTTAATCTAAAAAACGACTTGATCTACAAAAAATTGTTTATTACTCGGTTATTTTCGACAATCTATTTGTGTGAAACTACATATTATACAGGGCGTTTAATTAAAAAAAAAATGCGTCTTCTAATTTATCAACTTCGTATCTTTACGAATAAAATGGTTAACAGAGCAGAATTATTTTCAGGCATCCTGTATATTACATGTGTAACACCCTGAATATTTAGATAATTTGTATTGTATTTTAATATTTGGTTTTAGTATTTTTTTTTTCATTATTTAATTTCTTTTTAGGTTTTTTGGTAGCAACTTTTCTGAAAATCTCAACTAAACTTATGGTCAAAGGCTTTATAAAGTGTGTAATTTTATCGGAAACCATATTTAGGTGGCAAAGTAGGAAATTGTAAAGCGAATTTTTTTTTCCAAAAAAAAAACAAATAAATTAATTTTGACATTTATGCATTTTACTTGTCCTCCCCCACTATTTTGAAAACCGCACTTAAAATTATAGGAAAATGACGTCATGGAAGTTAGCAACGCAATCAGAAAAGGAACATTTAATTTTTACAGTCGCCCATATAAGTTCTGCCCCCAATGTATTTGTTTCATATTAATTTAGTTTTAAAACTTATAAAATAAAAATAAGAAGAATATAGAAAAAGCTATAATTGCATATCGAAAAAAAAAGGAATGTAGTAGATTGGTGTTTTTAAAACAAGATTTTAACGATTACTATGATTTTTTAAATTGTTTATTATTTTATAAACATGAAACAAAATCATGTTTTCAAAAAAATTAAGTCTACACCCTCTGTACTACTTAAAAAAAAACTAATATCATATATTAAGTAGGTTATATATTAAATATGAAAAAAAATATATTGCAGACTGTGGGCGACTGTAAAAATTTGATTTTTGTTTCTGATTCCCTTGTTAACCCCAGGATGTGAAAATAGGGTATACTTTTGATACCAACATGGGAACATTCCTATAATGTCAGTTTAGAATCGTTGAAAGTTGGAACATTTTAGGTGATATTAAATATTAAAATACACAAAAAAAAACATTAAATATTAAAAAACATAAAAATAATTAACCGCTTCTTCACGATCAGAATATTGTTTCCGGTAAAATTACACTATAAGTTTAGGTGAAATTTTGAAAAAATTTGCTAGGCCTAGACCTTTATCAAAAAAACTAAAAAGAAACTAAATAATGAAAAAGAAACTAACAACTAAAACCAAATATGAAATTACAATTTAAACCCCATAATGTTAAGTGCGATTGAGAGAAAAGCTGCTAAACTGACAACAAACAGTTAACTGAAACAGTTTTTTAAATATTTATCCTGGGAATTTTTTTAATAAAAAATATTTGCAGTGTATTAATATTTATTGTTTATTGCTGATATTTATTTATTAATAATATCAAGAATATTTGTATTTTTTTAATTACTATTACAGTATTAATTAACAACAGCGCTCATAATACCACATAAAAATTAAAGTATCTTAATAAGTGTTAGATTGATTTTTTTTAATAAATTTTGACTACTAATTTGTACCTTTTTCCCATCTCGAAACTTGACAGTTCCCTCAATGATGCAATTATTATCGCACATTTTAAATTGTCAATAATATCCAAATAAAATCGGCCTGCTAGAACACACTATATCCACAAACTCTTCGCATAACTTTGCAAATTCTTACAAATACACCACACACACAAAAACACACCGATAAAAATCTATTTAAATGCCGGCTAGCAATAATTAATTTATAATCTCTTTTATTAATTAAAAAAAAATATATATACTTTTTTTTTTTAATTTGGCGCCTTTTTTAAAATTAATTTAATTTTTCAACTTTTCCGAATTATCTATCAGTGACGTGAAATGACGCAAAATCCTGACGTGACGCGACGCACCACCGTCGCGATCGAGAATTGGCGCGCGACTAAACGTAAACTTTGAGTCGTTAAGTGCGGCACAGAAAATGTGGGGATTCCGCGTTGAATTTGGTCGAAATGCGCCTGCTTATGTGCTTTTGTAGTTTATGTGTCGTGGGATGCGTGGATAAATGCACTTTTTCTAATTAATACAGTCGTGAGAAAAATTATTTGGCCAGCTTAATTTCTTTTTGTAAAAATTGAATTAAAACTTATGCGATAAAAGATTTTTGGATAATTATATTATAAACATACAGTGTGCCACAGGATGAGCGACAAAAAAATTTGGTGTTTAAATTTGACCTCTTGACATCCCTACTTAATTAAAAATTATATTACGATACCCTTGTCCAATTAGATAACAAACGTAGTCATACTATTTTAGCTTTCTGTCGAGTAAAGTTTAAAGATTAAGAAAATAAACAACTTCACATCAGCACTTTCGGCCACAGTTGCACCATCACCACAAGGTCCATTCATTACACTATTTTGCTTCGTTGCGTAACGTTGAGCGTCGCGAGTTTGTTTTATTTTTTGTGCGTGCGCGATTAAAAATACCGAAAAGACGTTTGATCACTAGTGATAGTGAAAATGAAAGTTTGGCAAGCAAGAAAAATAGGCTGTACAAGGAATTAGACCGTCTGAACAGGCAGGGAAAGCAGCAGCGTCGCCCTGTACCTTTAAGTAAGCCTTACTTACCTGTTTAGAGTATAATCGTTAAACCCATTTGAATATTGTTTAGCTAAAACCGTTAAAGCTAAAGACTACTATGTATGTGTAAAACCGTTAAGCCCAGCAATATTTATTTCTTCTTTGAATAGAGGACGTATTTTATTCTTGGACCAACAATTCAATTTTCTCAGGTGAGTCTTCTTCTTCTGATATATCAGACGATGGTTTATCTGATGGGGTTGATCAGTCGCCTGTTCGGGAAATTTCAGTTCAAGGCGCTCAAGCACCGAGTTTAGCTGAAGTTACAAAGGAAGTAACTAATTTTAAATGTAAGGAAAAATGTTCAGTAAAAGTCGAATCTAATGCGCTATCAGATCATGAAAAACTAACTATACATTTGGATGAGATAGTTAGGCCGGCTAACGTAAAAACGACACATACTTTGAAAGGGATTAACAATGGAAAGTTTAAAAGATTATTTGAACAACAAATAAAAGAGACAGAAATTACCTCATTCCAGTATCTTATTAATATAATACAATCTAGCAAGGCTGCAGCTGAATACGAGCGAAAAATAAAATGCATAAATAATAATATCTGGATAACAGAGGAGCTTGTAAACTTAATAAGAGAGCGAGATCGACTATTTGAAGACATGCGTAATAACGATAATAACAGAGAAATAAAAAACCAATTTCGTAACATAAAAAATAAAATTACTAATAAAATTAAAACACTTAAAAATACTAATTTTAGAAAAAAATTGGCAGAAGCAGGTTCCGATACCAAAAAACAGTGGTTAGTGATAAATAATTTATTAAGCAGAAAAAACCTTAATTTAAATAAAATTAAGGAGATAAATGTAAATAATAGTAGAGTCTTGGACACTTACGAAATTGCAAACTGCTTCAATCGCCACTTTGCTAAAATAGGTAAACAAATTACTGAAGATGTTCAAACTGAAGTACTAGGCATTCCCTTTAATATTCGTGACACCTTTGGTTTCAATGAAATCATTTATGCAAATAGTTTTTATTTAGAAGAAGTCACTGATAAAGAAATATTAGACACAGTTAATAGTTTGAAACGTAACTCTGCTCCTGGAGATGATCAAGTTACAGTTAATAATCTTTGCGTATTGGGTCCCAGTCTAATCAAAATTCTTACAAAACTAGTTAACGATATTTTTGCTTCTGATCTTTTTCCTGACGAACTCAAATTCGCTAAAATTACGCCGATCTTTAAGTCGGGATCTCAAGATTCTATGGGTAATTACAGACCAATTAGTTTAATAAGTACTTTTTCGAAAATAATAGAAAGGGTTTTAAAAGGCCGAATGTTGGACTTTATAAATAAATATTTGCACATGGACAAGTTTCAGTATGGCTTTTAAAAAAATTCTAACACGCTAAGTGCTACGATGGATTTCTTAAATGAAATAATTACTCAACTAAAAAGTAAAAAAATGGTAGTGGCTGCCTTTATCGACCTGAAAAAGGCTTTTGACGTCGTTAGCTGGGATGTGCTTTTAGCTAAATTACATAATATGGGATTTAGAGGGCCCGTTTATAACATTTTAAAATCCTATCTATATAATCGACAACAAGCTGTGAATATTAATTAAATAGTTAGCGGAATTGAACTAAGTGAGTGTGGGGTTCCACAGGGCTCTGGTCTTGGGCCACTACTCTACGCTCTTTACGTGCTCAGTCTTAGGAGTGCTGGCTTGACTGGTCGATATTTTACGTTTGCGGATGACACAGCTATGTTGTACAGTGATAGTGATCTTGAGAGCCTGGAGCGTGTTGTTAACACAGATCTTGAAAAATATTCCAAATGGTTACTGTGCAATAAATTAAAAATTAATATTCTTAAAACTAATTATCTATTTTTTAAACAAAAAAACAAAGTTTCTAGAAATCCGGTAGTAAAAATAAACAATATTTTAATTGAAAAAGTGTCACACATTAAATATTTAGGACTAATCATAGATGATAACTTGAACTGGAAAGAGCACTTAATGCATGTAACTAATAAAATTATACCAATGCTAGGAGCTATATACAGGGTTAGAGACTATTTAACGTTTAAAAGCAAGATGTAGATACAATTCCTTTTTCTTGTCGCATTTTAGATACCTTCTCCCTTTGTGGGGCTCTTGTGGTCAGGTGGATTTTAATAAAATGCAGGTATTGCAAAATAAAATATTAAAGGGATTATTTAAAATTGATTGGCGTACAAGCACTGTGGACCTACATAGGTGGTTGGATATGTTAATGCTGACAGAGTTACTTATATTTGAACAGGGCAAATATATGTTTAAAGTAACTAATAACATCCAAAGGACTAATGTGAGAATGGTCTCTACTGAAAATATTCACGATCATTATACCAGGGCTCAACGTGACATCTTTTGGGACAATAATATCAGGACTAATGTAGGTTTACGTAATCCAGTTTATTAGGCTATAATAGTATATAATAGTCTTATAATAGTCTTCCAGTAGTCATTAAGAACAACACTTTTAAGTCATATATTAGAATAGTTTTTTTTTTCGTTTTGCTTGGTTGCTATAAATATACTTAAAGAAAAATATCTAAAATTACACTTATTGTAGGTATTTAATTGGATTTAATTAGATTTATAAGTGATGTAATTGACATCGTCAGGGATTTTGATTTGTTTTATTTTCTTTTTTTTTTAAAGGTTTATAGTATATTTAATATATCTGTATATATGGTTAAAGTTGTTGTACACTCTGAACGTTACATATCCTTGGTACCAGTGCATTGGCACTGTTTTAAAGATTTTGGTTTTGTAAAGATATGATTGTAATATGTTTGAAAATAAAGAAATTTGTAAAAAAAAAAGTTGACCGAGAGATCGCTTAGTTTCTAGGCGATATACCATCTGGAAAAGATGTACTGTTTGGAAAACCAGTTCTGCAAGCTTTAGCTGATCAGTACGAAAAATTTTTCATTTTAGGCATAGACAAGTCTGATAAAGACGAGTTTGAAAGGAATTATCCTCCACCACGAAATATTCCTTTTTTACGAAATATACGAGCCCCAACTTTAAATCCCGAACTGGAATCTTCTATTCCAGATTATTCCAAGAAATCAGATAAATATCTGGCTGATATGCAAACTTATCTTGGCTCTGGACTCACAGCTTTAAGTGGGCTCATTGGTAAGATATTGACACCCCGATCGGCGATATCTGATGTTAAAACCGATATTTTGCCTCATATTGTATCCGCTGGAAAGTTGTTTTGTGGTGTTATTCACATGTTGACCACAAACAGAAAATATGGCATCGAAGGACATTTAAATTCTACCGTTAAGAAACTCGCCAAAGAAAGTAGTCCAGATGAATTTTTATGTGGAAAATTATTTGGCGATCAATACAAGGAAGTAAAAGGACAGACACAGGAAGAGATATGAAGAAGTTTTCATCCGCAATGAAAAAATCTAATCTCCTTCCGGGATACAATAATTCTCAACAAGGCTCTTCGGTTGCAGGCCCCTCAAAAGTTCAGCGAGGATTTCAAAGATCAAAAATAAAAGGGAGGCAACATCAGAGCAGGGACAGAATGATCATTAACATCGGAGAAGGTAGAGAGACGGGGGGTAAAATATTATCCGAACCACAATTACCCGAAGTAGTGGTGAGTACCCACATTTATGGTGGTAGACTCAAAAGTTTTTTGGAACATTTGGTGTAAATTTACAAAGGATAAACTTCTTTTGTCTTGGGTAGAAGGATAAAATTTTATAAAAGTTCAGTACAAACTAGAGTATCTGGCACTAAGGGGTCAAAATTTGATGTACAAAATTATGTTTCTGCCATTTTTGTTCTGTGTCATAAATGAGTAATTGCAGAGTGTGCTCCGGTTAAAAATCAATTTATATCTCCCTTTTTCTTGGTTCAAAAGGCAAATAAGTCCCACCGATTCATACTAAATCTTAAGACATTAAATAAATTGCTCCACATTTTAAGTTAGACAATTATAAAACCGTGAAGAACTTATTTTAAAAAAATGTTTATATGGCAACACTTGACTTAAAAAAAAGGAAGTAAAATGCAATTTTAATATTATTTTCTGTACGCTGCAACCTATAGGTTTTATCATTAATACTGAGAAATCCCAATTGAAACCTTCACAATCTTGTCAATAACTCGGGTTTATTTATAACAGTGCTGATATGACTATGCATCTTCCACTGCCTAAAAAACAGTCAATTTTGCAAGTTCCAAACCATTTTTTGACTTTACAATTATATACAATTCGAGAATTAGCAAAAAATATTGGGATCTTAATATCTGCGTGCCCAGCAGTAAAATACGGTTGGCTTCATACAAGAATTTTAGAACGTCAAAAGTACCTGTCACGACAAAAATATTTAGGGAATTATTCTAAAGTAATAATTGTTTCTAGATTACTATGCTCCAAATTAAATTGGTGGTTGCTTAACATTGAACATTCTTTTACATCGCTGAATTGTCAGGATTATGAATTCGAGTTATTTTCTGATGCTTCACAAACGGGATGGAGAGCAACATGCTGAAAGGAGGTTACCCGTGGCTTGTGGAGTAAGACTGAACTTCATTATCATATCAATTATTTAGAACTTTTAGCCATTTATTATGGTTTGAAATGTTTCGCGTCTAACGAACGTAATTGTACGATTTTACTGCGGGTAGATAATAAAACAGCTATTGCATATATTAACAAAATGGGTGGCATTATGTACTAAAACTTAAACAAACTAAGTAGAGAAATATGGTCTTGGTGCGAACAACGAAATATTTTGTTGCACGCCTCGTATATGCCTTCTAAAGAAAATTTGATAGCAGATGAGCAATCTCGAATTTTACATCTAGAATCTGAATATATATTACATAAAAGTGCATATTTAGACATCGTTTCATCTTTTGGCAAACCCCATATAGATCTTTTTGCATCGCGAATAAATACAAAATTTAGAATTTACGTTTCCTGGTTCAAAGGTCCGGGAGTAGTAGAGAGTCAGAGTTTTTTTTAACTTTAGAGGAAACACTAATTGACATTTTTTCAAATTTTAATAATATAACGTGTCTGGGTGATTTTAACATTGATATATCTAAATTAAATTACAGTCATGCAACTCAGCTTATTTCTTTGTGTGAAATTTTCGATTTGAAGCAACTTATAACCGAGCATACTCGTATGACCAACAACACTAGTTCAATTATAGATCTTATTTTTACAAATCATGTTGGCATTTTGAAGTCTGGCATAATAAGCTCTACATTTTCTGACCATTTTGGCGTTTTTTTGTGAATTTAATGTCACGGAGTCTATTGTACAACCGCACATTGTATCTTATAGATCCTTAAAAGATATAAACCTAAACAACTTTCAAGAGGATTTGGAGGCTGTTCCATTTCGTTTAATATATGAATTCGAATCCATAAATGATAAGATACATTTTCTAAACAATAACTTACTCAAATTGTTCGACAAGCATGCTCCTATTAAAACTATAGTTGTTCGAAAAAAAAATGATTATCCGTGGCTGACAGATAATATTAAACTATTGCAAACATTAAGAAATAAGGCATTAAAGGATTTTAAAACAACTAAACTGCCAGCTAAATGGAATTATTACAAACAGCTTAGAAACTATACAACAACAGCGATTAGAGCGGAAAAAGGGCTTTTTATAGTGATAAATTTGAGAATTGTACATACAAGGACAAGTGGCGTGAACTAAGAAAAATATTGCCATCAAAGCAGAAGCAATTTCCTAAATCTTTTGTAAATACCAACAATTTTAATTCATATTTTATAGATAGTACAAGAGTGACAAATATTGATAATTGTGATGAGTTAATTAATTTTTATGATCAGAATGCACTACCAACCTTAAATAAGTTTTCTTTTCATCCGACTGATTATAATACTATTTCTGCAATTATATTACGTATTAAGTCTAAAGCATTCGGGGTGGATAATCTTAATATTACGTTAATTCAACTATGCTGTCCTTTTACTATACCCTTTATTTTACATATTGTTAACGAGTGTA
This sequence comes from Anthonomus grandis grandis, assembly GCF_022605725.1. Classification (NCBI taxonomy): domain Eukaryota; kingdom Metazoa; phylum Arthropoda; class Insecta; order Coleoptera; family Curculionidae; genus Anthonomus; species Anthonomus grandis. Next base: position 40,914,807 of record NC_065549.1, on the reverse strand, counting down.
TTAATAAAAACTACTTTCCCAAATGCTGGAAAGAAGCCTTTGTGTTGCCATTACCGAAAGTGCATAATCCAACAGATTTTAGTCAATTTAGGTCTATCAGTATTTCACCAACGTTTTCAAAAATTCTCGAACGCATTCTAGACTCTCAAATTCGTAGTTTTCTCAATATTAATGATATTTTACCACCTAAGCAATCTGGATTTAGAACAAATTATAGTTGTACTTCGGCTATGGCGGACGTTATTGATGACGTAATTCGGGCTAGGGATGATGGTATGATTTCTGCTCTGGTGTTGTTGGATAATACTAAAGCTTTTGATTTCGTTAGCCACTCAATTTTAAAGTCTTTGTTTCATTATATTGATTTTTTCTGATGCTGCTATTAATTTAATTGCCTCTTATTTAAATAATCGGATCCAACGTGTTAAAATAGATAACGAAATATCTGATTCTTTGGAAGTTGAAAGTGGTGTGCCTCAGGGTAGTATTTTAGGACCCTTGTTTTTTATCATTTACACGTCTAGATTTTATCTTCAATTAAAGCATTGTGCCCATCATTTTTACGCAGACGACACGCAGTTATATTATTCATTTTTACCAGGAGATTTTAAAATGGCTGAGTTTAAAATTAATCAGGATTTACAAACTATTTGTGATGTTTCTTCAAAGCATTTATTAAAATTAAATCCTTCGAAGTAATCTATAATATTCATAGGTAATCGAACTAATGTAAATAATATTTTAAATGGTATAAACATTAAATTGGGGGACGAGAGAATTCCAGTTGTTGACAAATGTAAGAGTTTGGGCCTTATAGTAGATAATAATATTCGTTTTAAACATCACGTGTCTAATATTGTTAAAAAGGCATATCTTGCTTTGAAATTAATTTATTTGCATAGACACTATTTAAGTAAAGATATTAAGAAGCTTTTATATGATTCATTGGTCCTTTCACAATGTAATTACTGTGATGTAGTGTATGGCTGGTGTCTTGATTATGAGGATAGGGGTAGACTGCAAAAGCTCCAAAACTCTTGCATTCGACTAATATTTGGCATTCGCAGGAGAAACCGCATTTCCCATAAACTGCACGAATTTGGATGGCTTAATATGCATAATCGAAGAATTGCTCATTCTTTAACATTTTTTTATAAAATTTTAATATATGGTAGTCCGCCCTATCTCTATCAAAAAATAACATTTAGAAATGATGTACACCATTTAAATTTAAGAAGAAATACTATTCTCATTCCGAGACATAAAACACAGTTATTTAAACGATCATTTTCTTAATATTTTGCTTATCAAATAAATTCTTTAAAATTTGGATCCGGACCGATTATCAATTTCTTGTAATACTTTTCGTAATAGGATGATTGTACATCTAATGAATTAGCAGGGTATATAATTTAAGTTCTTCTTTTTTAACTTTTTGAATGGTTGTTTTTTTGAGTAATTTATTACAATTTCTGGTATTGGGATCATTTTATTTATTTATTTATAGTCTGCAAAAATTTTTCTATTTTTTGTTATTTAACTAGGCTTATTAGGTATAAGATTAAAGAAAAAGCTGTATTTAATCAGTTATTAGTTAAGCGTTACTGTTAATGAGCGTTACTGAAATTACCATTTTTTTTAATGAAGTGTGGGGCCACAATGTTAAAGTCCAGAATCTGCCATGGCAGAATTATGAATTTGTAGGTCTTTTATTTGCGTAAATTTATTGCTAGATTTTGTAAACTTATATTTTTTTTGTTTCTTCTATGCAAATAAAAAATATTTATTATTATTATTATTATTATTATTGTTATTATTATTATTATTATTATTATTATTATTATTATTATTATTATTATTATTATTATTATTATTATTATTATTATTATTATTATTATTATTATTATTATTATTATTATTATTGTTATTATTATCATTATTATTATTATTGTTATTATTATTAGTAACATCAGATGCTTTTACTCTAAAATGGGAAAAATCTTTTTTTTTTCTATGCTTTTCCTCCATTTCCTTTAATAGGAAGGGTTTTAAAGAAGATAATTGAAAATCAGACCATTGGCATTCTAGTTGTGCCATACTGGCCTAATCAATCATGGTTTTCCGTATTTTTACGATTATGTTGTAAAAAACCAGTAATATTTGAACCATCCGCGAAATTACTTCTCTCTCCTTTTAGGAAACCCCACCCATTATGGAAGAACATCCGCCTAGCGGCGTCGAAATTATCAGGGGACCTTTTTAAGAAAATTAATTTGGGTGCCACCATTAATGGTAAATTCTATAAGCAAGTCGCTGAGATAGCGTTTCAGTATTCTACTACATATAAAAAATGGTGGCTGTTTTGTAAAAGACGTAAGCATGATATTTACACCGTAGATGTTGGTAACATAATCTCCTTTTTAAATGAATTGTTGAATTTGAAAAAAATTTGTCATACGCTTAAATAAATACGCGTTAGCGCTTATATTAGATATCTCTACTAGCCATGAATTGTTAATAAAGCGTTTTTTGAAAGGAGTGTTTCGTGACCGCCTGGTTTTTCCTAAATAATAATAATAATAAGACGTTTAGCCACCAATACAAAAAAAGCATAATTACAGAAGGTAATATGATTATATACATGGAATTGAATATTAGAATATTAAACAAAAAGAGCATATAATAAATAGATAGGCATATACTTATGAGGGGAAAAAACAGTAGGGGGAAAAATGGATGAAACAGAATGAAAAAAATTAAAATATTTTTTTTTTTTTTTTTTTTTTTTTAACGGTTAATTTTTGAATAATAAATGTTAATAGAATATTTTACGTTGCATTCAGTTAGTTAGCATGTGCGTAGTATTTTAATAAAGTTTGATTTAAAAGAAGAAGCTTGGTTTTTAATTTAAAAGTTTTTTCAGTGACAGCAAAAATAATTACTTTGAATTTATTAATCAAATTTGGTATGACATAAGAAAAGGATCGCTTAAAGAGTTCTTTGCTATGGCAAGGAATTGTTAAAAGATTTTTACGTCTTATATTAAGATTATGCACATCAGTATGATAGGTAAGCTTTTCAAGTAAGTAAGGCGGAGTTTTTGATTTAAGAATTTTGTAAGAAAAACATAAAATATGTAATATTCGTCTATTGTGCATATTTAGCCAACCTGTTTCTTTTAATTTATAAGAAATATGTTGCCGTCTTCTTATACCAAATATAAGTCTTAAGCAAGAGTTTTGAAGTTTTTGAATTCTGCCTGAGTCGGAGTTATGGAGACATGGTCCATAAATTGTGTCGCAAAAATTTAACGGTGATAGTACTAAAGCATCACAGAGCAGTTTTTTGATACTTAAGCTTAAAAAATGTCTTTGACGATATATTGTTTTTAAGGCAGAATATCCATTTTTTAGTTTAAGCGTAACATGTTCTTTGAATCTACGTTTATAGTCCATTAGTAGTCCAAGATTTTTTGCAGAGTTTTTAAAACTTATTATATTGTTATTAAGGTGTACATTTAAATTATTTAAAATAATAGTTCGATGATTGTCACTACAAAAAAGAATAGCTGCTGATTTAGTGGGGTTAATCTTTAGAAGTAATTTTTGAGTTTCTATATTTAAGGTATTTAAATCCTCATTTATATATTGATTAGCTTGGACAACATTAGTATGATGAAATAAATAAAATAGCTGGGTGTCATCTGCATAGCAATGGTGCTTACAGTGTAAAATTTTTTTAGTAATTTGTGAAGTATAAAGAGTATAAAACAAAGGACCAAGAATGCTACCTTGGGGCACCCCAGAGGTAACATATAGTGCATTTGATTTATTGTTATTAGGCACTACTCTTTGTTTTCGATTAAACAGGAAAGAAGACACCAATGCCAACGCAGACTCAGCAAAACCCATATATTCTAATATAGCCAGCAATATTCTGTGATTTACCAAATCAAAGGCTTTAGAAAAATCTAAGAGAACCAAAACCGTAGCTTTATTTTTATCAAGTTCCTTAAAAATATCATCTGTCACTTTAGATAAAGCGGTTGCACAACTATACACCTTACGAAACCCAGACTGGTATTTAGGAATTAAATTATTTACATTTAAATATTGAACTATTTGATACTCCATAATTTTTTCTAAAATTTTTGATAGTATAGGAAGTACAGATATTGAGCGAACATCATTAAATTCAACAGGATTTTTTATTTTGGGCAAAGGAATAACATTGGCTTCTTTCCATTGATCGGGAAAGCAGTTTTGTTCTAAACATACGTTTATAATATGAGTTAGTGGTTTAATTATGGCAGGACAACAAAGCAAAATCAGGGTAATATTTAATTGATCAACGCCAAATGCTTTAGATTTAATAGATTTTAAGTAATTTATTATTATAACTTGTGTCACCAAATTAAATTTAAATTCAGCCAAATAATTTAACCTATGTTTTTTAAAATACCCAACAAATTCTTCGTCAGGGTTATTATTGTTTTTGTTAATATTAGAAAAAAAAAAATAAGTTTATCTACATCTTGCATAAGAGGAGGAAGTTGTATATTTGATTCATTAGAAATATTTAGTTTATTAAGTTCTTGACATGTTTCTTTGTTATTACATACTCTAAATCTGTGAGCCAGGTATGCCTTTTTTTCCGCCCTAATTGAACTAGTTGCAAGATTTCTGTACTGGCTATAATTTTCCCAATCCTCGCGACTTTTGGTGTTTCTAAATTTACGTAAAGCCGAGTTGCGAAGTCTTTGTATAAATCTAATATTAGGAGTAATCCAGGAGCAATATGGTCTAGTTTTACCCTTTACGTTTTTTATAGGAGCATGTAAGTTAATTAATTCTAATAAAGATTGAGTAAAAAATAAACTTTATTATTTAAATCAGCCATATTGTACATATTATGCCAGGGAATCAATTCAATATCAGACTGAAATAAACAAGTGTTGATATTTTGTAAATTTCTATAAGTGAAATTATAAATTTGAGGCTTAGGTATATCAAAGTTTATATTGCAGTAAATTAGCATATGATCCGATATTTCAATATCCCTTATTCCACAATTCTTCACCGACTCTAAATTTGAGAAAAGTAAATCAATTAAAGATATAGTGGTGTTGGATATTCTGGTAGGGTCAGTTATAAGCTGTTGCAAACCATATAATTCAGTAATTTCGCTTAATGATACCTTAAAATTCAAATTTAAAAAAATTATATTAAAGTCACCCAAAAGTAAAATAGACTCATAGTTAACATAAAAGTCGGTCGTAATATTTTCAATATACGGAGACTTCGGGAACCCTCTATTGTATTAGAGTATCTTAAACATAGGTATCCATTAGAAAATTTATCTTAAAAGGTTAGCAACATTATTAGTATTAGCGTCTGGTCACCGTATTAACACTCTTTCAAAAATAAGAATTGATAATGTAAATCAAAAATCGGATGGTATAGAGATTTATTTTACAGACATTTTAAAAACTTCCAGTTACAGTCGTAAACAGCCTACTTTAAATTTAAAAATGTTTAATGATCACTTACATTTATGTGTTGTTACTACATTAAATAGTTATTTAGTTAGGACTCGGTCTATAAGAAATAATGAAATGTATTTATTTTTAACGCATCGTAAACCTTTTCATAGGGCATCGAATCAAACTATAAGTCGTTGGATTAAGGATGTCATGAAATGTAGTGGCATAGACATAAATAAATTTAAGACTCATAGTACAAGGCATGCTTCAACCTCTGCGTTTCTTAGGGCCGGTTTAGGCATAGATATAATTAAGGAAGGTCAAAGCTGGTCAAAGAAATCTATGGTCTTTGCAAAATTTTATAATAGATCGCTGTAATCCAACAAAAACTTATGGGAATATTTTGTTGCTTAAATGTATTGATGGTAATTATTATGATTATAATAATTATTGTTGTATTTTAGTTTTTTAGAAGATATCTATCTTTAGTTTATATCTTTAGTTTATAAGTGTTTACAAAAAATTGCTGTTAACTTTAAATAACTACGTGTGTTATCTAATTGGACAAGGGTATCTAATATAATACAGAACGAACTTCCTTCAGGTAAGTTGTTTGTTCTTCTAAATAAAATTTAGCATATTTTTATTTTTTTTTAATTACGCATGCCTTGATAGCAGCATTTTTAAAATTTTATGAGTAGGTATAGTAATATTTCTAGGTCAGATATAAAAAAAGTTATTTAGAATGCAAAATTATGCCCGTATACCGAATTTCATAATCATAGTCCTACTTTGATTTTTACGTTTAAATTATTTATTAATTAATATAATGTAATGACGGTGGCTTCTTGAAGATTTTTTACGCTGAATGTTTAAAAGGCAAATAACTTAAAAACTGATAGAGTTATATGAAATAAACAAGAGTACCTTTTTAATTCAAAATTGAACTGACTTTTTTTTATTTTCTAGTCGCTTTGGCCATAACTGGTTAGGCAAAACAGATATGTTGTATTTTGCCTAAGTAACAGGGTGTAACTAACGCCCTGTATAAATAATGCTAAATTCACCACAAAAATCGTAATTTTTAAAGTCGCCAATTTTCAAGACGATACTGCTTAAAATTTTTTATTTTTTTTTGTTTATTCGTAAAGAAACGGTACCCCTGATTGTCAGTATATGACGAAAAATATAAATACATATTTAAAATATTTCAACAAGAAAAAAATATATAAATTCTATTTAAAGGGTGCCTAAATTTAGGAAAATTTGTATGCACCTGGTATTTATCATAAGTCTACATAATAAATAAATAATAAGTATGTACATATGTTTTCCTTTTTAAATTTTATAAGTAAAATATGCCTACATCTATTAATATTTGCATAGCTGTGAAGAAAAAATAAACAAAAATATATTTATAAAAACCAGAATACCGAGAATATCACTTTTGACAGAATATTAAAGCTTCGTTTTTTACCGCATTCTTAATATTTTCAGGATTAAATTGTAAAATTTAGGTCCTAGATACGACATGAAATGTAAATTTAAGTCAGACTTAGATTGTGAACGATTTAGATTATTAGTCATATTGACTTGAGCTTCATAGATATAATAAAAATTATTTGATTTTATTTCTTTATTACCATTCACAAAATTGTACACTGCAAAGATATATAACATTTTATCAATTATTTGCATAAATGATATAAAATAAGGAGGGGCATTTATTGATTGTGGATCTAAAATATGCCATCATAAATTACAAAATTTAACATGCCATATTACTCTGTCATTTGTAACAGAACAATTTTAATATTTGCTATCCCATAAAAATTCAAGAATCATTTGCATAAATGATGTTAAGTAAGACCGGGCATTTAATGGTTGTGGATCTAAAATATACCATAATATTCTAGAGAGCCAACTACAAATTTTATAAAATATACCATCATAATATTTTACAAAATTTTTGAAGTTTGAAATATCTTGATAGCAAAGAACCAGACTAATCCAAGAGCGCCTGTAGGTTTATTATCAATAACGTTCACAACATTTTTTTTCACCTCATCTAAAGAAACAATTTCTATTTTTACACACCTACACATACCTTACGCTCGAACGAAATTAATTTCAAGACAGCTGAAAGAAATTCGACGAAGAATAAATTTTATTTGTTTGTCTCATTCGTTTCAATTTTTTTTCGGAAAAATTGATCCTGGCATATGTTTACATGCTTTTTCTGCCTTATAAGAATAGCATTTTTTTTTCATGTCTTATTTATATAATTTTTTTGTAAATATTAGATCATATAATAAATAATAATAATAATAAATCAGTTTATTTACAATAATAAAAGAAAATATTACAAAATGATTAATTTTAATTTACCAGTAAATAAACAATAATCACAAGAGTAGTAGTATACTACTTCCACGTGATAACTTATTACACCTATACATAATAATAGCAAAACGCAGATAAAAATAAAGAATAATAATAAAAATTGGTTCCCGGACTTGAGGTCGTAGCTACAGGTAATATAGATTTTGACGACTTATGGTTAATTCATACATTGGAAATCATCGAGCTATTTCATTATAAAATCGATTCTTCGTAGGGTCAAGTGATGTAAAAATGAGACACCGAAGATTTTGGGTAAAAATAAGACAGTCAATTTTTTGCCACTAAAAATTATTTTAATAAGACGAAAAAAGGACCTAATAAAGTCTAAATATTCTAAAACCTAAAGACAGATTCATTCAAACGATAATATTAATTTATACATGAATTATTTAATCTACCGTAATATAATGCAATTTTCATGACAAAAACTTTTAAAATCGGCGCGCAAACTTTTGTTCCACACCCGTTGTGATCCATCGGGTGCGCTCGGTTAAGATCGCAATGTGAAGACTGATGTGTCGCGGCGCTGTGGGAACAAGCCGGGCAGGGTTGCCATTGCTAGGGAATTTTCCGAAATCTAAGGAAAAATTGGTTGCCTCTGGGAAAAAGGGAAATTTTTAATAATCTAGGGATTTTTTTTTTTTGGTAAAATACTGGTAAAATAATTATATCTAGGTACGTATTTTAATATTACAGAAATTGCCCATACGCATTTTGCACATACAAAATGCAATTTTGACCAAATAATTTTACACGAACGGTTCTGGACATTTTTTTTTTTTTTAAAACCCTTATTATCAAAATATTGTTACAATTAACAATTATAACTAGTTATCACAAAATTAACAGTTATTCTATAAAAATAAAAGGAGCATACCTAAATACGAGCCTAAATACTTTATCTAAGTATTAATAGCATGAGAGAAAAAGAAATGTATATATATACATATATACAAACAAAAAAAATAAAAAACAAAAAATAAATAAATATTACAAAATAAGTGTATTGTGATTCTTATCCGTAATTTGTATATTAATATGTTATATACTAAATTCAACTTAAAACCTAAAAACTAAATATTTTTTTTGACATATATTGTATGGTCCCTGTTTTAACCTTTTTAAATCTTTCTATTCTCAATATTTGAACAAAATTTTCAAGGTTTCCATCTTGCTTTTCTAAATTATAAAATATTAAAGCACATATGAAAAACTGCCAGACATTTCTGTCCTTTACGTTATTAATTTTTGTTTCTAATAATTTTAGTATTGTGCTATGACTATTAATATTTTTTCCAAATTTTATTATTACAAGGTTGCTGACCCAATTCCAGACCGTGATGGATTTAATACAGTTTTTAATTTTGTGCCATAATGTTTTGATTGTGAAGCAATTTTGACAATCTGGACTATTGGACATCCCATGTTTAAAAATTTTCTCTAATATTGGAACTGCATTGTTTATAGCTAGGTATACAGAACTCCGCCATTTAGTCGGTATATTTCTGTTCCGTATTATTGACCAAATGATTTTCCAGTTTGTCTGGGGATTTTTTAATTCAATTTCGGGTTTTATATTTTGTTTTAACATTATTGAGGTGTATATATCTTTTGTATGAATTAATCTATCTGGGTCAAAAATAAGTTGAAATTTTTCTATTTTAGACCTAATATCTTTACAAAATTTATTATTTAAGTTATTATTCTGGGGGTCAAAAACACTGTTACAATATGATTTATACCAAATTTTTGAGGGTTGATTTGTCCATGAATAAAATTGAGTTTTTAAAAGAAGTGCAAGGGTCTTTGTTTCAATATTTATTAAATTTAAACCGCCATTTTGGATCGGCAGTTCTAATTGTTGTCTTTTAACTCTATATAGTCTTCCTGCCCAGATATATTTTCCTGTAATGCAAACAATTTTTTGACTGATTTGGTGAGTCATAGGAATTATCTGTGCAATGTACCATAATTTTGCTAAAGCATAAATATTAATTACCCAATTTCTTCTTATTATATCCAAATTTCGCAGCTGATTTTTTATTAGAAAGTTTTGTATGTTTTTTATAATATTAATCCAATTTTCATTAACCATTTCTTTAAAATTGTTGTATACTTGCATTCCTAGAATTTTTATATTTTTTTTTTACAATAAAATTATTTAGGTGAGAACGATCAGACTTCCAATTACCTAATAATAAAATTTCAGATTTATTGTAATTTATTTTTGCGTTGGTTCCCTTGGTAAATATGTCAATTATGTTTTGAATTTGATCTAAGTCATTTTTGTTTTTTAAAAATATATTTACATCATCAGCAAAGGCTGCAATTTTAAAATTTTGATTATTAATATTAATTCCCTCTATCACAAATTTGACCAGGTACAAAAAGGGTTCTAGGCTTAAAGCGAAAAGAAGCATAGATAAGGGACAACCTTGTCTTACAGAGCTAAGAATCTGAAATGAATCCGAGATGCAGCCATTTATTAAAATTTTTGAGAATGAGTTATTGTATAGGTTTTTAATTACATTTATTAGTTTCATATCACATCCAAGTTTCTGCATAACTTGCCAGAGATAATTATGATTAACTCTATCAAAAGCCTGATGAAAATCTAAGCTTAATATCCCTCCCGATATTTGAGAGTTATTTTCCGAATGGATTACTAAGTCTCTTATTAACAGTAAGTTGTTAAATATTGAGTAGTTTGTCCCACATGATTGTTCTTTGCTTATTATTTTTTCTGAGTAGATTTTAAGACGATTGGTCAAAATTTTTGTAAAGATTTTATAGTCACAATTAAGAAGCGTTATAGGCCGAAATGCACTTAAAAAATTTGCATTTTTTTCCTTTGGAATTAATATAATCACTCCATCACAGAAATTTTCTGGTGGTCTAACTAGATCAATTAGGAAACTATTATACAACTTTTCCAATTCATCACCTATCTCAGAAAAGAAAGTTTTATAAAATTCATAGCTAAGTCCATCAAGGCCAGGCATTTTTTTATTTTGAGATAAATTTAGGACTCCTAAAATTTCTTGTTTTGTTATTTTTTGTGTTATGTAATGATTATCTATATCTGAAATTTTTTTCTTAATATGCGCAAGTAAGCATTTTGTATCTTTGTCTATGGTCTCTCGATTTTTAAACTTGTCTTTAAAATAATTTTTAGAGTACTTGAGAATGCTATTTGTGGTAGTTAGGTCTTGTCCCTGCTCTGTTTTTAAATTTGTTATCGCGGAATTGGATTGTTTTCTCTTTCTCATAATATCATAAAGGCTAAATTTATCATTTACTAGGTCCTGACTTTTATTATTAAAGTTTTGCATGACGTATTTTTCTTTTATGTAGAATATGGTATTTTTAATTTCGGTATATTCTTTAAAATAATTTTCTCCAGAATTTAATTTTTCTTTCGCTTGATGTAAGGCCGAATAATAAAAATTTAAAGTGTCTCGTCTATCTACTGCGATATTAATATCAATATTTTTGAAAAAATTTAATGTTCTTTTTTTGAAAATTCTAAACCACCAATCTAAAAAATTTTTTTCATACAGGGGATGTCTTTTAATTTGAGCTATTTCTGGTTTAAAGTTGTCTATATTTTCGAGCAAAGTAGATTTTTTTAGCGTCCAATATCCATATCCATACTTAATTGTTTTAACTGTATGGTCATTTTTTAATAAGAAAATTAAGGCATGATGGTCTGAGAAAGGGACAGCATATATATCACATTTATGTACCAAATATTTATGTTCCTTGCTTATATAAGCCCTATCTATGCGAGAGGCAGCTTGAGATCTGAAAAATGTAAAGTTTACCCTATTTTTGTACTTAAGTTCCCATATGTCAATAAGTTTTAAATTTTGTACAATTTTTTCTAGTATTTTATTTATTGTTGTCGGGTTTTTTGAGTCTTTCTTTTTCATTATACAATTAAAATCGCCTAAAAGAGTTACTGGCCCATCGAAGTTTAAATGAATTGACATATTATTTTGAAAAAACAGATTTCTTTCTTTATTCTTGTTTGAACCAGAAGGTGCATATATATTAACATACCGTATGCTATTAAATGTCCCTGAGATAATCCTACCATCTGGTGAGCATAAAATATCTTGTACAGAAATACCTGTTCTATATACAAAGCCTGTTCCCCTATTATCTGGCCCTAGATTTGTATAAAAATCATATCCTTTTAAGGTTTTTATACAATCGGTATTAACTTCTTATAGAAAACAAATATCTATATCATACTTTTTAATAAAATCTGATAAGAATGACTGGTTTATATTATTTCTAATACCATTTATATTTATGGAACATATTGTTGTTAATTGAGCCATTAATAGCGATATAGAGAAAAAAATACCCCACAGACATTATTAACTTAATCCTAAAAGTTAACAAGATATTTTAACTTACAGTAGATATCCTTTTTTTTTAATTTAATTTTCATTATCACTTGTTTTCTCCACTTCACATTCTTCATTGTCAACCTCACTAGACTGTTCACCTAAGACATATTGACCGGTTTTTTTATCCTTTCGAAATTTAGTCTTAAGGGGTTTAAATCCTTCTTCTTCGCTGGATGTAAGAGCATCTCTACATCGCTTTGATCCTCCATTGCCTTCCATATGATGGATTTGGTCCTGTGGTGTCGCTTCAATTACATCGGGAGAAGGAGGCTGTGCCTCTTTAATACTGATGATTTCGTCTGGAGTTTGTGTACTATTGGATTCCGATTCCGATAGGGGTTGTTCTGAGTTGTGGCTATTGTCATTATTGTATTTATTTTTGATTATTATCTCGGAGTATAGCTTCCTTATTTGTTGATCCTCTTCAGCAAGGCACAGGTGCCTGTGGCCTACGAATTTCCTGAATACGAGCTACGATACGATCAGGGCAGTCACGCCTTTCATGCCCAGGTTTGTTGCATAACATGCAGGTCCTTATTTGGTTTTTATATATCACCAGGGATGTATAACTTTCTATTGAAATATAAGACGGTACTGGCTTTTTCATGGTTATAAGGACCGATCGAATTCCATTCTCCACTTCATAGTATTCCGAGCCGGAGCATTTTTCCCTTCTTACACCTTTGACACTGCCATATATTGACAAATATTCCTTAATTTTACAGTCTTCTAATTCTAATGGTAGATCATAGATTCTTAAAACAACGTCTTGTCCCTCCTCTTCCAAAGGAATTTCATGCCTTATACCTTCATTATCGATAAATTTCGGAGATTCGGTTTCAAACTTTTTTAGTGTATTTTTCACTAACAGGTTGGATATAAGTTTAATGTACACTTTTTTTGACAAAGTGTTACATTGTATGCCACACACTTGGTCAACAGAAAAGTTAAATGTTTCTTTAATCCATTTATGAATTTCTATTTGAAGCGGCTTTTTTCGAACGTTTTTAAAATCCGCTACAATAGTATTCTCACGGATTAATCGCATACTTGGCACTTTTTTTGCGGTTCGCACTCGAGAATCACGGAACGACCTTGTCGACTGTATTCTACCGCAGTTAAGCGCGTACTGTGTCTGACATTAAAATTGCAGTGTATGTGCGCCTCTAAAAAGAGCCGTCCCGGTAAGTGGTGACAGTTCACAGAGGGCTCGGGAATTCCCAAACTCTCGGGGGAATTTACCCAAGCGATCGACAGTATTATTTTCGTGATTTCGTCGGGTTTTTTATTAGAACAAACCATCAAGCATCAAGGCGTTGTGAGTTGTATAAGTAATTATTTTTTAAAGTAGTGTGTCGTTTTTTACGAATAATATTTTACATTTGTCTTATTATATTATTAAGTATCAGAGTTGCAGGACTTGCAGGTATGTAAACCAAAAATTGTTTGTTACTAAAATTAATGTAAATTTTATTTTATTCTATAGCTAAAACAGCAAATTATAATGGCTTCAACATCTCGCCAGATTTCGTCTAGCTCTAGTGATTCGGATTCAGCGTCGGATATGCCAAGGATAGTAAAAAAGAGAAAAAAACCTCCATACAACATTACCAAGATAAGTGGGAACAGGATGAGTGGTTTAGGAACTGGCTTACAAAAAGTAAGAAAGGGTCTACTTTTGGCTATTGTAAGGCGTGCAACAAAGACTTTGTATGTGGTCAGTCAGAAATAGAAAAACACTCCAAGGGAAAAAAACATAAGGAAAATTCGAAGGGGTTAACCACGCAGCAAACTTTGTCTAACATGCCTACATTACAGCAAAAACTATCATTAAATCAAAAGGTTAACGAGGCTAAAATTAGGATATACATCTTAAGCAGTGGAACATAATATTTCTTTTAATGCATTAGATCATCTAGCAAAGCTAAATCGCAAAATATATCCGGACTCCGATATTGCAAAAAAATTTACATACGGAAGAACTAAAGCAACTCGAATAGTTAATAACGTCACCGGAAAATACTGTTTTGAGAAGTTGAACACCTGGCTATGGTAGTCAGGCTGTTTGATAAAGAAAAAAAGAATGTGGTTGATCTTTTTTTGGGCTTACTGCAATTGCCGCTAGCAACTGCTGATGCCCTATATGCCACTGTATCGAGTTTCTTTATAGAAAATAATATTTCATATAAAGACAATATGATTAGTTTTGCGGCAGATGGGGCAAGTGTTATGATGGGTTCGCGCCATTCTCTATCTATATTATTTAAAGTTGACATCCGAAACCTATTAATAATGAGGTGTATTTGTCACTCATTTGCATTGTGTGCAAATTATGCATGTGAGTAACTGCCCTCCTTTATTGAAAATACCGCTAGAGATATATATTCATTTTTAAAAAATAGTTTTAAAAGACAGGCTGATTTAACGACTTTTCAGAAATATTTGGAAATTAAACCCCATAAAATCTTACACTCCAGCCAAACCAGATGGCTATCTCTTCTTGCTGTCGTAAAAAGGCTTATAGAGCAATATAATGCGCTGGTGTTATATTTTACTAATGCACATTTACTTGACAAAATACAAAATGCTCAACAAATTTTAAATAACTTACGAAACCCTTCTTTTTTAATGTATTTAGAATTTTTAGATTTTAGCTTACCACTTTTCAATAGCTTAAATTTAGAGATGCAATCGGAAAATATTAAAATACCTTTTCTATACCAAAGAGTTTGTACCATTTTAAAGACAATATTAGGTTGTTATTTAAAAAGTGAATATATTAATTCAACAGATATCGAAAACATAGATTGTAAAAATCCCCGTAATTTTATGAAAATAGAAGATTTATACCTTGGGGGGATAGTCACTGCTAAAATCCAAAATAATTTACATAAAATGGAGGCTGCTGAGTTATTGAATTTTAGGAAACACTGTTTGGCTTTTCTTATTGAAGGATGTGAGCAAATTTTAAAAAGATTTAATTTTAAAGATCAGCCTCAAAAAATATTAAAACAATTAAATTTGCTTGATCCTAAATCAGTGGTTGATAAAAAATATAATTCTATTGCTCCATTTGGAATGCTGTTTCCTAATTTATTCAAACAAGACACAATAAATGACTTAGATCGAGAGTGGCGTGAGCTACAAAATGTAGAATTGCATATATTTGAGAATGAAATTTTGGTAGATTTTTGAATAGCAGTTAGCAAATTTAAAGGCGAAGATAATAATCCCATATTTCCCAATTTAGGCAATTTTCTGTTCAATTTACTTTGTTTGCCGCATTCTAGCGCTACAGTAGAACGGATTTTTGCGGAAATTAATTTAAATAAATCAAAAATACGTAACCGCCTATCAACAAAAACATTAACGGGCATAATGCATTCTAAAAATTTAACAAAAAATACTTCTTGTTTTGAATTTGTAATTCCGAAAGAAATGGTCGCAATGCTAAATGACCAAATTTATAACGATTAAAGAAATAAAAGATTAAACATTATTTTTGTATAATTAAATATTAATTAATTAATTTTTTTTAAGTATATGTTTTTTTTTGCTGAGAAGACATTTTATTTTTAATTGAAAAACACATTATTAAAGTACACACAGTACACAAGTATTAGCAGTTTTGTATGTATTAGCAGTTTTTAATCTTACATCTATATTTTAAAATAAGTATATACCTAATTAAAGGATTAGTAAAAAATAATTGCTTTAATTTGTCAATATATAGCCAGTTTTATATCTAGGGAAAATCTAGGGAATTTTTTCAGATTCTTCTAGGGAAATAAAAATTTTGGACCTGGCAACACTGAAGCCGGGTAGTCTGTTGCTAGAAGTAATTGAGTGTGTACGTGTTTTTTTGCTGGGGTAATTTTGAGACGACTGTTTGGGTAAATATGAGACAAGTCATGGGGTAAAAATAAGACTTTAACCTATATAACAATCTTAGGTATACCTACTACATAAAGAGCAAGTCAGAATGCCTAGGAATTACGTTCCAAAGGCAAAACCCTATACAGACGACGATCTGAAACAGGCGCTTATGTTAGTAAAGGAAGGTAAGTTGTCTATTCGAACGGCAGCAAAAAAATTTTGCATTGATAAATCAAAATTATTTTGGGCTATTCACAAGAAATTCAGTTAGTTGTGCAAACACATGTTAATGAAAATGCTATAAAAACCACATTTAAGGAAGGCAAACCTGGTGACGATTGGTCTCGTTCGTTCTGTAATAGAAATCGACTGAGCTAGAAGAAAATGGAACATAGAAAAGTGTAGGAGAACGCAGCTCCAGCGACCCGTTTATACTACAGGGTGTTTCAAAATTCACTACATATATTTTAAGGGCGTATTCCCGAGGTCAAAATAAGACTTTTTTTTCCTATAAACATGGGTCCTAAAATGCACCCCCTTCAAGCTACAGCCATCGCAAGAAGTGTAAAAAAATCGATTTTTTAAAACTGTGTCTACAGTTTTGTATCAAATTTAATGAAATTTGGAATGCCCTCGTTATTTTTGGCGGTCTATTTACTTTTTATCTCAGAAAAGCCGTAAAACTAATTTTAAGGGGTAAACTGAGGAGGTGCACACTTTTGACCGCCAGAATTTTATGTACGCATACATTTTTTTTTAAATTAAGCTACACCAGAATATGGGCCATACAAAAATCTAAATTTTTTGTCTCTTGAATTTTTTATGGTCTATTTTTTGGTGTAGCTTAATTTAAAAAAAAAATGTATGTACACATAAAATTTTGGCCGTCAGAAGTGTGCACCGCCTCAGTTTACCCCTTAAAATTAATTTTACGCCTTTTCTAAGATAAAGAGTAAATAGACCGCCTAAAATGACGGGGGTATTCCAAACTTCGTTAAATTTGATGCAAGACTGTAGACACAGTTTTAAAAAATCGATTTTTTTACACTTCTTGCGATGTCTGTAGTTTAAAGGGGGTGCATTTTAGGACCCATATTTATACGCCCCTAAAATCTATGTAGTAAATTTTGAAACACCCTGTATATTCCTTTTATGATCGCCTGGGTAAAAAAATCCAACAACTTGGTTTCCAAGATAAGCCTGCACACATATTTAACTTGAATGAAACAGGGTTTAATATGGATCCAGATAGAATAAAAGGAGTTGCAGCATTGGACCAAAAAGTTCATAGAAGCATAGAAGGGTCTGGTAAAGAAAACATTACAACCGTGGCGTGCATTTCTGCTAGCGGCGTATTATTACCGCCATTAATTATATATCAAGGACAAAACCTGTGGACCGCATGGAAAGGATCAAACGGTTTGGAAGGAACCTGCTATGCTGTCTCTGATAAAGGCTGGATGACAACTGCGGTCTTTAATAGTTGGTTTTCCAAATTTTGTTCAATGGTTTCCGAAAGGTCGCTGTTACTTATAATGGATGGTGACGTCTCACATCTGGATAGGGGAACCATTGAACTTGCCATACAAAATAATATCACATTGTTTAAATTACCACCTCATGCTACAGATATTTTGCAACCATTGGATAAGTGTTGCTTTGGACCTCAGAAGCTAAAATGGAACCAAAAGCTTACAGAGTGGCAGAGATTAAATCAGAGACGTCTCACCAAAAGCGAATTTGCTGATTTGATGGAATAAAGGTATTACAGAGGCTATAATAAAAAAGTCGTTTAAATCGACTGGCATATATCCTTGCTCTAGGGAAAAATATCCAGTCGACCGTCTTAATAAAATTAAATTGCAGAAATACAATGAAAGTGTTCAAAACCCCAATCCAGTAGATGTGTTTGAATTAAATCAAGAAAAGGAAAATGATGAGGTTGAAGCAAACAATGTAAACAATAGCGAACAGAAAATAATTGAAAAAGAAACAACAAACGAGACTAATGACACTAAAACATTTCAAGGTAATAATGTTGAGCCACAACCGTCTTCGTCCACTTCATTCGAGAATATTTTGCTAAATAAGATAAACAAAACAAATCCTGAAATAAAGCGAAAAAGAAAAGTTAATTCCAGTTGTGCTGTTTTAACTAGCGCCGAATATTTAGATATTTAGGGAAAAAGAAGTGTCACAAAAGAAGAAAAAAGAAGCAAAGAAAAAATTGACAAAAGTGGCCGAGTCCTCTTCAGATGAAAAAAGTGTAACTTACCAAGAAGAAAGCGACATTGAAAATATGACATTAGACGAACTCATAGAAGAGGAAGAAAAAAATTATGCAGCCGAGGAATTTATACAAATAGTGACATAAATATTGGCAACTATGTTTTGATTAAGTTTTGTATCAAAAAAAAATAATGCATTTCGTTGCGCTAGTAGAATCTGTTGGAGATGACGAATTTTCTGTGTCTTATTTGCGTCGAAAGAAGAAAAATTTCATATTTCCTCAAATACCTGAAAAATATAAAGTACCAAAGGATGACGTAGTAATGAAACTACCTCCTCCAATAACCCATGGAGGTACTGCCAGAGTTTCACAGAAATGTGTGTTTTCTATCGCTATAAATAAATATAATGTTAACTAAACCGTTTAACTATAACTACATGTAGAGTATTTGGAGTTTTTTTACTTATTTAGGTAATATTTTTGATGTACCTATCTAGAATTTATTTTCTGTTTTTTATTTTTATTTTATTTTCAAACTGCGACTTGAGTTGAATGAACTGTTTTTACAGATTTATGTATTTCTTATTAAAGGTTTTTAGTATGGGGTAAAAATGACCAAAAAAATGTTTTTTTTTAAATTATTTTCCAGTTTTTATTGCGTTTTTTAAAATAAATCTGAGAAAAATCGTACAAAATGTTGTTTCATTTTTTAACCAGGGTATCTCATAATTGCCCCATACCACGGACAACATCATAAATGCCTGAAATTGCCATGTATCATTTTTACCCACCCCCTGTCTCATTTTTGCCCAAAATGGCAGGTAAATATGAGACAGGAGTTTTATTTTTTTTCTTTACACCCATAACGATTTCCTTGAATTTGTCATTTCTATGTTATTCAGCATCGAAATCTATATAGTATGATAATTTTTTGAACATTTATTTCAAAAAGGAAGTGGTTTAAAAATTAAAAGTTTTATAAAATGTTTCATTTTTACACCACTTGGTTATTATTTAACGATGTCATATTTAGGATCAATTTGCGACTTTCTTTCCATAACTTTTAATTTAAAAACTTTAGAAACCAACATCGCTAACAAATCACCAGTCTTTATAATGACTATAAAACATAACCACAATAATAACCCTTAAGCAGTTGGATGTCATTTCTAATAAAGTGTTGTTACTACTAAGAAATAAACGATAAATAACAGTAACAAGTAAAGCAACCAAAGACTTAATAATATCTCTCAAGCATGTAAAGAAAAAAATCGTTTTTGATGTCGGGCCGTGTTTCTTGCCCCGCTATAATATTCCAAAACACATTAACCGAATTAAAATGATCCCGAACTGCATCTAACTTTGTCTCCCTTTGTATTCGTTTCTGGATTACGATTTGAATCCATTATTTTCAATTTCGTGTTGTCGTCACATACAAATTTCATACAGGATTAAATGGGACGTATATTTATGGCCGACATTCGCTATGCCATGTTTAGTTTTCTATTTTGGATTTATGCTTAACGGAATTACTGGCTGATGGATGGAAAGTGAAAGTTTATTGATAAAAGATATATTTTATTTTATTTTTTCTTTATGTTGGGTTTGGGTTTACGATATCTGGATATTTATTTATTTTTGTTCAGCAAGTCCGTAATTTAATTTTAAAGGTACTTTTTCTTATCTAATAATAATAATCTGCTTTTTTATGTTTAAAAGTTTAAAAAGGTGATTTCATAAAAAAATTTAGTGCTCTTCAGATTACAGGTCTGAAGCAAAACTTCTTTTGCTCTATTCATATGTATATTTATGTACAATTTCGTAGTACGTAATTTTATATTCAGAGTTTGTTCACCCGAAAATTCCCAAAATATGAACTTCAAAACGAATTTATAATTATATACACTTTTAACGTAGAATATAATTATTGGTTCATTGAACAACAAAAACTCATTTAGAAAATAGTACAGAAACAAAATGAAATTACGAAATAATCGATTAATCACCGTTCGCGTAACGCTAGTAAACTCGCAAACGAATTACTGACATATATGTACAGGGTGGTCTAGTTTAAACGTCATTAGTTTTAATATCTCATAGAGAATTTATTATTATTTTGATAAAATTTTTCTCTGAAATGTTAAAGTTAAGAATAATTCTTTGTTTATTTATCATAACTAAGAAACTACCAGTTCAATTTTAATTAAATTTCGCATGCAGGTTATTGTAGTGAATTATCAATTACTGTTATAGCCAATAAAATTAAAAAAAAAATTGCCAGTAGCGTAACATACGGAGGGAGTTGATCAGTTTTTGTCTCAAATCTGCGAGATGATAAAATATTTTTTTATAAAAAGACAACTGTTAGATTTTCCGTTTAATTTGGGAAAAAAAGTTACTCTTGCAAAATTATGTTTTAAGGCGCTGTTTTTAAAATATCTTAATTTAATTGCTCAGAAATACCTGCAAAAATTTATAAAAAAAAGGAAATCGGGCTTGGAGTTGTAAAACAGTTGAATATAAAAGATGATCAAAGGTTACCTTAAGTGATTATTTCATTTGACAGGTTTAATTAAAGATTCAAGCCTATTTTTTTTTCAAAGTTTTTGCAGCATTTTAACTGGCGTTTCTGTACACTTAAACTAAAATATTTTAAAAACAATGCCTTTAATCATAATTTTGCAAGAGTAGCTTTTTTTTCTAAATTAAATGGAGAATCTAACAGTTGTCCTCGTATAAAAAAAATATTTTATCACCTCGCAGATTTGAGGCAAAAAAAAACCTAGTCCCTCCGTATGTTAGCCCACTGGCAACTTTTTTAAAAATTGGCAATTCACTACAATAACCTGCATGCAAAATCTAATTAAAATTGAGCTGGTAGTTTTAAAGTTATGATAAATAAATAAATAATTATTCTTAACTTTAACACCCTGTATCTTTGTTATTAAACATTTCAGAGAAAAATTTTATAATAAAAGTCTATTTCTTTTTAAATTCTCTATTACGTATTAAAATTAATGACGTTTAAACTGGACCACCCTGTATATGCATTTATCGCGAGTGTTAGAGAGAAAGAAAATGTGAGCGCGCACGACAGTTTCTTGTTCCTACAGTAATATATAAACCGAACTCACTCTCTTTCTCTTTCTTTCCCTCTCCACACGTATCTCCTTCTCAACTACCGTTCGCCTTGCCCGATCACACTTTTCGTAACCTATGCGTAAAGAATTTTTTCTTAAAAAAAAAACAATGACATCTGATTTGAAGTTTTAAAGGTCAATACAAAATTATTTCAACTGCATCCTAAAATTTTCCGCTCTTTTTGAATACAATGTCAAAAATGTGAGTCCGATTTAATAAAATATATCAAGTTCAAATAAACTTAAAGCACCCTGAACTAGAGTAAAGTTTATCTGAACTTTTGCTCTTGCACTAAAATGAAATTTAGCCGCCCCATTTATTCTTTTCCACCCACACGGTGCGTGATTTCGAATTCCGTTTGTGCGGAAGTGAAAATGCAAAAAGTCTAGTGTTTGTAGAAAAGTGGGAAGAGGCTCCCTTGAGGGGGTGAAGGGTCGGGATATTGGAATAATACGGGAAATCAAAGGAAATGGGCGCATATCGGATATGCTGATAGTACTTTATATACGTTATTCAACACCTCCCTGGGGTTTTGGATTTTATCGGTTTAATATTAAGAAGTTCGAAGTTTTTTTTTGCATGAAAAGCGGCTTAATGGAATACAGATACGCCTCATAATATATCATAGAAAACATAAAAAATTCTGATATATTTCTAGATTTACCACTTGACGCGTTAAAGATGCTGACGCAACATATTTCGAATAACTGAATCTATAAAAAGAAACTACAACATTTAGATATAAAACCAGTGACTTCTCTTAACTCTGCTATAGATATAAAATATAGGTACAAAACCCATTTGAAAAAAAGGAGGGTTAGCATGGGGCTAACCACCCTAACTCATGAAAAAAGTATAGATTTTAAAAAAGCAACAGAAGTCTCTGATCAGGACAGATACACGAAAACGAATAATGCAAAGAACAAAGAAAGAACACATGAATATCAGGCAGAAAATAAAACGATCAAAAATGTAAAGAATGAATATGAATATTAGAGCTCTGGAAGAAATATGCTGGTCTAAAGTAGATCATACTTTTCTATCGTAGCAATGAGCAAAACGTCAACGCTTTCGTAACAGATTTTGTACCCAAGAAAGTCCAGGTTTCAGCCACTTGGCGACAGGATGTGCTATATTAGGATAAAATAATTTATACAGTTACTTATTTTTTTATGTATACACCAACAAAAAAAAAGATAAGGGTATAAGAGATCTGTTTTACAGTACTTCAAAGTAGAAATTAGCTCTACTTTCCAAACAAGACATGACACCCTTCTTGTGAATTTCAATGCTAAAATCGGATAAGAAGAGAGACTAAGATCTCATGTGGGCATGCACAGCCTGCACAATGAGCGGGTGCATGGGAAAAAAGTTGTATGTCAAAAATAGCGAATTTCAGTAATTCGCACTTGAAGTGTTATTTTGGGCTGTGACTAAAACTTTAAACATATATTTTTTTTGCTTAAAATCAAGTAGAATAAAAGGAGCATTTTTATTGTAGAGTAAATAAACTTTTCTAGTGTTTGGTATAAAATTGTATTTACATTTTTTTTGACTTACAACATTTAGATTTCTTAAAATTTTGACATAACTCTTTTTACACAATAAAAAAAAAACAAAGGATTGGAAATATTATTTTAATTAACGAATGTATCAACAAAAGCATTTAAGGTAAGTAAAACTATTTCAGTCGTCTTCCAATATTTAATAAATTTAGAAAAATTTATATATATTCTCTACATATGTTTCGAGAGTGTAAACTCTCATCTTCAGTTTCTATTTTTAGAACCAATAAAACTGGAGAATTTCATTCACTTTGTGCCTTTTCAACTATACCATCTTGGCACATTTTAGTTACTTTTTTATGTATTTTATCTTTTTGTGAAAAAGGGAATCTATATGGTTTAACATAAGAAGGTGTGGCATTATTGCGAAAATGTCAGTGCAAGGGTGAGTTTCCATCATTTTGCGTTTGTACTTATATTAGTTTAAGACCATTACTTTTGTAGTTATTCTCCTGAAGATGAGAGTTTACACTCTCGAAACATGTAGAGAATATATATAAATTTTTCTAAATTTATTAAATATTGGAAGACGACTTAAAGAGTTTTACTTACCTTAACTTTAAACTCCAATTCAAGCAATGAACTGTTTCTTCAACTTAAAAGCATTTAATTTTAAAACAAAGAACATATTCAAATTATTTTAAGAGGAATAAAATATTACTCATCACTTGATTCATCTGACTTGTATCAGGATATGTATCAGCATTTTTGTCTTTGGTGGTGGTCAAATTTTTATAAAAATCCACAAAAGTGTCGCTAATGTATGGCAGCAGATCTATAAGATTACTTTTCTTTTCACTAGATATAGGAACTGGAACAGGTGTTAAATATTTTGCTGTGAAATAAGCCATATGTTTGACTTAAATCCCTTTTGACGCGTGATTGCAAAAAAACTAAAATGCATTTGTAGTATGTCTGACATAAAGCATTTTACACGATAAAAGTGTAACTTATCTCGTTAGATACATTGAAAAAAATTGGCTTACGCGTGTATAATGACTTAGTTCGTTATTCTTATACGTAAAGGAGGGTTTTTAAATTCGGCTTCTGACATAAACCAGTTTTGACAAAAAAATGACATAACACCTTTTTCACATGCAACCGTGTCTTCTAGTGACATCGATGCAGATCTTACAGCATCAAATATTATATTAATAAAGTCCACTGCAGTATATGTGAATATAAACATATACACAAAATGACATGGGTATCTGATGATGGCGTAATCAGGCACTAAATAAATAATGTTATAATTGACGCAAGGCACGAGGGTCATGTTCTAGATGTAAGAAGCTGCAGGGTGGCAGATGCCGATTCAGATCATTTTCTGGTCAGAGCCAAAGTCAGAGTCTAGTAGCCAAAAGATCTAAAGCAAAGTGAAATAGCAAATCAATCGACTTTTTCTTTAGTGGGATATAGAGGAGATAAGATTACAGTATCAGGAAAAACTAATAAAACTACATACAATACTGATGTGAATGTGCATTGAAAGTTTATATCTGAAACAATTACAGAGACAGCTAGAAAGGTGGTAGGGGAGAAATCTAGGAAGCAACATAAAAATCAGTGGTATAACTGTTAAGAAGGAAAAAGAGAAAAGAGCAAGACAGAGAGTTAATTGCACTAGAAAAAGAGAGAAAAAATAAGAGCATTCTACCGAAAATTATGCTCTACAAAGGTAGAATTCAGACCCAGTACCGGCAATATCTTAAAGAAGGAAAATGGTGATCTAATTACTGACAAAGTGAAAGTATTACTTAATGGAGGAACTGGTGAAGGGGAGAAAGCACTGGATCTGCTGGCTATGGAACAACGCATTGAGACCCCTTTTAAATAGGAAATTATAAAAACAATAAAAAAATTAAAAATAATAAATTCCCTTAAGGAGGCCCAATCACAGTTAAACTTTTTAAATATGGTGGCGATACTAACATAAAACAGCTGCACAATCTCATTAAAACCTTATAGGAAAAAATATATATCCGAGATGAGACTAGAATATTATTATACCAATTCACAAAGAAGACTATAGAACGTTCTGTGAACTATACATATATGTATAACCAATTGAATGAAATTCTTCTAAATCTATTTCCAAAAAAAGATTAGGAGACTACCAGTGCGGTTTGAACGGAACAGCTATTTACCATTATATAATTGCTAGAAAAGAGTTTAAAATTCAACCAAGACCTCCGCCAGATCTGTATATAGATTTCTAGCAAGCATATGACAATGTAAAAAGTGTTAAAATATGGCATACAATAGATCAATTGAGACTCACTATCACCTACGGTTTTTAATATAGTATTGGAGAAAGTAGTCAATGGATTAAACCTGCTACTAGCATCTGCCGACGATATAGATGCGGCGAGCATATGCGTCCAGAACAATTTTATAAAACCGAATAAGGAGCGGCATATATGAAGCTTAAAGTCAACGAGGCCAAAACAAAATATATGCATGACCAGTGAGAGCATGAATCCAGGCAGAGTTAGGATAGGACAAAATTAACAAAAGAGGCAACTTTGAAAATGTTAAACATTTTAAATACTTAGGGTCTAACAACATATATATATTTTTTTTAAATTTCCCAAATGGTTCGTAAAATATATCAAATTGAAACAGTAGGTTGGCGGCACTGGAATTGGTATTTGTTTTTTTATATAAAAAAATTCTTGAATATCTGTTGTTATGAATATTTACCGTTAACAGCAGTTTTTCGAGAAGAAATGAACAATCTATATTATTATGAAGGATCTTATATGTAATATATAATAAGAACTGTGCTTGTTGCACAGTTGTTCTGGAAGTAAGTTTTTTAAATTAAATTCTGTTAAAAGGTTTTCATAAGATATATCCATCAGATACACACCATGTTTTTTATAGTACAAATACCGCAAAAACCTTTTTTGAACTTTTTCCAACATTTGTTCGTAAACCGAATAGAATGGACACCAAACAATCGAGGCATATTCCAATATGCTGCGAGCATAGAGGAGACCGAGGATACATGGGACAAAATTGATTAAATGATCTCTAACTTTTTTTCGAAGAAGTCTCTATCCATAAGGTTTTATTAATGTAATAAACAAACTTTTGTCATAAAATATTACTACATAGCATTATGCAAATAAATTTAAAAATATTTTTAAACCGGGATCAAAAATTTTTGGTGATTTGTCCAATGTATCCCCTGCTCTGGGGTAATAATGGACATGATATGGGGATATTTTGGACATTCATTTATTAATAAAGACAAAAAGTCTTAGAGTAAATATTTATTTAGGAAGCAACAAATTTTCAACTTTTATTTAAGTTGAAATAAATCAAATCTTTGTTACGAGGACGCCTGTCTTCAATACCTTTTGGAAGCACAGCTATTACTTCTCTGAATGTTACAAAAGAAGATTCTTCTTCTGTAATTTTTAAGCGATTTGATGGAATGATTCTTTTAAAAAATCGAACCTGAAATCCGTCGAAAAGTATTCGTTCTACCCGAGCAACATAATTTCTTCCAGAAAATGGTGTTTTTCCCGGAACTTTGACAACAATGAAACCGCCTTTTTCTACATCGTGGGTATCCTGAACTGTCTCTTTTTTTTTCTTCTTTTCTTCTGGAATCTTTTGTTAGTTCTTCATTTATCTCTTCATCACTAGAGTTACTTTCTACTAAAACTTTTCTCTTAATCTCCTTAACCTTTTTTGGAGGAGGCTTCTTTCTTGCCAATAATTCTTCTTTTTCTGGAGTGTCAGTAACTATCATACATTTTTCTCGTTTTCTTCCTTTTCTCATAGGTTTTCGGGGTTCCGCCTTTGGATAAGGACTTATTTTGTCTGGTATAATAAAGTTAGATATATTTAAAAGACTTTTTGCAGTCCCAGTAACGCTAGTGCTAGGAATTGAGGTTTCATTGGCAGCGCGATTTCCGTCAGTGGCTGGAATTAGGTTTTCATCTAGGTTTTCTGTTTCGGCGAAAATACAGCTTCCACCAGATTGATTGGTAATGACATCTGGAGCAGGTCGATCTGAAACTGACGAACACAAAAACTCGTGTTCTTGAAATATGACCCGATCAAAAGGAAAAATTCCACTTTTAAAGCCAGACTTTATATTTTCTGGTGTAGCAGCACGATTCCAGGCTTTTGAGCATAGCTCCGCAAGTGAGTAAATAGAAAGAGTTTCATTTTGATGAGTCATCATCCAAGAATTGGCAGCTTCGGAAAAATATCTCTTGAAAGTTCCAAAAACAGATCGGTCAAGAGGTTGTAATTTATTTGATGTATGCGGAGGTAAGGTCAAAACTTCAATACCATTTTCTTTGCAAAATGTTATGCCATCATCACTTAAATGGGATTCATGGTTATCCAATATCAGAAACACGGGGTTATTTTTACTACATCTGATATTTCGTTGGGAAAACTGAAAAACTTTAATAAAATTATCTGTTGCCATCCAGCCAGATTTATTCACAAGATCCATAGATCCTTGCATAGCTCGGGACATCATGCGGTGCTCGTCAAAACGTATTCTGGGAAAAATCCATACTGGTGGTAATGCATTTCCATTTGCACAAATTATTCCAACTTGGGTTACTAGCTCAACGAGTTCTTTACGTGTTACTTGCCCTATTTGCTTTTCTCCCTTTTTTCCTACAATTTTTTCAACAGGCGGTACTGTAGTAACCCCTGTTTCGTCTAAATTGAAAATTTGGCTTGCCTCATAGTTATGTTGGCTGTAAACAGTTTTGAGCTTGCCAAAGAATTCCCCAACAACTGTTTTGTTAAACGCCGTCATACGAGCAAGAGATGTTGCTTCCGGTTTTCGAATTGAGAGTTCTGGATTCTCCTCAAAAACCCGGCAAATCACTCCTCGCAAGCCATTGCTTGTGTTGCCCAAGAATCTGGGATTAAAAGCTTATTTCGAGACGCAAACTGAAATGATAGTTGTCTAGTTTTTTTTGGAGTTAATCCATAGAACATAGATGAACATTTGAGTAAATATCCAGCTAATGCTTGTTCCATTTCTGGAGAAAAAATTTGACGATGTTTAAAATTTGGTTTTAAAGATATATTTTCTATCCCCTGTTCTCTAGCCCTTTTCACATAAATAGCTAAACGAGACTTAGTAACATTATACCTCTCCGAAACTTTTCGCAAGCTACCAATATTAATTAAGACATCCTCTACAGCTCTTCTTAGATCTCCTTCAGGGAATTCCCTGTCGGTTTTCTTTTTATACTCTCTCACCATCTGAAATAAAAAAATAAATAAAAAAATAAAAACATTCTGGGGATACAATGGACATCCGTCCATTGTATCCCCCATTGACCCTATAGTAAAATGATTTTTTTTCGTAGAAAACTAAACAAGCAATTTCAATTATTTGTTTCTTATAACCATATTCTATAATGCACATCACCACTAAAATAATTAGATATTAAAAAGTGTTGCATAGAAAATAATAAATAGTTACATTACTTACCGTAAAAGTTACAAACAGACTGGCTGAAACAGGAAAATATCGATAAAAATAACCACACTCAATGCTTGCTACCTTGCGAATGCCAAACGATTATTCGGTAGTTATTGCATTCATTTACCATATGACGGCGCTTCAAATACATATTAAGCGGGAGTTTTAAACATGTCCATTCTATCCTGGTGTCCATTGTATCCTCGGTCTCCCCTAGACATTATAGAGAGTAGTAATGGTCTTTAAATTAGTAAAGTTACAGGCATTACGAATTATAAATCCTAAAATCTTAAATGCCTTATTAACAACTGTATTAATATGAGCATCGAAATACAATTTATTGTCGAAAACTACTCCCAAGTCTTTTATTTCTGTTTTACATTTTAAGACATTAGTACCCATAATTGGCACAATTTGTAAGAGGATATAAGAAAAATGTCATGCTTAGATCTGGTGGGTCTAAGTTAGGCAATGATTTGGACATTCAAGTTTCCTTGCAAACTTTCTTTCAACTTTCTAAATGAAGTTTCATATTATCTTATTTTTAAAGCGATCA
Organism: Anthonomus grandis grandis; assembly: GCF_022605725.1. Taxonomy (NCBI): domain Eukaryota; kingdom Metazoa; phylum Arthropoda; class Insecta; order Coleoptera; family Curculionidae; genus Anthonomus; species Anthonomus grandis. The sequence goes on along the minus strand of NC_065549.1, from coordinate 40,885,663 downwards.
TTAATGTATTACCAAAAATCTTAGGTGTTTTGTGTCCACTTGCATTCTTTCTTGGTTCATGCAGTTTATAACGATTTCTACAAGGTTCCTATTGTACATTAGCACGTTTATGACGAATAAATAGATTTCATTGCGTTCATCTCTCCGATCCTACATAGTTAATTTTACTTACTGCTATTGATAAACGCCTAAAAAATTACTAAGTTTTAAAAAAATTCATAATAATAATAAAGCTGTCCAAACTGTCTCGAAATTAATTAATTCATTAAACACGTGTAACCGAACTTCCTACTAACAAAAAACGTTCTTTGCTAGATAACGTGCTTTCTCGATTAGATCTATCTAGTCTGAAACCCGACAAATTTAAATTAAAAGATACAAATGACTACAAGCTATTTAGGCTAACCGACGAGATTCGTTTTTCGTTTTCAACGGGCTACATGAGGCGTATTTAAAAAGTTCCCTAATTTATTAAATTAATCGAGTAACATTATTTTTCCGCACAAACGGAAAGAAAAATTGAATTTGGGAGAAAACCGATAAAGAGATGGAGGTTTAATTTTGTGTAATCCCGTGGTGTTGTTTTTCTTTTTTAATGAGATTTAAGAGGCTTTTTGATGTTTGGTTTTCTTTGTGAAGCAAATTAGGGAAAGCCTGGAGAAAAAATATCAAATACAAGGTTAGGCTTTAATGGGTATGATGCCTTTAATTAAAAAAAAATCGTAATTAGTGTACTAAGAATTGTGAAAACACATAGCTTAAATACATTTTATCCAATGCAAATATCATATCAGAAATATACCTGTTTAGTTCAAAGTTCATCATCATTTGTTTATTTTTTTTTGAGATTTTATTTGAACCTTTTATTTATTTTACATTATCTCATTAATACCTAGCATCCCTTATAAGGGACCAGCAAATTCCTTGCGATAAAAAAAAAGTGGGGATACATCGAGCACTTAGAGATGCAAAGCGTATTTAGCAGACTTGATTCGACATGTCAGGTCTTTTTGTTTTCTATTTCTCGCGAAATTATTTATGTGTTATTAAAAATGACATGTACTCTACTAGGGGTCAAGGGTAAGTTTTATTTTATGTATGTGTAAATAAACATTTTCCGCATTGATTACTAATTGAATCTTTATAAATAATGTTCAAAGAAAATAGTCATCAATAAAGGTCATCGAACCCCTGATTTTGTAACCGCGTGTAAAATACGTTGCTACATATGTTGTGTCCCTAAGGGACGCTAAGCGCTATGTCTCCTTTATTGCAGATTGACCTTAGTTCAACTAATGGACTGTTTAGAGGAAGATGACAACTTGCCGGAATCTAACATCTATATTTTACCTCCAGATGATGGAAATGTGACCGAAGTTGATAGCGACAAATCTGACGACGAAAAATCTGAAGCTTACGTAAATGACTCTGACGATTCTGACCCTGAAGATTTACTGCCCTTATCTGTCCTTCAGAAAAACCTAAAAGGCAATAACAATACAAAGCAACAAACAGAGTACGAGTACCAAAAATCAAGATGGCGGGAGCCTGATCCTGATACTGGCCGAGTAAATAATAGTGACCTTGTGATTGTCTGTAGCCCTAGTGAACCCTCACAGGATGCAAAAAGTGCAACTACCCCGGTTGATTTTTTTAAATGAACTGCATATGGTACTAGGAATGTTTCTTTTATCGGGATATGGAAAATATCGAAACAGAAGTCTCTATTGGTCGAGTGAAGTAGATATCCCAAAATATTACAAAACAGCATGCGCCGAAATCGGTTTGAGACTCTACTAAAGTATATTCACTTTAATGATAATTTAAAATTACCCCAAGACGACAGGCTTTATAAATTGAGACCCTTGATAGATCATCTAAACCTGAATTTTAGAACACACAATAGCTTTGATAAGCATTTATCCGTTGACGAGAGCATGGTGCCATAATATGGAAAACATTATGCCAAGCAATACATTTGGGGTAAGCCCATAAGATTTGGCTACAAAAATTGAGCTATTTGTTCGAGTAGCGGATACATGTATGGTTTTGAGATTTATACCGGAAAAAATCAAAACAAAGAAAAAGAAAAGAAATTTGGTTTGGGTGCAGATGTAATACTATCTTTACTAGAGCAAATCGAATTACCTTCAGGTAAATGTTATAAAATTTTTATGGATAATTACTTTACAGGCCTCCTTCTCTTTAACTATTTATTCAAACCAATTATTGTGCCACAGGCACAATAAGAGAAAATCGTTTAGAGAAATGTCCAGTACAAACTAAGAACGAATGGAATAATCAGCAAAGGGGAAGCTATAGGTATTATCGAAATGACACCAGCATGCTCGTACCATGGAAAGATAATAAAGTTGTTTATGTTGCATCCAATTTTGAAACCACTGAAGTAACTAGCACACTTCGTTGGGACAGGGTTACCCGATCTAAGAAGACCGTTCCTCAGCCGAAAATAGCAGCCAACTATAATAAATACATATATGGGTGGTGTGGACAAATTAGATGGTCTTGTTCCGGCTTATAGATCAAGATTTCGACAAAAGAAATGGTATTGGCCACTAGTCTTATATTTATTAGATGTATCTGTTGTGAATGCTTGTTTACTTATGCGAAAATTGAAAACAAATCATCCAAACTCTGTTAGTTTATTGGCGTTTCGACGATACATATCGCTAAGTTTTTTTGAAAAGTTTTGGTATTCATTTTTGCATGTTTTTTTTTACTGTATTAAATAAAAATTAAACTTGATGTTAAATTTTAATGTTTTTAAGGTAAATTAAAAAAAAAAAGTTGGTTGGAAAAATCCTCGAGCGTCAACAATAATTTGTATATCTATATATAATATGCAGAAACTAAATAATTTCAAATATCCAGTGTTTGACTAATAGTCGTCTATAAGTTAAAATATAATATAGTACCATTTTACCACATTTCGTTCCAAACTCTACAGATATTTTGTACAACTATCCCAAAATTATCTAAATTATGTATTGAAATTAACCGCTATAGAGTTGACATCTTTTAATTATTGGTGAGAAACTAAAAAACACCAGATTTACGTTGGCAGCACTGGCTGCAGTGACGCTATGAACGGTCGCATGCGGCGTTTTTTGACGTTTTCACCATGGGTATGAATGTGGTATATGGCGGGGCGGAATAATCTGTCTAATTTTTGACGAACGTCAAATATGACATTAATGACGTTTTATTTGTCGTATTCGATCACGCGACTATTTCCTTTTTATGTTCACTTTGTGTGGAAATCTTTTATCGTGCTATACATTTGTGTTGGAAATCTGGAAAATGAGACAAGCTTCATGATCTTGTTCTAATTTAAAGTTTTTAACTAATTTTATAGCTTTTTGTAATTTTTTCGTGATTTTTCGGTATTGTGGGTTGATAAATTATTTGACAAACTGAGTAACACAGAGCAGAGAACAGATAAATTTTTCAACATAACTAATGGTTTTGTACTAACGCGGAGGTGTATTTTGGATGTACGAGGGCGGGTCAATAAGTCCGTGACTTTTTGAATTTCCCGCCCTTTAATGGAAATGGCAACTCTGCTTCTGTCAACAGAGAACTGTCAGTTGACGCCTGTCAAAATTTGAACAAGCTGCGTCATTTAGTTTGTGTTTGACAGCTGTTGATAGCAGACTACCACTCGTTTTAAGAAGAAAATGGAAAAAAGTGAATTTTGTGTGCTCATTAAGCATTATTTTTTTGGAAAAAAACCATCACTTAAACCAAGGCTAAGCTTGATAAATATTATGGGGACTCTGCACCATTCATTTCCATAGTAAAGAAGTGGTTTACTGAATTTCGATGTGGCCGTACAAGCACGGAAGATGCCGAACAATCTGGACGCCCAGTCGAGGTCTCTACATCCAAAACAATCGAAAAAATTCGCGTTATGGTCTTAGCCGATCGGAGATTGAAAGTGAGAGAGATTGTGGAAGCTATAGGCATCTCACATGGTTCAGTAGTTTCAATTTTGAATGATCATTTGGGTATGAGAAAGCTTTCCGCAAGATGGGTGCCGCGTTTGCTCACAATCGACCACAAACGCAACCGTGTGACAATTTCCCAGGAGTGTTTCAACGGCGTTATTCAACCGCAATATGGACGAATTTTTGCATCGTTTCGTTACCGTGGACGAAACGTGGATCCACCACAACACGCCGGAGACCAAACAGCAGTCAAAACAGTGGATTGACTGCTGTGGATTGACTGCTGTCTCAGGGTGAATCGGCGGCCAAGAAGGCAAAGGTGGGTTTGTCAGCCAATAAAGTCATGGCGACCGTTTTTTGGGATGCACGCGGTATAATCCACATTGACTATCTTCAAAAGGGGAAAACAATCAATGGAGAATATTATAACAACTTATTGGATAGATTCACTCAGGAACTGAAAGAAAAAAGACCACATTTGGCCAAAAAAAAAGTTCTTTTCCACCAGGACAATGTAAGGGTCCACACATGTGCAATTTCCATGGCAAACATCCATGAATTAGGTTACGAATTACTTCCTCATCCGCCCTATTCTCCAGATTTAGCCCCCAGTGACTATTTCCTATTCCCAAACTTAAAGAAATGGCTCGGCGGAAAGAGATTTGACCCAAACGACGAAATCATCTCTCAAACAAATGATTATTTTGATGACCTCGACAAATCATATTTTTCCGAAGGGATAAAAAAATTGGAGAAACGTTGGACTAAGTGTATAGAACTCAAAGGAGACTATGTTGAAAAATAAAATACTTGTCAAAAAAAAACCTGTCTTTTATCCAAAAAGTCACGAACTTATTGACCCGCCCTCGTATTATTATTTTCTAAGGTATAATTGTAGATTTAATTCTATTTTGTACATATCTATGTGACAGTTCTCAATTCATACAATTTAAGTCTGATTCTTAGACCTCCATATTCGACCGATCAAAATTTCCAGTATTTCCATTTCCTTGTCCTTATCTAGGTATTTCTAGATATTTGTGCAAATATCTTTTATGCACATCAGTAATTGCCCAGACAGTCATAGAAATCATAGATATTTTAAATTTCCATCAAATCCATCCTTCCCAACACTTTCCTGGTTCCAATTAGAACAACCCGGATAATCCTGTGATACTTACATAGGAGGCTGTACCATGATCACCACATAGAATTAAAATGCAAGAGGAGCATAATTACTTAAAGGCCCCTAATGCAAAAAAGTCCTATTTGCAACCCAGTTTCAAAGTGTGTCTTAAGATGTATTTAACGACGTTGCTCAAATTGAAAGAGAACATCTTTATTCAGTTAATAAAGAAGCTCTAAGTTTATTTCAAGAACAAAAATCATGGTTGAAAATCTTACAAGTTCTAATGCAAACATCTCACTTGATAGACACTGTGAATCTGGATAGTAGGCCAATATTCTTTAACTCTGATTTCTCCAATTTGAAAATTCACATAGGCCATAGTCACAAAAACTCTTTTCTTCTTAAGAATAAAACGGGTTTATCTTTACTCTAATGTAACTAACCAAAACCATCATGTAGGCATTTGGCAATAATACAAACTATTTAAAATTGCATTTAGAAATAATTATTTTATTTATTTTTTTATTAGAATTTATAGTATACTTAGATTTGTATATATGAATTTGGGTTATAACTAGTCAATATTAATTAATTTACAATAAGAAGATAGATTTAATTTAAGAAATAGGTACAATTTCTGTTTTTGTTACAAGAATTTATATTTTGTTTTCCATAATATGTGGAGTTATATTATTTTGTTATGATTGTATAGATGGTTAAAAAATTTATATGTTTTTTATTTTGGCATGTTTGTTATATAATGTTTTTAACAGTTATGAAAACGAAGTAAAGAAAAAAAGCAGGTAATTTTTGCTGAAAGTTTAAAAAAATATATCAAAAAAAAATATCAACAAATCCATATTCGTGTATAAAAGATCTCATTAATACCATGCTTACAGTATCAGCGTTTGTAATTCTGCGAATAACTTCAAATATCGCGCAATCGATTAGGTTTGAATTTCCCGCCCCACGCCACCGAAGATAGTCGCCCCCCCATCCTTGTCATCAACGTCGATGGAATTTTTGTCTGTTCAGTAGGCAACACGCATTTCCCTGTATTTGTGTTCTGTGATTTCACCGGTTTAATGGACGCTTTTGGGTTTTTGTTAATGTGTCGCGACAACGTGGTGTAAACCTGTTCTAATACTTTTGATATCAGAAGAATTTAGAAAAATTCTTGGTATGCTAATTTCTTGCCCTTTAATTTCCACATTTGTGGGTGAAATTAGTTGTTGCCGGTATAAGCGCCTAAAATTCGTCTATTGCTTCTGCAGGTAGGTAACATTTTTTTTGTACCACTAGTTCTAAGATTAAAGAAAATATATATATTTATGTAATATAGGTGAAATTCTTGTTTTATTATAAAATTATGTATAAAATACATTTAATGCTCAATCAAATATTTATTTTTATTTCAATAAGATCTATATAAAAGTTATTACTATAAATGTATTAAATGAAACATCTTTGGTATATTTCCACAGCACATATACCAAGTAATAAATAATTACCTTGGACATTCTAAAATGTCGCAGAAACATCCCATATAAGATGTGATACAGACGTTGAAAAAGGTGACATGGGCGCTGCACAGAGGAGTATCTAATATTAATATGCGGTCAAAATTATTTTATAGCTTATTTTCATACAAACTTTTTTTAAAATGTTTATAAGACAAATATCTGTTATTCTTGATAAATAAAAACAAGATTTATACAGGGTGATTAAAAAAAACAATATTAACTTCAAAATATAAAAATAGGTTTACTGACAAACTTTAATTTTTTTTTATAAGCATTTTTTTAATTTTTATCTTTTAAAAACATTAAATATTAAATATAATATGTATATAAATATACAGTGTGTCTACTTATGTTTGCACCATAATACAAGAAACTTAAAAAACTTTAATGCCGGACTTTTTATTACTTGTTTTTTAAAATAAAAAAGTTTCCTATAATTATATGAATATAACTGTGTGAACTTATGTAGATAGACTGTATATTAATAATAATGAAAACTATAAGGTGATTTTTTTTATTCAAATCTAAACTAAACGAAACGTTTTGTAACACAATATGCGCACATACAAAAAACTCATGTAAACAAACATGAAAATAAACCTAATCCTCATCCGAACTTATTTCTAAATTCACTACATCATCTTGTTTTTCATATTTGTCATCAATATTATTATAATCTGATAATGAATCATCTGGAATCTCTGAAACAAGCAAACCTAATGTTTTCTGTCATAAAAGGTTTACTTTTTTTTGCCTTTTTTCTCTTATGCTAGAGAGATAGGGATCAGAGGTTAGTAGAAGTATATTAAGAATATCTCTATTCGTATCTATTCTTGTAAATTTCCGAGAAAAATTTTGCCTATATAAGCGAAAATGCTTATTTCTTGCCTCAGCAGCCTCTTCAGATAGCTGGCCTATAGGCAAAATTGCATGTGAGATTACTGTAGCACCATGCAAATGCAAATTTTGTGTAATGTTGGTGACATTGGGTACCAGCCATATAGTTCGACATGAAGCTCAGCTGTTTTTCTTGTATAGAAAGCAAATTTTTTCACATTTATAGCATGGCCACTAGAAATTGCCTCCAAAACAACTTTTACTCTTAAAATTAACTCTATATTAATTCCGGTAATTCGCGAAGATATTTCTGGGTTTTCAAAAAATCTTCTTGATGTGTTCCCATCATTCGTATTCCCAAAATCTGCCTGAGGAATATCAACTAACAGACCTAATTCTTCCTTAAAACCTTCTTGAATTTTGCGTTTTGTTTCTGCTATTATTGTCTTTTCTTCGAAACTTCGAATTTGCCACTTTTTTACTGGTAATTTATAAGACACGTGAAGAAGTGACTCAAAGCATCTTATTCTGGCATGAAGAACAGACAAACCAAACCTAAGAGCATCAGGTTTAATTTCTTTTAAATTTTCCAATTTATTAAAGTTTTTTGAAGTTTCTCCGTAAAGGTAGCATCTCATTGTAGAAGCCGTATTTGTTGCGACCAAACATACTTTTCCATCTACCATAGTAGAAACGAGAGTATGAGAAATTTTAAAAGTAGACCCTAAAGGAGTTTTTATTATGGTTTTATTCAAATTTGGAGCTTGGCTTTCGATGTAATTGATTTCTTCATTTGTTATATCATTTGACTCGTGAATAAATCTGATGCGAATAGGTCTGCAATATCTTGTCGATGAAGGTACAGGATTTTGCCAAATAATTTTTCTATCTTTGTTAGAAGTTACTAATCTTACAGGAACAAACGAGCTTTGAAAAATATGAGAATCACTTGCTGGAACTCCAGTTTCAAATTTTTGCTTAAATTGGGATTGATGAGACCCATCACATCCCCATTTACATAAAAGTTCTAACTCAGTTTCTGTTTCCGAAAAACTATCTAAAACTTCTTCTAAATATTTGCATAAACGTTCACACGTATGGTCCAGTAGCTCCTGCAACTTAATTTCCGCACATACTTCGGTGACACATATTGCTTCTTCCTTCGGATAACAATCTTTTTTTGCAGTTTGTATAAGTGAGTAGCAAGGATAGATGTTTTTGTTGCAAATCTGAATAATTTCATACTGTTTTCTTGTAAGATCAGCTTCGTCAAAAATTGAAAGAGCCTGAGACGGACTGTGTTTTTTAACAATACATTTTTGTGAAGAAGAAATGACTTTTCTAATTTTTGAAGCCCTGGTAGGAGTTAAGGTAATATCCTTTATAATTTTAGATACGTCAATGTTTCCGTCACTTCGTTGACTCATTTGGACAGCATACGTAAGCTCAACAGAGGATGCTTGCGCTCTTAAATCTTGGGTTTTACGTCGCTTACTGCGTTCACTTAGATCCCCAAATTCCTTTGGTGGTCTACCCGCTTTTGGAGTTATGTTTTCCCACATAATTAGGCTAACCGACCCATTAAGCCACTGTTCGTTAGTTGCTAAAAAACGGTCCTCTTTTCTTGAAGCGTTTTCCCATTTTTTTTTTAATTCGCTTTTAAAATTCCCTAAACTTCTTTGAAAATAAGAATTTTCATATTCAGGACATTTTGTGATGAATTTCAGTTTTTTTTCTAAATATAAAATTCTATCAGCAATAGTCTGTTCGTTGCATTCTTTCATAGTTTCATATAGCGATTTTCTTTTGAAGTCCTTTTTAATAATCTCTGTAACAAAAGACACTTCATTAAAAACATAAAATACGTATATGTTTTTAAATCGTGTTTTGCATCTTAAATGCGCATGAAAGGTAAAATTTTAAATTTAATAAGCCATCTTAAATTACCGATATTTGACATTTGTTTACATGACAATAAACTCTAGAACTTTGACGTTTTTTTAAAAATTAAAATGATGCAAGTAACTTCTAAACCGCATACAACTTACACCAAGATCGAACAAATTGTGATTGCTAATGGGTAATTTATATACCTATAGCTACTCCAAAAAAAAATATTTTAAGCAAATGGCGCAAATATGCGCAAGATTTTTTTTTAGGACATTTGTGTCATAAGGTCAACCTATCGTATGCTTCAAAAAACTGAGCCCGATCTAACCAGATACACAACTTTTTACTCTTAGTTAAAACAAGAAAGAAATGAAAATACACTAAATATTATGGAAGTTTATTAAATACATTAGAAACTTAATGCAGTTAAAATTAAAAATTAAATTATATATTAAAATAAAGTACTTACCATCACGATTCCCCTCCATAATTCTTAAAATATAATATTACTTTATACAAAAGCACGAACGGACTTAAATCCTAACTTAGCAGCACTACTAAATAAACTGTAAATTCAATTTTAGTTCCTTACCTGCCACTTGCTTGCGTTGCTAAAACAATTTACATTGTTTTCAAAACAATTGTTTTTTTTGCCTCGCCAACTATTCCTCTTATCGTAAAAATGTTTTATTTACGGTTATATATTATATTGAGTTTTGGACTTATGACCGGGTTTTTGATTTGAATACTCCTCTGTGCGCTGTCAGAAACATTTCTGGTACACCAGTTGTAAGTAACAAGGGTCATTACTGCGATGTTTTTATTGTCGCAAGCGAATGTTTCTGGCATGTTCCTAGCATGTTTCTATGTTATTAGGGCCTTAGTCCGAAACCCGACATTTAGACACAACTATTTACCGTCTTTCTCCTTCACCGTCGTGATCACAAGAGTCGAACTTTCAAATCTAGAGAGTTCCATTTATCACAACTAGTTAGGTAACTTAACAATTTGGAATCAAAGACATACGATGACACTGATGCTAAATGTTTTTGCTGGTTCCTTTGTTATTAGTATAAAGTTAGTCAAATTTTATTAGCCCAAATATCTTTAGAATGGTTGAAGATAAGTATACGCCTTATTAAACGAATGAACAAATGAGTCTATTAAGAATTCATAATTATAAAATATTTTATTTTTGGATCACCCTGGATTAAACAGCTCTAAAACAAAAGACAAGCGTGCCCGAGCGTTTTTTCGAAAACATATTAGAAGAGTCAGAAATAAAAGTGTAATTTTTTTGTTTTCCCTATATATCCCTAATGATATATTTATTTTTATTTTTTTTTAATATTTAATTAAGACCGCTTTCCGGTGTCTTAATCCGACAGACTAATAATAAACGCAACTAAAAAAATGTTTTGACATTCCCTTAAACGGCTGATCAAACAAAATCATACTTAAGGGTACCGAAATTAGAACGCACCGAAACCTCAGATTCAAAACTGTCATTAAAAAGGCAAAAATATAAGATAAATAAGGACATAAGTATCTAGTAACAGGAACTCGTTTACACCCTCTTTATTTTAAGAAACATTCAGGAGTAATTAACTAAGGGACTCTGCTGTTTACATCTGCTGCCTTATATAGTAATTATTGAGTATAAGTCGTTAAGTTGTTATCACTAAAAATAATAATGAATGAACGATGCCACACCACACACAAATCGTGTCAGTACAAAAAGTTCCCTGAACTATAATAAAACTATATAAAATTTATAACCTCCAGACTTGACAAGTAATTTCTATAACAAGTTCATCACAGTGTTTGTTGTGATGTAAAACCGGGCTTTTAAATTTATTGCTCTGAATTTTTATCTACTTGTAAAACATTAATGGTAGAAGTATATTTAGTATCATGTTCAGGAATAAGAGGCCTTTTGATTATAAATTCTTATCGGTTTCTAAGTTCATCCCTTACATTAATGAAGATTAGTTTTATTGTGATTAACTGAGAAGGGTTTAAGTGTTTATTTTTTTAATTTGGAAAGAAAAAAAATTGGCAAATTAAGTGAAGTTTTTATAAGTAGTGAATGAGTGAAGGATGTCTAATAATAATAATAATAATAATAATAATAATCCTTTATTTAGCACCTGGCTAGTACATAATACTATAACAAACATTTAATATACTTGTGTGTAATATAATAAATTCCTTAAAATTAAATTATAATTGATTCTTTAAGAAATTAAACACCTTTCTATTAAACATTTTCAGTGATGTTGCTTCTTTAATCTCTACTGGTAGGTTATTAAACATTCGAATTCCCTCAAAAAACAGTGATTTTTGTAAAGCAGTGGTTTTGACATGTTGAATATTATAGTTCTGCTTTGACCGAATGTTGTATTGATAGAAATTTTCTCTTTTTTCCAAAAACGTTGATAAATAGTTTGGTAAAAGACCATGTTCGATTTTAAAAATTAATGTTAAATTTGCCTTTTTAATATTTTTTTCTACCGATAACCAATTTAATGTTGAAAGCATATATTCAATTGGTGTATATTTACTACAGTTCAAAATAACCCTCATAGCTTTATTTAGTTGTAATTGAAGCCTATTTATGTTTTCTTGTGTACAGGATATGAGTAAAGCAGAACAATAATTAAAATGAGGCAATATAATAGTGTTAAATATTAACTTTTTAGACCATAATGACAGAGAACTTGAAATACGAGATAAGAATGAATTTTTTTTACCTAATTTTCTACAAACATAATCTATGTGCAATGAAAAATTCAACTGTGGATCAATAATTATTCATAAGTATTTAATTTCCGAAACAAAATCTACTTGATCTCCGTTTATATTTACTGTACAGCCTGATTCATAAAATTTATTACAATTTGTCTTTGACCCCAACACAATACACTTTGTTTTCCTTATATTTAATTTTAATTTATTTTTGCACAACCAATCATACAAAATATGCATCTCAGAGTTCATTATTCTGGTAATATTTTTGAAGTTCCTACCTACCACGCATACTACAGTATCATCCGCAAACAAGTTAATAAATGAATTTCGCAGAACTGTGTTTATATCATTTACGTAAATTATAAATAATAAGGGCCCAAGAACACTGCCCTGTGGCAGACCCAGTTTACTTGGAACCTTATTTGAAAATCTATCACCTACTTTAGTTCTCATACACCTGTTACTTACTTGGAGTTAATACTCTTAACTCCATATAACTTTAATTTCTTAAAGAGCATATCCCGATCTATAGTCTCAAATGCCCGTTTTAAGTCAATAAAAACACTAAGCACAACATTTTCATCGTTTATTTCTTTTCTCCACTTCGCACAAATATACTGTAGGGCCGACTCGCATGAATGGTTATTTCTAAATCCGGATTGTCCAACATAGAGTAAGTTGTTTTCCTCAAAGTAGTACCTAAGTTGCTGACACACAATTGTTTCGATGATCTTATCTACAACAGGGAGTAAATTAATGGGTCGAAATTCTTCTGGGATGGTTGGTTTTGACACTTTAGGGATGGGAATCATAATACTTGTCTTCAGATCATCTGGGACTCTACCAGTTTCTAAAGAGGTATTTATTAGATAGAGTAAAGGATATCCCAACACACAAAACAAGTCTTTAATCAACTTAACACTGAAAAACTCATCACTGGTATTTTTGTTCTTAAGTTTAAATATAATAGATCTTAGTTTCTGGAGAGTGAGGTTTTTAAAGTTTGCTATTTCTGAGTCCTTCTGTTCACTAACTTTACAGTCCCATTGCCGTTTCTCTATATTTTCTGAAATTTCCTCGACACTATCTGCATAATATTGGTTAAAATTTTCTTCTACGCTGGTATTATATGGACCAAAATCAATATCTCCAAAATCTGTCGGCTGATTTTTGCTTCCTATCAAACTTTTTAGAGTACGCCACATTTTTTTACTATCACCCCTACACATATCTATGTTTTGTTCATAAAATGTTTTCTTCTCCTGTCGTATCAGTGAAGTCACATTATTGCGTAACCTTTGGTAAGTGTACCAATCAATTTCATTTTTGGTAAGACAAAATCGTTTTTATGCGTTGTTTCGTTCTGTTTGTGCTCGTTTTACAGTATCATTCACCCATGGATATTTTTTTAGTGTCCGTTTTTGTTTGGGACTTACTCTATCCACTGCAGCTCTTACGATCTCTATTAAATCAGAATATATCATATTTACATCAGTGGAGGAGTAGTTCCAGTCAGCACCCACTAGTTCCGTCCTAATTTTCGACATTATTTCATCATTAAGATTTCTATAACATATATCTCTAGGATTGTTACTAACTTCTACAAATGGCATATTTACCCCTATAATCTCATGGTCGCTTATGGCGGGAAAATTCCTAGGTAATTCGGAGATATTATAGTCGTTTGTAATAATGTGGTCGATTAATGTCGCAGAAGTATTGGTGATTCTTGTTTCCTTCTTCACAATCTGACGAAAATCTGCTGCATCTATAACTGTTTTTAAGTTTTTTGCTCTATTGTCATTTTTTTGTAGGTCAATATTTAAATCACCTAACAACACAACTTTTTTCTGTTGACATGAGTCCTCATTCAAGGTATTGCCCAAATACTCCAAGAAAAGCTTACAATCCGAATTCGGAGATCTATAAATACTTCCCACAACAGCGACTTCTTTATTCACAGTTATTGATGTCCATAATGCCCAAAAATTATAATCAACCGAATCATTTTTCCATACTGTAAATTTTAAACCATTTTTTATGTACATTATAGTACCACCTGTATGTCTGCTGTTTGAATAACATATTACGGTATCATATCCTGATAAATGTACCTCATGTTCATTTATTTCAGAAGTCATATGTGTTTCACTAATGCACAACACTAACGGAGAACTATCAACAACAAGTTGTCTAATTTCACTTATGCGTGACGTGACCCCCTGTATATTAACATGGATCACCCTACCATCCATAACAGATACTCGCTTATGCATATTTTTTAATGGCTATATATATTGGGTTCTTGATTTTAGTTTTTCCTGTGCTCTTTGGTAGCAAACACATTTTTTATCAAAAACACTATGTTTATAGTCAATATCTGTAATCTTTAAGACATCATGGGCATATTTACAATTTGTACATTCTAAAATATTGGAAGTACACTCCTCACTTTTATGATTATTGTTACAAAGTGGACATATAATTGATTGCTGCCTGCAATTTACAGCTTTATGGCCGTACCGCCAGCACTTATAACAGCGTAAAACACCCAAATATTCGTATACTGGAAAGGTATCCCATCCTAAAAAGATTTTCTTATTATTTATGAGGCATCTAAACACACATGGAGAAACTTCCAAAATAATATTGTACGATGTTTTTTGTTTTGGGGAATACTGCTTTATTATTTTAATATCACAATCCGGTACTTTTAGTGCAGAGAGACAATTTTGTTTTCTTATTATTTGACCGAGGTCAACGTCCTTGTTTACATATTTCTCGTGTATCCCAACAACAATAATTTTCGAATTTGCAATCTTAGGAATTTCGATGTCATAGTTCTCCGATAGTTCGGCGACGGCCTTGGTTTGCAGTTTATGTAGGGATTCACGATCATTACACTCGATAACCACGCTGCCTTGACTTGCTGTTTTACATTTTTTTACTTCAATTGAGAGATCCGCTGGATTAATTTTTTCTCGTACTACATTTTTGGTCGTACTACTATCTTGGTTTGCTTGCTTAGGTTTGATTATTAACGGAGGAAATAGATTTTTTTTTACAACGGTTGACCACTGATCTGCTTGGACTTCGGAAGGTATTGTCTTATTGTTTTCCATAGTTTGTACTATCTGAGATATGTTAATATTATTTTCAACTACACGTTGTTCAAGTGCTCCGATTTTTTTGGCAATGTTTAAATTCTCGTTAACCAAATTAACGCACTCGTTACAGCACCAAAACACATTCTTATTCTCACCCAATGCTTTAAATAAGGGTTCCTTTATCTGCACACACTGACTATGAAAATGTTCTTTACACCACTTGCATTTAACTGACTTGGAATTTACCACAAAATTGTCGTCGCACCGTACACATATGCGATGGCTTATGGCATTAGCCGTCAGTTTTAACCGCCAGTGTCTTGGGTATTTAGTTGAAAGTTTATAAGTTAAGTGCTCTTTTGAATGGAGAGAATGCAGATAGTACCGGATGTCCAATGGAGACCCACAGTTGGTATAATTATTATTTAGTATATCCAAGTCCAAAAAAATTATATCCATTTTCCCAATGCATTATCGGTTTAGAATTTCTAAAAAAGCAATTGTTATTAAGCACCGACTAAGATTTAGTATTTGTAACATTTTTGGACAAATCAATAAATCAATTCACCGATTGATCAAATATATAACGGATTTATAGATTACAATATTTTTTTTTAAATGCTCATCTTTTAATTTATTAAAAATTATTTATGACTTTCAGTTTATCTAGCTGCTAGGGTCAATTATAGCACGTAATTGGTTTTTGGTGTTTTCATTGTCTAATGGAACTAAAAGTATAGGCAGAGTTACTAAAATGTTTAAGATATTTCCAATAATAGCTAAATTATTAACAACACTAAATGATCATACCTTTTTATATCAGACGGTGAATAACGGACCACAACTTGAATGACGGATGTCAATGATAAATGTCATATGGGACTTCCATGTAAACAGTTTCTTTAACCTGTATACAGGGTGTTTTCAAGTCTAGCTCTGATTCTACTGGAGTTTCGTAGACTAAAGACTTTACATGTCCCTACAAAAAAAAATCGAGCGACGTTAAATCGGGTGACCTAGGAGGCCAAGAAACTGCTCCACCACTGGCAATCCAACGGTGCCCAAACCGCTGAGCCAAATACTCGCGTACTTGTACAGCAAAGTGAGCCGGCGCTTGATCATGCTGAAACCACATTTGCTGTCTAACGTTTAGTGGAACATTTTCAAGGAGTTCTGGGAGAAGTTCCTCCAAGAAACGCAGATAAATAGGTCCTGTTAACCGTTCCGGTAGAAGGTATGGCTCAATTAAATAATCATCAACAATGCCTGCCCATACGTTGACAGACCAACGATTCTGATGTTTTCTTGGAAAAATTGCATAAGGATTTTCTTCGTCCTAAACATGGCTATTCCTACTATTAAAAATACCGTCTCTTGTGAAAGAGGCTTTATCGGTCCGCAAAACATATCGTAAAAAATTTGGTTGTTCAATGATGTGAACCAGAAGACATCGACAAAATTGAACTCTAGGATGATAATCGGCACCAGTCATACCTTGAACTTTCTGGAAGTGGTAAGGATGGAATTTGTGCTCGTGTAGTACCCGTCAGACAGAAGCGTTACTCGTATTCATATTCTTAGCGACGTCACGTGTGCTATTTTATGGTTAATCAACTCGCTGAAGCACCTCTTCTTCAAATTCGACCGTTCTTACGGTTCGAGCAACACCAGTATCATGCATCTTAGTCTTAAACATGCCTGTCTTAGCGAGCCGCCGATGAACCGCAATAAACTTTTTGCATCCAGGATGCTGTTGTTCGGGATAACGTTCATGATACAACCGCGATGCTGCTCGTACATTGCAGCTATAAAATTTTTAAACGTGACATTGATAAGCGTTGATTTTAAACAATTATTGTTATGGTATCATGTACAAAAATTAATGTTTTTTATAAATTTTAACGCGTCTTAGGGTCGTAGTGGCGTAGTGACGCATTTCCGGACATGAGTTCCTATACTCAAATAGATTCTTCTGTTACACTGAACAACCCCCAGAAGTTTAATCCCATAGATCTAAAACACCCTGTATAAACTGCTTAAGATACACAAACTGTGAGAGCAGTCAGTCTACTGAAATATGCTGATGACATGGCAGTAGTCACCAGTGGTAATAACCCTGGGGAAATAGTTTAAACCACCAATATAATGCTCCGAAACCTAGAGCAGTGGCTGAAAGAATATGACAAGAGACTTTCAGCTTCAAAGTCTGTAAACATTATGTTTAACGGAGAGAGTAGGATCAACCAACAATAATAACTACATCACTTGTCGTTATTAATACCCAGATGAATTTTCTTCGGTCTCTGGGAAATATATAAAAAAAGTTGTTTAAGAAACACAACATTACAAGTATCATTCTCATATTTTGACTCAATAGGCGCAATTATTTTGTTATTGTCTACTTTAAATGAAAATAAAAACTTTTCGAAATCTAAATTTGCAAAATAGAGCTTTAAAAAATCTGTGCCAATAACGACCCCGTGTACGCTGTCCTCAAAACTGCCGATAAACGAAAACTCATGATACACATTTAACCCATTTATATCTAAGCACAAATTTGCTGAACTTTGCGAAATTATTGTTCCAGCAACTCCGTTAATTTGTATTTTCTTTGACCCATTAATTTTTTTCTGTTGGATCTATGCAATTTTTAAAAATTACTATGCTTATTGAGGCGCCAGTATCAAGTAAATTTTTAAAATTTTTATTTTTTTATTTCACATAAATAAAATTAAGCCCGTTACTATTAAATATAAAGGGATCATAAAAATCTGTGTTTTTATTCAGTTGAGCCTCGAAAAAATGTATCGCTATTATTTTGATGATAGTTTCCAATATTATTAGTATTTTTATCAGGTTCATTATTCATGTAAAAACCTTTTTGATTGGAATGATTGCCATTACTAATAAAATGGCCTCTTCTACTAGATTAATATCTTGATAAATAATTACTAAAACGAGAGCCTCTACACCTGAAATTATTATTATTTCGTAGACCTCGAGAAAAATTCCCTTTTAAGTTATTATCATTATTGCCTCTAAATTCAAAATTATTTCTGACTCTATTACTTCTAAAATTATTATTTTGTCTCCCCGATTGTTATACCCTCTATTATTATAGTGTGAATGGTCCGTCCACATTTAGTTTGTGAACGTCCAAATAGTTTAAATTTTTTCTTTTTATAATATTTCTTTATTTTTCTTTCCAAATTAAAACTACCATTTAATTTAATTTAATTTTCTCCTTTTATTATAACCAATTTAATTAATATTTTTATATTAAGTCTTAACAACAACAAATCTGCGCGTGTACGATAGCCTTTAAATTTCTAAATTCCTTTGGTTTGTGCTGATCGGAGATCAGAGAGAAGACGACTTCCTTATTAGCACTTTTATCATCGCGCATTAATTCCAGTGTCGTGATTTATACGTTTATTTCCGCAACTGTTGTCTTAATCTTACCGCATCACAGATCGTGATTCACTTTCAAACCCGCAACCACTCTTAGTGATTCAACCCGAATTAGAAGACCCAATAAGTCCAAAGCAGGCCTGCTGAATTTTTAATCACATAAATACAGTCCACTTTAAATCTCTCACTGAATTGTCTAAATCCACCTTGTGCTTAACTAAAAAGATCAGTAACAACTTTACAAAAGAGAAACAAAAAAGAAAAAGTTCTTTTTTTTCTTACCAGACCAACCAGTGAATAATTATTATTGTTTCTACCCCGAAAATGAAATAAAGAATTTGTATTGGTTTGATCCAAATCCTCATCTTTAGCACCACAGATTGCCTCACTTAGGGTATCATAGTTTCGTGCCTTAATTATGGTTCGTAAGCTTGCATTTCGAAAGCCGTTTGCAAAAAAGTTTATGGCAATTTTCTCATTGACTGACCTTAAAATATCCATTGCTCCAGAGTCTCCCCGAGATTGAGATATTGTCAGGTCAGCCATTAGTTGTTAAAATTGCTCTACCAAACTCTTCTACAGACTTTGAATCTTGTTTAATGGTATTTAATTTAGAAGATAAAGCAGTGGCCGATTTTTTGGTGATAAAATGCCGCTCAAGATCCATAACTAATAAAGCATTTGAAGCATAGGAAGATTTTAGCCTAATATTTGCATTCTGAGATAAACGTGTTTTTTGTACATATGTAGTCAACAATTTTTTATTTTCATCGTCTAAAAGTGCATCATACCACTCAATACCCTTAATTAATTGCAAAGTAACGGCCTCAGAGCCATCCATAATTGATGCAGTTTGAGGGTCGAATTTCTGTGTCATGTTTACTTTTTTGTTTAAATTACTTTCAACAATACTTTCTTAATCTGAATCAGAAGATACCAAATTTTTACTTTTTTCACTTGCTTTTTTGATATCTCCTAACCTAAATTCCAAAATATCCTGACTAGCTTTAAGATATTCTTCTATCTGTCCTATATATTCCTGAACTAATTGTATTAATTTAGAGTCATTAATTTTGAGCTAAAATTTTCCCTAATATTTTCTAATTCTAATACATAATTATTAAATGTTGCTAACTTACATAAGTTATATTTCTCCTTTCGTCTCTTTTTTAAATTGTCCTTTATTAAATTCCTCTTAAATACCTTAACTTCATCTAGTAAATATATAAATTCCGTGGGCACCGACGTTTCATGTTCTATTAGTCATAAATACTGGTGAATTGAACAATAATACTTTTGCAACCTAAAATGTTTCCTAATAGTCTACTCTTTGGACTCGTTCTCGGCTTCTTCCAATTTCCTCTCTTATTTCTGCACGCATCCTTCTTAGCATCGCTTTCTTTACTTTTGTATATAAAAACCATCCAAGGAACATTGCCAAAAGCCCAAAAATAGCAATGCTTAAAATATCCTGGATCGAGCCAAAACCATGTCTGCTGGGACTATTGGTTTGTCCACCACTATTTCCTGCTTGAGCTATTATAATTTCCTCCTTGCTCTGTGATTTTTCCATTTTTCTTTAATCACTTTTACTTTACTATATGGATCAAAAGGTAGGGTCGCCATGTGATAAAAAGGTATTGATTAAGGGTTTTTCATTAATTTAGAAGTACGTCCATTTCCGTTTTAAGGTAAGATACCATGTCTATTGTTAATAATAATTCAATACAATCAAAGCCACAAAATGCTTACTAACTAAAACATCTACAGTGCTTTCATTTCAAAACGATCAACCCTTAATAACTTTCTTAAAAAAAAAAAAAAAAAAAAAAAAAAAAAAAAAAAAAAACACGTTAAATTAGATATACAGGGGGACGTTTAATTATGCATTTACTGAAGTTTTGTAAATCACCTCCTCACCTCCAGCTAACCTCACTTTAATATGTCAAATGGGAACCCCCATCGTGTGATACGTCATAGTAAGCAGCGTAAAATTCTCTATTCAACGGTACCAAAAAAATTAAACAGCATGTTTTTATATAGTTTTAGACCTGATGATGCTCTAATAGAGCGAAACACGTGTCGCCGATAATAAATGTTTGTAAGACCGTGACTTGGTTGTTTTTCTTGGTTTGTTTATGTTGTACCTGGTCTCTTTGAGAAAATGGATGAAGCCTTTTTGTTGGAAAACCCTGTATATATTGAATATTCAGCAAAATAGAATATAAATTCACTAATGTATTCAGCAAGCTGCAAAGAAAATCAAAAGCTTAAAGTTTACTGTCCTTAAAATGTTGTTAATATCGAATTTCATTAGTACTATAAACACCATCCTGCATGAATTTGATTTTTGATTGGCATTGAATTTTGGGAATTTAGCAAATTTCGCTATATAATTTCCATTTCTTTAATACACTATTAATACACTGCATTCCAAATTATTGCTTCATGTTCTAACAAATACCTAATAAAGCTGAAATAAAGAGACTTAAGGGAATTCCTATTCAAGAAATTTCTCATATTTTACAATAAATAATTTAGCATTTTCAAGGAATGATTATATTTACATATATGGTCAGCAAATTAAAGTTTAGGGTCGAAAGAAATATTCAGATTCTTCTGAATGGAAAGAATCTATTGGTGTTTCACATTAAAATATGCAGTAAAGTATCTAAAGGTTTTGGATGCATTAAAATTTCTTTAGAATATGAAAACTTTAACTTTACGCTTTCTTATCTGGAATCCCTATAAGACTCCTTTTTTTCAACAAACAATAATAAATAAAATAGTAATTAGTCATAGAAGGTTATAGGGATTGACCCATTATTAAATTAATAATAATTCCTATAATGACAAGATAATTGCCCTAAACAAAATTACATGTAATAATAATTAATTTATATTTAAAAATTATGCAGCACGCATATTAATGCGAAGCGGAATATGAAATAAAATGTAAAATAGATACTATGTGACACGGTACAAATAAAAGGAAGGTTCATTAAACTGCCGGTTTTGAAATTATAATAAGTTTAAATGGTGTTTATTATACAGAGTGAACAGGTTGGGATCGTTGCAATCTTATCGTTTTTCTATTTTTAGCTTTGTTGTCTATTTTTGTGAATTGATACACTTTTGAATAACAGTTTCACTATTAGTTTTCCAGTCAGACAAGAAGGTAAATTAAAATCAAGCAAGGTTTAAAATGTTAATACACGAAATCAGTGAATTTAATTTCATGTTCTAATATAAAGGATAGCTATAAAAGCAATCTAACAAATTCAATTGGTTCAAGGTTAGATACAATAGTATGCAAATTTTGGAAAATTGTATTACTCTGTAATGACTTTTCACCAAATTGCAAAAATTTGGTGAAAAGTCATTACACACTTTTAGTTATGCACTCATTAACTATATGTAATAACAAATTTAAGCAAAATCGAAAAAAAAAAGTTTAATGTCTTTAATTGAGACACCATCAATTCCCACTGCATTAGATTTTATTGGAGAGATTATTTTAGTTAAATTAGGATATTCAAGAAGCTAAAATACTAACACTTTATTACAAGCTAGATTATTTTTATAATAATCTTGCTTCTCTACTTACTGTATCCGGAAGGACACTAATACTATTAAAAAAGTTATGAATTTCGGTTGGAATTAATAGATTAGTTGGTATAGAATTTTGATTTTTATTTCTTGTTAGTTGAAGTTTATCTGCTACCTCCAAAAATCCTTTCCTTTTTTATCTGATAGTTGATTAAAAAAAGTAATTTTTTCTCTAATGATTGCGTATTTTGTGTAATTTCTTAGTTCTCTATAATACTGCAAATGCGCTGGACATTTAGTTTTTAAATAATTTTTATGCGCACGGTCCCTAAGTTTCATTAAAGTTTTTATATTTTGTTGTGTGTTATCCAAGGACAAAACGGTTTTTCCGTGATTTTTTTAGTTTTAATAGGTGTATGCCTATTTAGGATTGTCAACACGGTTCTGTTAAAAAAGTCAACTTTTTCATTAATATCAGCCATGCGATACATCTCGTGCCAGGGAGTAAGTTCCCCATCATTATAAAAATGTTCTTTAAAATTGAATCTTTTAAATTTTTTTTTAAACTGTTATAGTTTCGAAACAAAATATGTTTTTCTATCGCCTCTATATTCTCAAATTTAAAAATCGAAAAAATGATATTATGGTCAGATATGGTATCTGAGATGATGATAATAATTGTCCATTGATCAAGAATACAATCAATTAGGAAAGAAGTAGTTTCTTAACTAGGAAATTAAAAAATAAGCGACAAAACTAGTCAAGAGTAAAAAGGAAATATTATTTATCATGTTTAACTAATAAGATCTGTATTTAAGAATCTCCTTATCGCCTTAACCTAAAACATACTTAATCTAAGTTACCATATGCTATATTAAGTATGTATCAGTCATTCCAATAATAAACATTCTATGGATTATTTGTATGAACTTCGTTCTATATCACCAAACCCTATAGTTTTTAGACCGGTAGTTCGTAGACAAATTGTTAACACCCAAACAAAACAAAAATTAACCCGAACATCATCAACATAAGCCCATTATCTCTTTTGTCTCGATGTTTATACCACTGACGAGCGTACCTTATTTGGCCGTCGGTTTTCCGGAAGTACCGTGTCATGGCGGCGACATGTCGCCCGATTGTCTTTTTTTTTTCAATATTTTTTTGTCTCCTCTCATTTGTTTTTTTAATTGGGTCGTGTCATAGGTCGGAAAACTGTTTGATGTGGGTGATACGCCTTATGCGTGAATATATTAAAACGACCCCTATTGTGTTTTGTCCTTTTATTTGAATACAGTTGTTTTGTAGAATCTAAAAGAGCATGCAGGTTTACTGAAGGTTAATGTTTTTTTTTTAAATTATTTTATCATTATTTACTTATTATACTGATATAATTTCAATAAATGCTGATTTAATAAAACAGTCTCATCCAGCTTCTTCAAAGGATTTAATAGACAAAACGAAAATGTTTTAAGTCCTGATGATGCTTGAAACTGTGAAACCCGTGTTGCTATTTTAATAAATTTGTGGGGCTGCGACTTTAGATTTTTGTTAAAAATAATGACTGAATGTCTCACAGCGAACAGTTTAGATGAAATTGAGTGTTGATAATTTAGACTATCAGATTAAATTCGATGATACGTTCATGTGATTTTTGATATTAATGTAAAAATTCGGATGTGTTTTATCATTTTTCTTATCTTAGTTTAGTGCTGAGCGAACAACTATTTTTTTAAAGACTGCAGAAATATAAATTTTCTAATCTGGTGGGAAACTACCAAGTATTCTCTGACTTAAAATCTCGATATGGACAACTAAAATATGTTAAAAATAATGTAATATTCAAGATCCTGTCAAGTTATTTTTATCAAATAATATATGGATTAGCCATTGGGTATTGCCTCAGTATTGTAATGTATCTGCCGCATTCGGGGTATATTTTGCAAATATATCCATTCATGGCTAATGCTACTATTAACTTCTTTTGGTTAGAATATTTAATATCTTACTCATTAAGTCTATCTAATATTTTTTAGCAACATCTGTACTTTTTTTTAAAAAAGGAGATAAGGAAGATGTTTAGAATTAAAGGCCATTTTCATTAATGTGCGAGTTCTTGCAAATTTTTTGAGATGATCTTGTATGATATACTTAATAAATGGAATTGAACTACTGATTGCCTCAGATCAACACGATTTTTTAAACGATTATCAGCCTGACCAGCTTTTCGTAATTTCTCTCTAAGGCCTTAGACATAAGCTGCCTGGTTGATGTGGTGTTTACCGACTTGTCGAAGGCCTTTGACAGGATCATGATATAATTCATAACTAGTGGTTTATAATTTGTTTAGTATATAGCTTTAACATCTTCGTAACTTGAAACCTTATCAAGGGTTTTAATGTAGGACCGTGATTATGCTGGTGTTTATAAATAATATCTCTAATCTTGTTGAAATCCGTTATTATTTTTGGCAGATAATCTGTAATTATTTTTATTGGACTAGATTAAATAGACCAATTTTGGGTCCGATTTTTTTAAAGATAAAAACAACAGAAGGAACCATATATATAAATACCGAACTCTGATACCTTCGATATTAATAAGAAAGGTCTTGGACCCGGAATACTTACTCTATTCTTAAAATATGTATTTGGCCTCATCATTTAGATCAAGACCTTGCAGCTCTAAAAAGTTAAGGCTTTTTACGCATGTATACTTTTGCTTGAATGGTTTGGAACAAGATCTTAAATTACAGTTTACACTGACTTCTTCAAGGCTTTCGACAGAGTGCCTTACAAAATGTTGATACCTAAGTTACGGCTTATAGGAATTGAGAATCCATTACTAACATGGTTTCTTCTAATAGTAGACTAATTATTATCAGGTGCCACTAGATTTTGAATCACCGATTAAATAGATTTTCATATAAAAACCAAACAGGGTTTTATGGTTCTACTACCAGCAGGATAGTGCTAGGCACTTTACATACAATTGTTTCCACAACATGTTATTTGCAAATAGACACATTAAAAGACCAACAGCTTGTGATTATACAGGGTGTCCAGGAATGGATTTCCCTTTTTGAAGGCTAACCAAATTTTTTTTTTCAGTTTTAAAAAGAATTTATTAAGGTAGGACTACACACAATATATGCGGATTTCATGTTTTAAAAATTATATTGTCGAGGTGCCTTCCATTTCGGTCAAAATACTCTTGTAGTGCCGCCTTCATGTGGTCGAAAACTGCTAAACACATCTCGGGTGGTATTCCATTAATTTCTTCCCGTATTTTTTGTTTTAACTCTTGCAAGGTGGCAGGTCTATCAACATAAACTTTACTTTTGAGGAATACTCACAAAAAAAAGTCCAGTGGGGTGAGGTCGGGAGACCTAGCCGGCCAGTTTAGATCTCCAAAACGGGAAATCACCTTTTCCGGAAATAATCCTCTAACGACTTCCATAGACGCTCGGGCTGTGTGTGCGGTAGCCCCGTCCTGTTGAAACCAGGTATCCTGATTGAAGCCATCAAAATCTTGTAGCTGAGGTGTCAAATAATCCCGAAGCATCGCACAATAACGAGCACTATTAACAGTAAGGGCTGCGCCGCGTCCGTTTTCAAAAAAATACGGACCGATAATTCCCGAGGACGACATAGCACACCACACAGTTACCTTTGGGCTATGTAGGGGCTTTTCGTGTTTTCGCCTTGGATTGTCTGGTGCCCAATAGCGACAGTTTTGCTTATTGACTGCGCCTGAAAGGTGAAAGTGCGCTTCGTCACTGAACAGGATATTGTTAACTCGATCGTTTACAAAAAAATAATCTATCATGGTTTCAGCGAAAGAACGCCGGTTTATAAAGTCATTTGGGTTTAATTCTTGCACTATTTGAATTTTGTAGGGATGAAACTTCAAATCTCTCTTTAGAATTGTGTGTAGAGATGATTTGTGCATTTGCAAAGCTTGTGATGTTTTACGAACTGATCCACTAGGGTTTTGAATAATCGCAGCACGCATGGCCTCAACATTCTCAGGAGCAGTTGCAGTCCTTGGACGACCACGGGGTTTTGCATTTACAGCTGACGATGTTTCTCTAAACCTTCGCACCCAGGATTTCACCAAATTTTTGCTCGGAGCGTCCTCCACACGCCTAATATTAAAGTGAGCACAAAATCTTCGTCTTGCAACTATGTAAGAATCATTACTCTTGAAGTATGCCTCAATAATGAACGCGCGATGCACACCTGACCAACGCTCCATTTTGACTAAATAATCCGCATCGATCCACTATCGAACGCCGCTAACGCGGCTCCGCTATATTACACGGTTGCCAACTTGTTCAAGTTTTAAAAGGGAAATCCATTCTTGGACACCTTGTATTTCATCGAGCTATTTTTTTTTATCATTTTGAAATTGTTCTTGTAAAGGATAAAGCTTGGAGGAATACATATGATAGAGAATGAAGCTATTGAATAGTAGTTGAATAGTATGGTCGTAAAAGACAGTATACCATAAAGGAAAGGTTTCTTGAAAAATGAACCATCTAGACAGCTGAGATACTGGTATCATTCCGAAAACAATAGTGAGTTTGGTCTTTTGATATTCTATCTTCCTTGGTAACGCCCTTTTTGTTGCATTGGTATTTAGTCTTTAGAGTTCTCCGGAGCTAAACCTCGTTGATCATGTGTAGCTTTTGTTGGATGCCTTTAAAGATCTTTAGATAGATACATTTACTATTCTAACGCTTTTCGTATAGTATCTTACGGGATTTTCTATGCATAAACTACAGCTTATAGAAACGATGTCCTGGGTGACACCAGGATGTCGAGGGCAATGAACGGACTGATGAAATAACAAGACAAGGGTCCGTTACCCCTTTCGTAGGCCCTAAGACGTGACCTCAGTAAAAAAAAACAAATTTCCCAGAAACTTAAAAAAGAATTAAAGCAGGACAAAAGGATGTAGATTGGCCAAGGAGATGACTGCCAAAAAAGAGCCCACAGGGGATCAAAGACTTTGTGGGATCCTAACTGGCACAACTGCCTAAACAGGTATCTATATCTTCTTAGTATAACAGAAAGTCTGCTCTCTCCGAATTGTGGAACAGGGGAGGAAATGTCATACCACATATTAGGAATTTGCGATAGGTGGAGTAACCTGACAAGGAAAATTTTTGGAGCTACGACATTCCAACCGGAGGATCTTAAAGATCTGAACTGGATCAACATATAAGCCATTATTAAAAGGATGGCCGACTCAGTGCGGACAGTGCATTGGACGTGCTGGCGTAGGGATAGGTGATTCTGGGGTTGTAGAGAAGAAACTATTGGATCTACTACCAAGCTCTAGTTTTCCCACCCTTACTACCACTACTACTAATATAACTACTTGTTGCCCGTACCTCTAAATTGTCTATGAATTTTCAGAATACGAGAATGAGGGATATACTAATGAGATCCTTAATAAATTGCTGACAGTGGACAATAAGGTAACTAAGAAGCGTTTATAGTTAAAAACACAGTTTTTCTTCTAAATTAACGGGTAATTATTAAGAAACCATTAAATTTGAGAGAAACCGCTCAAAAAAGAGTTTTTATCTCTTTTAGAGGGTCGGATAACAACAAAAGTCAATGCAAGTGCCTGGAAGAGATGGAAGGTCATTTACTTGAACAAAAAACGATTTTAATTGCGTGAAAAACTCTAGAAATGGCAATTTTAAGGGGCATTAAGTTTTGCTCCTTTTAGCAGTGGATTTCCTGCTAAAAAACTAAACTTTTCTTATATCAAATACCTGAACGAAATTTTAATTTTTTCCTGGTTCTCAAGTTGCAACAAAAACCATCATGTTTTGATCAGTTGTTGCTAGAATTACGCATTGAAAAATGATATTGAATGTCCAATCTTTTATTTCGTCCAGGTAGATGAGTCCAATTTTCCGCTGGTGAAGTCGGATAAAAGTAATACAAATTTTTCCAAATTTTTTGGATATAAAACGAACAATATGCTGTATTTTGGTTTTCTGGACTAATATTTTAAATTCTGGATCAACTTTTGATTAAACTGACGCAGTTGAAAAATTTTTATTTCATCCAGCTAATGGAAAGCAGTTTTCTTCCATGAGAGAATTTAAATTTAAGAAGTGCATTCGATTTTAGATAGGATAGAAAAAATATCAATTTTCTAGGTATAAAATGCAAAATATGCTGAATTTTCTATTCCTGGACCATGATCAAATTTGATGATTTTTTTTTTAAATTTCATCAATTGTAGATTAATTGTTAGAGTTAATAGTTCCCTTTTTAGAGCCATCCAGGAAGACGGCAACTCTTAAATCAACGATTTAATAAGGTTCCAGATCAATATGGTGGAATAATCAAATATGGTTCTAGCAGGATGGTGCTAGGTACTACACATATCACGAGAGCTTCAATAATTTTTTTGTATAAATTATTTCTAGGCGAGGCGATTATTTTTTGCAAAGCAATTTAAAGCCAAAGGTTTTCATTAGTAAACCAATAACCAAAACAATTCGGAAGTTTAAAACAAATTTTGTAGAAGACGAAATTAACGTTATTAAACTCGAATTTCTTGTAAAAGGTCGGCGGCTATAGGTATATGCCGAACGTATGAAAGAACTTAATGAGTCAAATCAAAAATTAGTATTACTGTTAGGACTCAAGGAATTAAAGAAGGTGTTGCTCTCAAATTTTGTTTGCTCATTAACGTTGGTGTAAACTAGTGATTTGAGAGCTTTATTTATTTCCAGGATTTTCAAAAAAACCAACTTTAAACCCTTCTGACAAACGTAAAGCCCTTTGGTATCCGCTTCAGGTTCGAACCTCACATTATCGAGCTTCAATAATGTGATTGGCAAAAGGACAAGAGTTATTAGTTACAAAGTCCGTCTCGATTCTTCTTTCGCTTTGTTCGATGTAGCACACATTGCAGCCAGGAATCAAAGAATGGTATGATCCTGTTTTTTTTTTTGTGTGTTTTCTTCGTGACTGCCACTGTAATTAATTTGAGGGTACTCCACGTTGTTTTTATGTACTGTGTTTTAGGAGTATTTTCTCGTTGTATTTCAAGGTTACCAAGTGTGCTTACTTCCTTGTATTTCCTTATATTTGTGGCCTGCTCCTTGTTTTTATTCTCAAGTGCATTTTTGCCTGTACTATGAAATAATCACAGTCCGCGTCTGCATCCGTTCGGCATCACAAATCCATGAAATTTTTTTCCATATCTAGCATTGACCAGTACATGATCTATCTGGTTGCATGTTCTGTAGTCATTCAAGCCACGTCTCTTTGTGTATGCTCTTGTATTTGAACATCGTTGATTAGAATATGTTATTAGTCGCTGCTATTCCTGCTAACCGTCGGACTTTATCATTTCAACTAACGTGAAGGCTGTGGTTTATGAGATGTGGCCTGAGTGCAGGTTCTCTACCTAATTTGGCGTTGAATTTCCTACTAGAATGAGCATGTTTTGTTTTAGTTTAGCATTAACCATATCGTCAAGCTGATCTTAGAAGGAATCTTTATCAATCTCATCTGTTTCTTCTGTCAGAGCATGGACTGATATTAGTGAAAAGGTTTACCATTATCCTTCTAATCTAAGATAGCAAATTTATTTGCTTATTGACTTAAATGATGTTCTGTAACTCACTAACAGTTTTCTTACTGATAATGTCTTGGTTGCCACTACAGAATATATATACACCAGATTTCTTAAAGTGCCGTGATGTCGATGTTATATTTTTCTAACTGCTCTTAACATTGATTCTGTTTAGTTAATTATAATCCTTAAGCATGCCTTTACCTGGATGTTTCACTATTGTGTGCTCGATTTAAACTACTTTAATACTATATCAACAATATTGAGTCTGTTCCAAGAAGATTTTTAAGATTACACTCAAACTTTTTCCTCTAAATAATTCAGACGATGACTTGCTTCATTGTCTACAGAATTTTTCAAAAGTTGACCGTATAGACCCTTGAAATTTGAACTGCCTACAAAATCCTTTATTGCTGTCTTAATTGTACCGAGTTGCTTTCTGGAATTAACATTTGTGTCCGTTCTAGAATTATAATATGCTGAGATACATAAAAGGTGTCTAGAATTTTTTTAAGTTTGATTTCTGCTAGAGAGGTTTTTAAGATAGTCAATATTAAAATCACCTACGAATCTATGGTCATAAAATGGCACTGGTAAAATTTTCAAAAGAATCCAAAAATTCGTTCACATTCGATGAGGGTGGCCGATAAATAACCGCAAATAAAATGTTTTTGTTTTGTACTTTAGTATTAATGCAAAAAAAATCAAAACATTGCAAAGCAATGTCAAATTAAACCATGTGAAATTTGAGTTCCTTCCTGACGTAAATACCAAGGACCAAGAAAATGTATTGTGATCTGGTCATCTGCGATTCACCTAATTCAAAAAGAGCTTTTTGTGTAAAGGGTTGACATAAGGGTTAAAAGACCTATAAAGTTTACTTCAATGAAAAATTAATTATTTTAAATAGTTTTAATTAAACTCAATGAAATATCAATATAAATATAAAAAATCTAAAACTCTCTCTTTTATACGCTTCACCTCGCCCATTAGAGCGAAATTTCGAAAATGGCCAGCGGCAAGCTTTTTCATTAAAACACTTAATTATAAAAGTTACACTGTCCGTAAAGTACGAGAAACTCCACCCAACAGAATTCTTCAATTAGCCAAATACTGGATTTATTGCCCGGGAGGAAAATTTGCAAAAATTTACAATTTAGAATTGAGAGCCTTCCAATTTCCTGGAGGAGGAAAGTTTTGAGTTATTTCTCGGCGCCTTTCTGCTTTAATTAAATATTTTTTCATGTTGGCTCCTTTTTTTTTTGACGATATAATATCTGCTTAAATTGTTAATTGGTTTTGTTAACTTTTTTGAAAGTTTCTAAAAAATATATTAAGAAAGTTGTTGTTTTGCTAAGTTTTTTGACTTTAACGATATTTCTTTTTTCTAAGGTATTCTAGCAAATAAGCATTATATCTTTTCGTTAATTGAGTAACCTAATAAATAGAATAGTCTCACGTTTTAACTCTGTAATTTCTTCCATAAGAGACAACATAGTTGATTGGGAAAGTTATGTTCAAATTGAAATACATCACTGTAATTTCCTTAATTATGAAAATAGAAATAGAAACTAAAGCTAAAGATATAAACATCACATTAAAGAAATTAAAGATAATCTTTACTCTATTACTGAATAAATCAACAATTACTAATAGATGCTGATATTACCAGCTAGATAATATTAAGTGAAATAATCATGTAAGCTCTTTATATAGTAATAAAGTTAAATTGATATTGTAATATAACGATATAAAAAAGAGCTACGCCACTGTATCTTTTAGCACCGAGATGAAAATTTTAAAGAGCTATAAAATGTAAAGTGGTTTAACCCTCGTTTTATACTAGAGCAAAAGTTTTAAATTTAAAATTTCTCCGGGTTTATAAGGCAAAGTTCTATTGGATAGTGGCAGTGTTCTTAACTTTTTTTTCTATTTTGTATTAGCTCTTTAGCTGTGTCTTGATGGGAACCTTTTAAATTTGGAAATAAAAATTATTATGTAATAAATTTGAAATTGATTTTTGACTTTAAAATAAAATGCCTACAACTTTAGCGAAGTGATATTTCATTATTGAAGATCTTGTAGATTACAATTTGACCTTAAAGTTTCAGGTTAGCATTTTAATAAATCACAAAATAATTTAAAGGGATGTAAAAGACTACTAGTAATTTATTCTTTTCAGCTTTATCAAATAATTAACTTATTTAAAAATGCTGTATAGCTTAAAATCAAAACAGACAGCTTTCATTTTCAAAGCAAAATTTAAAGATTAATAAGATTTATGTCCATAGCTGAAATCTCGTGTTGAATTGTAAAAGAAGTAATAGGAACTGCCCAAAGTATCATTTTAAGTGAAGATTCATATAACGTTAATGATATGTATGATAGTAGTGTTCAGATACCAGAAGAATAAACCTACTATTAAATATTGGATTAAAAAATATGAACTTTGTAATTACAATAATTTGAAATAAAAAATGTCCGCCACACCCATTTAAGTTATGCCTTAAAATTAGAAGATAATTAAGGACTACTTGCGATAACGAGAAACGCCAAGCTAGAACTATAAAAAATATCAAATTTCTAAATTATTTTGACCATATTTATAGCAGAACAAAAATCATTTATGTTGTCTTAATTCTCTATTAATTTACTTTACAAAGATATAAAATTTTTGATATTTTTCAAATAATTCATTTGTTTACAAAAGGATTCATTAGATGTAAATAATGCATTCACCCAATGCATTAACTTATTAGGCATTTACCCAAGTTTCTCTATTTAAAAATACCTTTTCTACTTTCACACACTCTATTTAATATATTTTAATTGTCCTTAAGCTTTTCCCGATTCCTGGAAAAGTTATGTTATGTTTTGTGCTATTTTTACGTCAGGATCTCGGTCTCATATAGGAAAATTATCGGTCAGTTAATATTTTTAATAAGTACTATTCCAAAATTGTTTGACAGTCACTTAATTAACAGAGTCACTAAATTGAAGTCAG
Source organism: Anthonomus grandis grandis (assembly GCF_022605725.1). NCBI lineage: Eukaryota > Metazoa > Arthropoda > Insecta > Coleoptera > Curculionidae > Anthonomus > Anthonomus grandis. Next base: position 40,852,883 of record NC_065549.1, on the reverse strand, counting down.
CTAATAGAGCTCAACTCTTTTCACACTAAGAGTTTTCACACTAATTTTCTGCCTGGTTCTCTAGGTATGAATAGTATCAAGTTCATTCTGTTTACACAAATGTCTCCAAAAATATTCTGATTACCACGCTTAAAAGGTTTAAACTGAATGAAGATTTACTTGCTACTAAATAAAAAGTTATCTGAGTGCCAGCTACGAGATGTACGCTACGACAGTTTTTAGCATGATTAAATTAAAATTACATTTGAAGTACGCTTTCTCTTTTTTTGTAGATAACATAAGATTTTAGAGCTCTGTGAGAATGATAGGTTCTGTAGGCTAATTCGATAAAGGCAAAACATGCTTTATTTATTTAAACAAAAGTAATTGTTATTAACAAAGCCTTAAAAAAGTGAAATAGGTTCATATATTAAAAGTAATTAATAAATATATACAACTTCCATTATGTGGAGACTTCTGCCAGTAAGAAACTTTCGTATTAAAAGGGAGTTATATATTTCTCTGTGTTGAACCCTATAACGAAGGGCACTTTTTTAAAGGATACAAAGTTGTTGGATAAGACAGTTGCTAGTATTCGCCCAGAAGAATACCATACTAAGGCGTGATTCAATTAGGCCAAAGTCGGTCGTCTTACCAACTCTTGTTCCGAGTTTCTAAGTTGCTACTGTTACAGCAAAATAATTTGACGAAACCTTTTTTGTCAAACTTAAAATGTGTTACAAATTGAGGTTGTGAGTCAGAAAATTTGGTAGTTACATCTTGGTTTATGGTAGGGTCTGGCCATTGAAGATCCGGTAAAGGATTGCAGGGACTCACTACTAAAACTATGCCAAAAGATGGTGGTATAATCAGTGAATAAAGTAAATTTAAAGAAACTTGAATGTTAAAGTAAGTTTGGTCATTTACATAAAGCAGAAACAGTATGGGTTCTTAGATTCTCGTTCCAGAAGACTCCCCGAGTTATTGAACCATATTCAGAACGTGAATACCTGACGAAAACGCGCTGCTTACGATCTTTTAAGTAAGAGATATACCAAGAGAAGGTAATGCTTCTTATGTCATACAGTTCATTTTTTTGGCTGTACACCTAGATAATATAGTTGTAAGTGGCATCATATGTGGTTCGTTTTTCTTAAAAATCAAATTGGAATATACTGAGGATGTTGTTCAATATCAGAGAAGTCAACAAGCGAGATTTTCCACCAATTTCTTCCAAAAAATTCAGATAAAATAGACAACTGGCAAATGAGTTTAAAGTTGATAGGCTCCTCAGAGTTTCTGACCTTTATGGATAGGAATTACTTTCGCTAAATTTTAAGCAATTTGCAAATAAACCCAATATCCAAGATAAATTGATTGACTCTACCGGGGCTAAAAGAGACAGCTTCATCAGATAAATAAAAAAGTTTTTCTACTGATAAGGATGAAATAATAAAAAATGATTTCTTGATCGAAACGATCATTTTTCTTTTGAAGATCTTGCTGGTTAAAGATAAGTTGGTTTCTTAGTGTGAGAAAAATTAAATGGAGTAAGCTGCATTTAATTTTTTTCATGTGCTGCTCATGTTTTCTAATGTACGGACATTAAGATGTCAGCACATGCTTTCTCCATAAATTACAACTAACCTTACAGATTAAGTTGGGTAACAGTCTTAAGGTCTGTCTTATATAGACATCGAAAAGTCGAAATCAAACAAATCAAACAAGTTTGGTTTGGAATTGTAAAAAACGTGTTAGGAACTGCCCAAAGTATCATTTTAAGTAAAGATTCGTATAACGTATTCATATTTTCCTATCAATATATTCATATAATGATGCTTATGATAGTAGTGATTAAGTACCAGAAGAATAAATTTAAAATTCAAATTCAAAATGGTTTATTTGTCAAAATTTACAGTTTTATAGGTCCATAAAAATTACAAAGAAAAAAAATTATGTTGATAAATAGGACTATCCTCTCGATTATAAAACCGTTTTCCCTAGTAAGCACAGGCAAAGAAGGGATGAAAAAGCCCTTTACAATTTACAGAAACAATTTTACAAAAAAAAACGTTTTTATACAATACCAAAGTTTGGCGTAAATAAAATATTCATTATTTCTAGACATTTTCGCTAACTATTTGCTTACACATTTACCGATTTTTTTTGGTACCGTTGAATAGAGAATTTTACGCTGTCTACTATGATGTATCACACCATGGGGGTTCCCATTTAACATATTAAAGTGAGATTAGTTGGAGGTGAGGAGGTGATTGACAGAACTTCAGTAAATACATAATTAAACGTCCCCCTGTATATCTAATTTGACGTGTTTTTTTTTTTAGAAAAGAAAGTTATTAAGGGTGGATCTAAAGTAAGGAATGCAAAGTAAGATATACAATTAATTAACCTAAGATTTTAAAACAGGCGGCGGCAGTGCAACAATGGATGAGTGCAGGGAAAGAGTATAGACAAGGCGAAAAAAAGACTCCAAAAAGTAACCCCAAAATGCGTGCATTGGTCTAGAATATCAAACAATATATGTATATGTTACGGAAAAAGAAAGAATAAAATTAAAAACGGAATTTAAAAAAATAATCTCCGAACATTCCACTGAAAATTAGCATATTATATACACATGTATATCTTATGTTACATCTTACTATTTCTTGTATTATATTATTATACGCATTATCACACTTTATATGTATATCACACTACTTGAATTAATTGCCAATTCTTTGTTCCATAAGTATTTTAGATATAATTTGACCAAACTTAAAACTAAAACTTTAAACTATAAAGGATTGCATTAAAAAATATGAAGTACAATAATTTAAAAAAAAATTGAACCATACCCATTTAAGTTATGCCTTAAAATTAGAAAATATGGACTACTTGCGATAACAAACAAAGGCCAAGCTAGAACTATAAAAAATTCTAAGTTCCAAAATTGTTTTTGCCTTATTAATAGCAGATCAGAAAACCTTCATGTTATGTAAATTCTCTTTTAATTTACCTTACAAAGATCTCTATTTGATATTTATAAAAGTTCATTCATTCATTCATTAGATATAAACAAGGATCCAGGGCTTGCATTTACTCAAGTTTCTCTATTTAAGAAACTCTGATTTTTTTGCATTCACACTCTCTATTTAACATATTTTAATTATCCTTAAGCTTTTCCCGTTTTCTAAAAAAGTTATGTTGTCCCATTATTACGTCAGGATATCCGTCTCATGTAGGAAAATTCTCGCTTGGTTAATATTTTTAGTAACTACTATTCCAAAGTTGTTTGAGAGTTAATAATTTAAAAGAGTCAATCAATTAAAGTCAGTTAATAAAGCTTAACATTTTTTTTACACTAATTAGTTGTCTAGTGCTCCTGGTCTGAAGGGTACCAAGTTCATTTTATTTACTTAGATGTTAGAACTTAAAAGGTTTGAGCTAAAAAAAACCTTTGCTTGCTACTAAATAAATAGTTATCTGAGTGACTGCTACTAAATTGTATGCTACAGTTTGCAGCCTGATCAAATTAAATTTACATTTGGAGTACAAGTTCTCTCTTTTTGCAGACAACATAAGATTGTGAGAATGGAATTATAATGTCTTAATTTAAGATTCTTGTTTATTAAGAGGCGAGGAAATTTGGTAGTATCATGTTGGTTAATGGTAAGGTCTTGATGGTAAGGCAATTAGAAATTAGAAGATCAGTCAATAAAAAGAAACACAGAGACTCTAGTACTACTAGAACTATGGATGATGATCATCAGTGAATAGTAAGTAAATTTTCCTTTAATATTATGGTAAGTTAGGTCATTGATATAAAGCGCTATTGAATCATATTCAGAAGGTGAATATCCGACGTAAGCTGCTTACGATATTTTAAGCAAGAGATAAACCAAAACTAGACAATGCCATACAGTTCTAGTTTTTACAACAGAATGTTATGGCTTACTTATGTAAAACCTTTATGATAAATCACAAAACTATTACCATTAATTTAAATATACACTTAGATAAAATAGTAGTAAAAGGCACCATTTGTACTTCGTTTTTCTTAAGAATCAAATTGGGATATACTGAGGATGAGAGAAGTCATCAAGTGGGATTTGATCAATTTCTTCAAAAATGTAGATAAAATAGATCATTGGCAAATGGGTCTAAAGTTGATAGGCGTCTCAGGGTTTCTTACCTTTATGGATAGGAATTACTTGCGTTAATTTTAAGCAATTTGGAAATAATATCCAAGATGGGTTGATGGATTCCACCAGGGCTTACAGAGATAGCTTCATCAGGTAAATAAGTATTTGCACTAATAATAATGGAAAATGAGTTCTTGATCAAAACATTTTTCATGTTTCTTTTAAAGACCTTTATGGTAAAGATAAGTTGGATTCTTAGTGTGACAAATATCGAATGGAGCTTAATGTCAGCAAATCTTTTCTTCATAAATGATAACCAACTTAATAGATTAAGCCAACATATTAATTCGAATTGTATTTAATTTATATTAAAAAAAAGACATCACAGGCTTACAGGTTCAAACATAAATATATAAATATCGGCACAACATAGGGATTTTATAAAACATATTTAGATAAGCAAACCGACAGAATTTAGGAAACACCTAAACGTGCACTCCTTTTAAATAAATAAAGATAATATAATTTGAAAATTCAAAATGTTGGCCCTGAAAAAAATTGTTTTCTTTAGTCTGTTACCAATAAACCCACAACCACGTCATTTATTTAAAATAACTCTGGTCACTAACTAGTACAAATTATGCTATTAACAAATTGATCCTAAAGTTGGGTAACAGATCTAAGGTCGGTCTAACAAAGACATCTAATAGACGTCTGATAAGAGCCCGAATGATATTTTAGGACTTAATATCCCTCTGCTGAACCTTGAGCAAAAAATCATGTACAGGGTGTCCCAAATTCGAGGGTGACTATTGGAATCTCGGTAACCGTAAGAGTTACAGGGTCGGTTAAATGGAGACAAAGTTGCGCAATTTGGAGCTTAATAAAATGACGTTTAAAAAATTGCAAAAATTCCGGATACTTCCGAAGGTATCCGAAAAAAAATCGAAAAATGTCAAAATCGTTTTTACCTTCTACCGACTTTATTTAAAGAGATATTGGAAAATTAAAAACAGTTTTTCATTGCCACTTTTTATGTAATACAACATGACGCAAAAAAAAAATAACCCGACGTTTCGTTTTTTTCTGATCATCATCAATTTTATTTTTTCTTATGGGTGCCATATCAAATTTTCTCATTTTTAAAAAGTATTTTTAATTGCCTTTAAAATGAGGTATCGCACTTGCATGTCTGATTACTTCTTAATTCAATGAAAATGTATCCTTTCCTAACCTAATATTTTGTTTTTTTTAAATTTATATAGTAGGCCATGATAAAATGAAATAAACCGGTTAAACATAATAAAATGAAATCATCTCAAAAAAAAATTTTCATTGAATTGGTTTAAAAAAAGTTATATCAAATACAGAATATTTTATAGCTTCAGTTTAAATAAAATCAATTTATTTGGAAATCCCATTGATATATCTTTCTCTCTTGCACTCATGGAGTTCTTATGGGAAGTAATAGAACTAGTTATCGGACATGCAAGTGCGATATCTCATCTTGGAATTTGGACACCCTGTACATCGAACATGTGGTATTGATGTCACCAGTCGTTAGATTATTACTTAACGTATTTGTGAGTCAGTATTATCTTAAGATTGGTGATTAAGCATAAAATATAAAATGATTCGATTTTTAAATATTACCTATCTAAATAAAAGAAGGTTGTAAGATCAATTACGATCAAATGTCACATGCCTCTAATTGAATACACCCCGTATACGCATGTATATGTATGTAAAAATCGCGACGCGTTTTCGCACCCCCTAAATATCCATATTTGAACAAGGATATCGGTGCTCTGTGACAGCTGTCGAAATCGCCGTACATAACAATGGACGATAAAAAGCCGACAGTTTGCAAAGTCAATACATCAAAGGCCGTTTATTTTTACGATTTTCGGAAATCGAAATGGAAAGTGACCGAATAAATACGCGATTGTAGATATGATTATGTGCTTAAGGGTTTTGTTTGTCTCTTAATGCAAGGACAAATGTATAAACCAGCTACTTTATAAGAATATTATGAAGGATGTCCCAATGAGCGGCATTTTTTTAATCGTAGTAGACAAAAAAAAGCAGTCAAAAGAATAATGTAAACTGCTTACGATTAGAATTTATGGAACGATATGCGAAATATTATTGTTACAACACATAAAATAATATGGAGAATGTTTTGCGGAAACAGTTCGTAAGTTGCGTGGCATTTTTGGTTGACAAATTGATCCGTCATTGTGTGCAGTACTAGCACATTTCAAAGAACATTACCCATCAAATTCTTACAAAAATTCTACATTACTATGCTTTTAAGATTCAATTGACTCAGGAATTAAAGCCATTGGACCATACGACTCGCCGTTTGTACATTTGTACACAAAAACAATAAATTAATAAATGTTGATTTTTTTAAGAAAATTCTAATTACTGATGAGGCACACTTCTACCTTAATAGCTTTGTTTATAAACATAGTTTTAGGATTTGAGGCGAGGGAAAGATGAGAAGGATTCATGAAAAGTAAATGCATCCATTAATTAGATGGTACGGATACGGAAGATATGTGGTATCAACAGGTTATTGAGACATATCACACTACAGGCAAAGTTATTCAGTTTTTGCAAGAAAAGTTTTGGGTTTTTGGAAAAGGTTATGTAACTTCACGGAATGGAGACCAGAACTGGCTCGAAAAATTGCAAGATTTAACGCCTTGTGATTTACTATTTTGGGGTTTTTGTAAAATCCGTCCTATACGCTAATAAGCCAACCACAATTCTACAGAGAAAAAACCAAACTAAACGTATTAATAGGGAAATGAATAAGAGTCAAGGCGACCATTTACCAGATATTATTTTTCACGTTCAATTGCAGTATATTAGCTTTATACGAAAATATAAATAATTCTCAGTTTAGAATAAATTATAATTTTTTAATCATAATTAATATGTGCATTCTTATTGGGACACCCAGTAAAGTTTATTTACTTGTTAAATTGCAAATTAATTGTGTGTGTATCCTAACTTGATTAAACGTATTTACTTTAGGTCAAGTTGGGTACGGTAATATTACTCGAGCATTCTTTTAACAGAAGTTTAATAATGCGTCACGATTTCAATAAACTTTCATATTTTTCCTTATTCTATTAAGTAGAACAATGAATTAAAATTAAGATTTCAGTTTCATTTAAGGAAATTTTTATACAGTATTATGTTTTGCTTCTTAACTTCTGAATGAGCTATTAGTCGAACTCATCGTTAAAGCTCCTTAATCCTTTCTGGATAATCCTGTACTACTAGTCTCTACGATTTACTATTTTTCCATAACTGTACAACTAGATATGGCCCAAGTCTTTGAGACTCTGTTGAACCTTCCGTCCTTGGACCTTGCTATTCAATTTTATACCGTAAGGACTGCGTACAGGCGAATGAGTGTTTATGCCAATATAAGAGCTTCGTTACACCTTTGGTAGGCAGGGAGAAATGTAAGGACTCTTGTTGGACTCTATTAATAATCAAGGGGAACATCTGGTACACAGGCAGCTCCAAAATAAGCGACGGAGCTAGTGCAGTCTTCTGTGGTAAGACGTCATATACCAGCAGGGCCTACTCGCTAGAGAAATACGCTAGTGTCATTTAAACTAAAGTATTCTCGGTGTTAAACTGCAGACCCAAAATATGAAAATGTAAGCATTGGTCTCAATGTGCTTGGACTGGCTCAATCTGAATGGCCGAAAAGAAAAAAGCTCCAAATTTTTACAGAAGTGTATGAAAGTCCTAGAAGAACAAGTGAATAAGAGCTGCAAAGTTCAGCATGTTTGGGAACCTGGCCCCTTAGTAATGCTAGTAATAAAAAATGCAGACTCCATTGCTAGAGTCGGATTTTCAAGGTTAGTTCATAATCCGACTAGTGATGGGTCTGTTAACCGAATACTGACAATTTTTTTGGTGTATAAAGGAGAAATAAAATGCTGACTAAAAATATCCTAGACCAAAGTGTTTTTTTAAGCTTCTGGTAACCTACGGGCTATCAGACGATTTGTATGCTTAACAGCTAGTCGAGGACGACGACTTACTTTTGCCAGGAAAGTTATTCCTTACCACTGATGTTTTGGAAGGGGGAAGGTATAATACATGCTTACCATGCTCCATTTATCCTCATAGAAGAAACAATAACGGGTGCCATATACATCGATAACAATATTGAAGCAACCATTCAACTTTTGCGTAACGATTTTGGTAATAATTTCATTTTTTAAGACGACAATGTCAGACCACATCGCATGCAAAGGGTAGAAGACTTGTTACGGGAAGGCAATATCCAGAGCATGAACTGGCTAACGAATTCTCCAGACATGAATCCCATTAAACATGTATAGGATTATTTTGGTGGAGCAATATCCAATCGAGACAATCCTCTTTTAACGCTTCAGGGCTTGAGAGAGGCTATGCAAGAAGAGTGAAACAATTTGTTAAAGAATTTTATCAGTAACTTAATTTGTGGAATGCCGAGACGTGTTGGTCTATTAATTGAAAGAAGAGGCAGTTATACAGAGTACTAAAATCAGGTTTTTTGTGCCTATCACATACGAAGGAAAGGGAGGAATACGAAACATCTGACACAGAAATCTCTAATCATAATGGTAGTTTTTAATAGGATGATAATTTTGAATTTAAATGTTAGGTATTTCAAGATTCTCCGTTAATTCGGTTCCAACTTGCCAAGTTACCAAACATACTAAAGACTCCAGAGTGGAGAGGCATATTCCACCAAAGATCTACAGTAGACTTGCGGATAGCAGGAATATTTGTAAACTCTCTTGTACATCTCTTAATAAAATTTTGGATACAATCTGAGATATTTAAAACTTAAATGATTAGATATTTGAAATTTTTGAAACATTTGAATTATCAGATATTTGAAACTAAAATGACTAGAAAGAAGTAAAATACAGCTCCAAGATCCCTAATTATTCTCATATTTAATAAGGATACATTGTAAAGGCATTTGCAAGTATTGTAACATTATTATACTTGAAGAAGTAAATACTATAGCATTTGACTGGATTTAAGTCCATACGCTTCCAGTATGGAAAGATCTAACTATAAATTGATACAGTTAATAAGAGAGGATACATCTAGAAAACATTTCAGGTCATATGTAAAATATAACATTTTGAAATATTGAGAACACCTTAAAACACTCTACAGGGTGTTCGAAAAATAGACGGAGATATTTCAATGGGTGATTCCTTGTAAAAGAGTATGAGAAAAAGTTTCTATAAACAGAGATACAAAAAAAATACAAGAGGCAAAAAAGTTGTATTTTTAAATGCCCAATCAAACACCAAATAATAAAGTTGAAAAAAAGGCAGAGGCGTACATTTTTTTGCCAATAATATTTGCTAAGAAGTCCCCCGGGACGCCACTGAACCTTATAGTTTGAATCTAATTAGGGCTAAATTAGCCTCTTAATAGAGCAAGTAATACTGCCAAATTTCAAAAAAATCGAGTAAATATTTTTTTTTATATTAATAAAAAAATAATATTTAAAAAAAAAATTATCACCCTGTATCTTGAAAACTATGTATTTCCGGACCTCTGTTTATAGAAACTTTTTCTCATATTTTTTTACAAGAAATCCCCCAAAATATCTCCGTCTATTTTTCGAACACCCTGTATAAGCGACCTCAATGTGACCTTTACGGAACACCTTAAGTTACATTCCTCTCATTGGATGTGTACAATTTGAGTCCTATTCTAATAGGTAACTGTGAATCCATCTTAAGAAATTATCCTCCACTTCTGCTGCTTCAATTTTGTTTAAAAAAAATCCATGATTTACCCTGTCTAACGCCTGGGATAAGTCGATGTGAATAGTGTGAACCTCACCCTTTTTAAGTTTCAGGCAATTTTGTGAAGGATATAGATTTTAACGATTTACATTCATAATTCCTTCACTAAATTGCAAAATTTGTAATAAAACTTTTTCTCTAAGTATAATTTTTTTTAGGAAATGGTTCTATATATTTCACTGGAGTAGATAGAACACAAATTCACTGAGAGCAATCATTTTATCTTAATATTGAGTAGGCAAAAATGGTAAAACTTACAAAATTCAGTAAGTACAGTGAAAGTCGCCAATAACATAGTCGCTTATAACGAAATGTCGCATATAACGACAAAACGCCCGTATCTTGGTTGGATTTCTATATTTTCAATAGTAAAAAAGTCCGGCTATAGCGTCGTCGGTCGCTTTTAACGACTTCATTTCACTGAACTTGGATTTTTTAGACCGGTTACTGCGACAACCGACGAGCAACGACTCGTCGCAGTGAAATACAGGAGTTGTTTTCGGGGAATACCATATTTCTAAACATCTATGAGCATGATAGACGTAAACGTATTGTGCGTAGTTTATTCCAGTCCAGCGTGGATTAACAATTCCTACAAAGGGTTGATGTTGCTTTTTATTATTGTTTTACCTTGGTATGTGCTTTGATTTTGTTTTTGTGATTATACACATTGTACAATGGCTTCGGTGTCAAAGAAAAGAAAAGTTTTTTCAATTGAAGAAAAACGTCTTATTATCGCAAGACCTGAATCTGGTGAAAGTAATGCTACTGTAGCTACTGAATTTGATTTATCTCACTCAAGTGAATCCACAATTTTGAAAAACAAGGATAAAATTAAAGAAGCGTTCAACAAAAATTTATTAGGCAAGAAAACACTCAAGTTATCTCAACACCCAGATATCGATCAAGCCTTACTCAAGTGGTTCAAAAGTCAGCGAAGTCGTGGAACTCCCGTAAGCGGTCCAATATTACAAGCAAAAGCAAATGATTTTGGAAGAATTATGGGTAAAGTGGACTTTAAATGTTCTGAAAGTTGGATTAAGCGTTTTCGTCAAAGACATAAACTAGTGTTTGGGAAAATAATTGGCGAAGCTGCCAGTGTACCTCAAGGAGTACGTGAAAACTGACAACTGTCTGGCCTGAAATACGAAAGGGATATAAGGATGACGAAATATATAATGCCGACGAGATAGGACTTTTTTATAAACTGACACCAGATAAGACATTAAAATTCAAGGGTGAAACTTGTACCGGCGGAAAATTATCAAAGGAACGAATTACAGTTTTAGTTGCTACCAATACAGGGTGTCCCAAAAGTAGACGTCCAAACGAGAGGAGGTGATAGAGGAGATCATTTGCAATCAAAAAAACCCTATATACTATTATCCGATTGTTGATGGTTTCAGAGGTATTTCCATTTTTCTCATTTTTGTAAAAATCGCTTCATGCATCATGCACAAAATTTATTACAAAAATATCATAATTTATTTACTTAGTATTTAGTGCGAGTGTGACCCCAAGGAGTGCACCCTTTCATAAATATGATTTGGATGCATAATAATTGTTTCTTTCACTAGTAAGAAAAAAATAATTTCTCAATATGTTTAATTTTTATTTAAAAATTATTTGCCTTTTAAGTGAACCTGGTAGAAACAAATTTACTATAAAAAGTTAAAAATTATCAGGCAAGTTACTTATTTAATGAAGATTCTCATATGGTGAAATACTTTCAGATAAGTAATACGAGTCTTTTTTGATTGACATTTTTATTAAACTAATCGTTTTTGGACAAAAATCAAAATATTGTAATACTAAATAATCTAATTCTAAATAATGAAAAAAAAAAGAATTTATTGCTATTAAACATCACAATAAATGTTTAAAATGCGAACCACCTGCCTTAATACACATTCGGCAACGGCGGATGAAATTACTTTATATGCGCCGAAAGGCTTTGTCATTGTTGGTAATAACGTTAGCCGCTTGTCTTATTTTTCTACGCAGTTCTACTTCAGTCTGGCTTTCATTCCCATAAAAAAAGTCTAAGGGGTTCAGGTCAGGCGAACGCGGCGGCCATTGGATGGTTCCTCCCCTTCCAATCCATCGATTATTAAAAGTAGTATCAAGATGTTGCTTTACGATTCGGATAGAGTGAGCAGGAGCTCCGTCGTGTTGCAGCCACATGTCTCGCCGTGTTGCTACAGATACGTCTTCAAGTAAATCGTTCAAGTTATGTTGCAAGAAATGTAAATAATTTTCGCCGTTAAGTCTTCCTGGTTGCTCGAATGGTCCAATTAATTTGCCCTCAATGATCCCTGCCCATAGATTGACTGAAAACTGATGCTGAAAATGATCATTTCTCACTATATTAGGATTAACATAGTCCCAATAATGCAAATTGTATATATTAAATATCCCTGTTCTTTTAAAACTGCTTTCGTCACTCCACAAAATGTTTTTAAAAAAATTAGTCTTCTCTATTACGCTGCAGCATTTCCCGACAAAACTGAATCCTTTTTTCATAATCAGTGGGCAGAAGTGCTTGAACACGTTGCATATGATAAGGATATAATGCATTTCTTTGTAAGACTCGATGAACTGTGGATTTGGGAAGTCCCGAACGTCTTGCTATGTCGAACACTTGTTGTTGGATTCTCTGTTGCAAATTCCACAATATCATCTTCATCGTTATCATTTCTAGGTCTTCCTACTCTCCGTGGCTGACCAGGAATGATGCCTTCCAAGTAACTCTGATGCACATTTATGAAAACTCTATGGTTAGGATAGCGATTTCGACCGGGAAAGCGTCTTTCATATTCTCGGGCAGCAGCTCGAGCATTTTCATCACACAGCCCTTTTTCTACTGCTGATGTCCGTTTGTCGGTACTCAAGAGCAGAAAAATGTTAAAAAACACCGGTGTTTACATTAAGGAGGATCTCACTAAATTACGGCTTACTTTATTAGACCGAGCAATAAACCTTTTTACAAACAAATTTGCGTGGGTGTCTAGTGGCAATGTTTATGTCAAAACAAGAGGTTCGGTGCATCGTGTAGTCTCGGAAAGTGATTTAATCAACCTTAAAAGCAATGTTGGGACTGAATAACTTAAGAACAAGTCCGAAACATCAGGTACTTTTTTATATATGATTGGCTTACTAAACTCTTTTTGTTTAACTTTACGACAAACTAGTTTTTTTTTTCTTTTTGTTTTGGTGCAGGTGTAGGTATAATCCTTATATTTATTCTTTATTATTATTATTATTAAACTAACTTATTATACTTAGGAATATACGTAGTTAGATAGTTTCTTGGCTAAGATTTTTTTTTTATAACCAGAGAACTTCAGCTTTTATTTTATACAGATATATCAATTTATTACAAGTGCATAACTAGTAAGTACCTAAATCTGCAACAACTAAGTATATATTATTCCTAAAAACTTATAACTAATCGCAATATTTTATGTCGTTAAAAATAGCACATATTAACTGTAGATCCCTGCTGGCTCATTTTGAGGATTTTAAGAATGATTATTGTAAAAAGGACTTTAGCCTGATTGCAGTCACCGAAAGTTGGCTTAGTCTTAATGTTGATAGTAGTGCAATACAGATCAGTAATTATCAATTAATAAGAAATGATCGTCAAAATCTTAGGGGTGGTGGTATTGTTGCCTATGTCCGGAATGGTTTATCATATGAAATTATTTTATCTGAAAGTCATGATTTTTTTGAAAGTTTATGGGTAAAAATTTTTATTAGTAAGGAGCCATACATTTTCGGCATAGTCTATAGGCCTCCAAGTTCAAATATTCAGAGTTTTTTTTTAACTTTAGAGGAAACACTAATTGACATTTCTTCAAATTTTAATAATATAACGTGTCTAGGTGATTTTAACATTGATATATCTAAATTAAATTACAGTCATGCAACTCAGCTTATTTCTTTGTGTGAAACTTTCGATTTGAAGCAACTTATAACCGAGCATACTCGTATGACCAACAACACTAGTTCAATTATAGATCTTATTTTTACAAATCATGTTCGCATTTTGAAGTCTGGCATAATAAGCTCTACATTTTCTGACCATTTTGGCGTTTTTTGTGAATTTAATGTGACGGAGTCTATTGTACAACCGCACATTGTATCTTATAGATCCTTAAAAGATATAAACCTAAACAACTTTCAAGAGGATTTGGAGGCTGTTCCATTTCATTTAATATATGAATTCGAATCCATAGATGATAAGATACATTTTTTAAACAATAACTTACTCAAATTGTTCGACAAGCATGCTCCTATTAAAACTATAGTTGTTCGAAAAAAAAAAGATTCTCCGTGGCTGACAGATAATATTAAACTATTGCAAAAATTAAGAAATAAGGCATTAAAGGATTTTAAAACAACTAAACTGCCAGCTAAATGGAATTATTACAAACAGCTTAGAAACTATACAACAACAGCGATTAGAGCGAAAAAAAGGACTTTTTATAGTGATAAATTTGAGAATTGTACATACAAGGACAAGTGGCGTGAACTAAGAAAAATATTGCCATCAAAGCAGAAGCAAATTCCTAAATCTTTTGTAAATACCAACAATTTTAATTCATATTTTATAGATAGTACAAGAGTGGCAAATATTGATAATTGTGATGAGTTAATTAATTTTTATGATCAGAATGCACTACCAACCTTAAATAACGTATAAACAACAACAACCTTAATAAACGTTTTCTTTTCATCCCACTGATTATAATACTATTTCTGCAATTATATTACGTATTAAGTCTAAAGCATTCGGGGTGGATAATCTTAATATTACGTTAATTCAACTATGCTGTCCTTTTATTATACCATTTATTTTACATATTGTTAACGAGTGTATTAATAAAAACTACTTTCCCAAATGCTGGAAAGAAGCCTTTGTGTTGCCATTGCCGAAAGTGCATAATCCAACTGATTTTAGTCAATTTACGTCTATTAGTATTTTACCAACGTTTTCAAAAATTCTCGAACGCATTCTAGACTCTCAAATTCGTAGTTTTCTTAATAATAATGATATTTTACCACCTAAGCAATCTGGATTTAGAACAAATTATATTTGTACTTCGGCTATGGCGGACGTTATTGATGACGTAATTCGGGCTAGGGATGAGGGTAAGATTTCTGCTCTGGTGTTGTTGGATTATACTAAAGCTTTTGATTTCGTTAGCCACTCAATTTTAAAGTCTTTGTTTCATTATATTGGCTTTTCTGATGCTGCTATTAATTTAATTGCCTCTTATTTAAATAATCGGATTCAACGTGTTAAAATAGATAACGACATATCTGATCCTTTGGAAGTTGAAAGTGGTGTGCCTCAGGGTAGTATTTTAGGACCGTTGTTTTTTATCATTTACACGTCTAGATTTTATCTTCAATTAAAGCATTGTGCCCATCATTTTTACGCAGACGACACGCAGTTATATTATTCATTTTTACCAGGAGATTTTAAAATGGCTGAGTTTAAAATTAATCAAGATTTACAAGCTATTTGTGATGTTTCTTCAAAGCATTTATTAAAATTAAATCCTTCGAAGTCATCTATAATGTTCATAGGTAATCGAACTAATGTAAATAATATTTTAAATGGTATAAACATTAAATTGGGGGACGAAAGAATTCCAGTTGTTGACAAATGTAAGAGTTTGGGCCTTATAGTAGATAATAATATTCGTTTTAAACATCACGTGTCTAATATTCTTAAAAAGGCATATCTTGCTTTGAAATTAATTTATTTGCATAGACTAATTGCGAAGATTTAAGTAAATATATTAAGAAGCTTTTATGTGATTCATTGGTCCTTTCACAATGTAATTACTGTGATGTAGTGTATGGCTGGTGTCTTAATTATGAGGATAGGGGTAGACTGCAAAAGCTCCAAAACTCTTGCATTCGACTAATATTTGGCATTCGTAGGAGAAACCGCATTTCCCATAAACTTCACGAACTTGGATGGCTTAATATGCATAATCGAAGAATTGCTCATTCTCTAACATTTTTTTATAAAATTTTAATATATCGTAGTCCGCCCTATCTCTATCAAAAAATAACTTTTAGAAATGATGTACACCATTTAAATTTAAGAAGAAATACCATTCTCATTCCGAGACATAAAACACAGTTATTTAAACGATCATTTTCTTACAATTTTGCTTATCAAATAAATTCTTTAAATTTGGATCCAGACCAATTATTAATTTCTTGTAATACTTTTCGTAGGAGGATGATTGTAAATCTAATGAATCAGCAGGGTATATAATTTAAGTTCTTTTTTTTTAACTTTTTGAATGGTTGTTTTCTTAAGTAATTTATTACAATTTTTGGTATTGGGATCATTTTATTTATTTATTTATTGTCTGCAATAATTTTTCTATTTTTTGTTATTTAACAAAAAATTTAATCTGTTTTTTGGGTATTTGCAGTGTGTATTGTTTTGCTTGATGTTAAACTGTCAAATTTAGAATTTAGAACTCTTATGTAGTATTATGTAAGTTTATTAGGTATATGATTAAAGAAAAAGCTGTATTTAATCAGTTATTAGTTAAGCGTTACTGTTAATGAGCGTTACTGAAATTACCATTTTTTTTTAATGAAGTGTGGGGCCACAATGTTAAAGACCAGAATCTGCCATGGCAGAATTCTGAATTTGTAGGCCTTTTATTTGCGTAAATTTATTGCTAGATTTTGTAAACTTGTATTTTTTTTGTTTCTTCTATGCAAATAAAAAATATTTATTATTATTATTATTATTATTATTATTATAAACATAGTGTATTTCTGCATATTTGTGGGAACTATAAGCCATTTGTGAAGGAATAGTAGCAAAGGAGTTAAAACACGAAAAACTCCGAAAATAGAAACAGCAAATAGTCTAAGTATAAGAAATAAAGCCTAATTTGTTGAAAAACAGAAAGAAACTAACTACATTCACGACAGGGAAACGGTATCTTGATCTTAAAAATTATTTGAAAGAGAATGTTTAGTTTTCTTATTATAAATATTTGACCGTAAAGAATCTGCATAAATAAAGTAAGTTTTTCTGATAGCTGCTTATTTTTGGTCGAACACGTGCTTTGTAGCAGCATCAATTCAAACGCAAAAATGTGTATGTAAAATTTAAACACATTGGGAAATTATCATTTTCTAAGTAGTGACAGAAGCAATTGTTTTGCATGCAATTATTACTTATGAAAAAGTACACTATTTAAGGCAACATTCATAACAAATACCATGCAAATACGTGAGGATATTTTTTCTATGAGTTCTTTACAGAATTCATGATAGTATTTTTATAAAAAACAGAAAAACGGTTGCAACTTTTAAACCATCAACAATCGAATAATAATATATGAGGTTTTTTTGATTGCTAGTGACCTCCTCTATCGCCTCCTTTCGTTTGGACGTCTACTTTTGGGACACCCTGTATAACAGGATCGGATAAACCTAAACTTATTGTGATCGGCAAGTCGAGAAATCCATGATGTTTCAAACATATCAAGACATTATCTGTCGTGTACAAGTCCAACAAAAAGGTCTGGATGACTTCTGATTTATTTGTCAGTATTCTTCGTGATTGGGATGCAAAGTTGGTGAAGACCAAGAAAAAAATTTTACTTTTAGGAGACAACTGTCTCGCTCATCCGAAAGTTGATAATTTAAAAAACATAAAACTCGAGTTTTTGCCAGCAAACACTACCTCTGTTCTGCAACCAGTCGCCCAAGGGATTATTCGATCATTAAAAGTGCATTTTAAAAAGTTTTACTTAATGAAAATCGTAGAAAATGCTGAACAAGGCAAAGAGTGTTGTATTAACCTTTTAGATGCAGTATCAATGATCGCTAAAGCATTGGATTGGAGAGTTTCATCAAAAACAATTGCCAACTGTTTTAGACATGGAGGCTTCGTAGAAAGTCAGGATGTTGAAAATGATAACTTTGATGAAGAAGATGACATTCCACTGGCTAAATTAATTAATGTTAATTTTGAAGAGAAAAATGAGGTCGCTGGCTGTAATAAAAAAGTCTGCTGCATTGTCAGATGATCAATGGACCGAGTTCTTACATACAGAAAATAGTTTGGAAGTATGCGACAATCTAAGTGAAGAACAAATTGTAGATGACATCTTATCCTTCTCTCAGGACAAAAAGGAAAGCGAAGATGAGGGTTCAGAAGGGGAAGAATTTCAACCTCCATCTGCAGCAGAAGATCTTCAAGCCACAAATATTTTTAAAAAGTTTGTTTTGTATAACTATTCATCATTCGAAATATTGGTAGACCATGTTAATAATTTGGAGAAAAAAATTGAATTAATCTATTGTGATACTCGAACAAAGAAACAGAGTAAAATCACAGATTGTTTCAAGTCTTAAAACTGGAGAAGGTGTAGGTACTACATATATACATATGTATCTGTTAAATATTGTGAATTTGTAAATTAGTGGTTAATAAATTGTTTTGAACAAATTGGATAGCGAATTTTATTTCTTCTGGCTATCGTAAACTCTATCTTTTATTAATTTGCTAGAAAAAAAAACAGGTTATATATAACGAAGGTCGGATATAGCGACGTAATTTTCGTGGTCCTTTCACCGTCGTTATAAGCGACTTTCACTGTATTCCAATAAAATATTCCATAGATACTTAAATTGATGTTGCAAATGAATTTTCAAATATTCCTGCAATGTTGACAGATATTTAAAACCCAGTTAAGTTGATGAAGAACATTCGATAAATATTCACGTAATATATTGTGCTTCTAAAAAGCAACATTTAAAAAAATAATCATATAAACCAACCTTAGTTTTGGAACGCATTTACTCTTTTCTCGTGCCCTACTTTGACCCTCTAATGAAAAAAAAATCAGAAAACTTATAAAAGTTGTTACATTAAGGCAAGTTTGGAATTTCAGTCGTGCGACTAAAAATGAAACAAACTAGATTCGCTAAAATATTCTTAAAAGAAAATGTTCACATAATGACTTTTAATAACATTAATTAAAGAGCTCCACTCTACTTCCCTGATTAGAGATAAACGCGCTAGAGACAGACTGAAAGAACAAAAAACTTCAAAAGAAACACACAAAATTCCCTTTGAGTTGCTTTACATAACTATTTCGTTAATTAAAAGGGTCTTTTTAAGGCTCTTTTACGAAGAAAATGTAAGCAAGTCTTTTGTACTAAAATTTAACATATTAGATCTACTTACTGTGCAGCTTAGACAATAATTGATCCAAACATACCTGAAACAAAACAAATAAAAATTATTTCAGGCAAATTTAGTACAGTACATAATTATTTTAGCAAATAGATTTTAAGAATTTTATGATTCATCTGCAAGTGAAAAAAATCAATGACAAAACTCATTAAAACATAAAACGAATATTAAATAGTGGTAAAGGGAGACATCAAAAAACAAATGTTTCAAATAGATAAAGTAAGGGCATTTTAACATACAAAAATTATAATGTTGAGAATTTTTATGAGTTGTTGTCCTTTAATGATAGAGACAATAAATAATGATATTATCTGCCAGAGATGGTATAAAATGAACGTGTATATGTACGAAAAGCATGCATAAACCTATACAGGATATCTGACATATTAAAGACTTTGAAAAGAGAGAATTAGCTTTTATTTGAGGCGATTTTTGTGTCTTTTTTTTCCAAAGATATAAAATATAAAACTTTTATAATGTAACGATCTTTACAGCGGAATATATCATGGTTTATATAAATTGTATTTTCTATTTAATTTTTTACTATTTTTAGTATTTGTTTTACATATTTAGGACAAATAGTTGCTGATGTTTATCAATTTCTTTCAAAAAAAACGCATAAGGGCTTTATCTCCTAAAAGGTAAATTATAAAAATACGGTGCATATAAATTATATTTTCCGTTTAATTTTTTGGACGAATAGACGCAAAGGTGCGACAAGAATGAAGCGAGTGGCGAACACACCTCGCGACATCTCGGGACATACGTACAAAGTTGACGAACAGTGGTCCACTTAATATACAGGGTCCTGCAAGAGTGCGTAAGTCTTCCATAAAGCCTAAAAAAATAGTTAACATTTTCTAACCTCTTAAAATTTTTTTTGCGATGCTATAGCATATGTCTGGAAAATATTATGAAATATACAGGATGTTTCAAAAAAGTGTGGCGATATAAGCGGATTTTTTTCTTAAATAAATTCTTTACTATTTGTTTTATTTTTTTATAGTTACATCTATATTTTATTTTTGCACAGAAATTTGATCATTAACTGAATTTTGGTAAATGTTCCGTTCATTTATTTTTTATTTTGCTTTAAGTTTCTTTTTTTAAAATTTAATTAGTCAAAAATTATATAATAATTTGTTTATCTTTATTCTATTTTCTTACAATAATTTACACACTATTTACTTTACTTCTACTTATTTTGCATATAAAAGCCTGCTTCCATCATGAGCTCTAGAAATTCGCCGACGTCAGAACTCTCGAAATTCCTTTTGGAGATCATTAGACCGATCCAGGGAAATGCAGCGTCTTTCGTGCGAAACTCTGCCCACTTTGTAGACCTTCTTGGAGGGATCGAAGTCGAGACCAATGACAGATTGGTGAGCTTTGATGTCGAAAGTCTCTACACCAATGTACCCACAGGAGAGTGACTCTTAACATCATCTGACGGGGTGATGAAACTTTTGGAGATCTGTCTTCGTAATTCTTACTTTCAGGCAAAGATAGATTCTATGCCCAAGACGAAGGACTTCCGATGGGTTCATCTCTTTCCCCACTAATAGCGAACATCTTCATGGAATGGTTCGAGGAACATGCAATAGATGCCTCCCATTGCAAACCCAAGCTCTGGCTTCGATATGTGGACGACACCTTCATCATCTGGGACAAAGAAGAAAAAGCACTTCAGGAGTTTCTGCTTCACCTCAACAACATCAGACCAACAATCAAATTCACGATGAAGACAGAGAAGGACTCAGCTCTACCTTTCCTAGATGTCCTCGTTAAAAAGGTCGGTGGAAATTTACGAACTTCAGTTTATAGGAAACCAACACACACAGGCCAGTATCTTCACTATGAGTCCAACCATCCTGCAACCACTAAAGTAGGCATCATAAGATCCCTCGACGAGGATCTCACGACTGAAGTGGATACCATCTACAAAGACCTACAACAAAATAAATATCCAAAGAAGCTAATAAGTAGGACCATCCAAAGGACGCGTCCAAATCAAATCAGAGACGAGGCCACCACGACAACCAGACTTCTGCCCATATCTTACATTGGGGGTACATCGGAACAAATCCGACGCATTGCCAGCAAGTACAATATTAGAACTGCCTTTAGATCTAGCACCACTATCAGAAGCGTGGTATCAAAGACCAAACCAGATGGCCTGTTGGATACCAAAAATTGCGTCTACCAGATCCCATGTGAGTGCGGTGACTCATACATAGGTGAAACGAAGCGCCCCCTAGAAGTCAGAGCGAAGGAACATCGCAGCTGGACCCAAAGAGGAGAGGTTTCCAAATCCGGAATAGCAGAGCACGCGTGGCATAATGGACACAATATATATTGGTCAGAAGCCAAGATTCTGCACAAGGAACAGCACTGGCGGAAGAGGAAGTTCGTAGAGGCAGTTTTCATTTCACAGAATCAGGGGATCTTCAGCCAGCCAAGCATCGATGTACCCAACATCTGGAAGCCTCTACTCTCAGGACAGTGTAGGATCTAGAGAGAGGCGTGTCCTCTCCCCAACTCTTTTCACGGATGACTTGCCCTTCCACATCGCTGCACACATCTAGTATATAAGCCTATAGAATAGTAGTTTGCTGTCAGTTTACACTTGATAACGGTTGGAGATACTTGTCTACCACCTTCAAAAAACCAACACATCATATATTATTATCTTTAAATATATACTTATTTATGCAACGAGTTTTTAGTAAAGTTTTGGTTTTGGTATCTTTATCAACCGTATATGGTCAAAGTATATTCATTAAATTAGAATATACGTGTATCATATAATATTCTGTTTATAAAAGGGAGAAAATTTTAATAGTTAAAAAAATTTACACTGAATTTACATATCTAGTTTTTAAGCTCGATTACTACACTATTAATACTAAATGAAATTCTCCTGAAGAATTACCGTTTTTCGTCCATATTATCCAATTTAATAAGACTGTTTTTATATTAAATGCTTAAATATAAAATTATATCCAATTTAAATAGACAGTGTTATTAAATTTAATATTGAATATATATTTTCTACCAAAATATTGTTTTTCATCAACACAACCCTTACCCTCCACCCACCCCATATATTTGCCTAGTAAAAAATGCTTAAAAAAAAATTTTTTTTGTCCATAATATCCAATCTAATAGCACTGTTTTTGTATCAAATATTTATTAATATACATACACAAAATAATATTAAATTTAAATAAACAAACTGTCTTATCACATTGGATATTATCGACGAAAACAGCTGTTATTCATGGGTATTATTTTGGAAAACAATGATTTTTTTAAAACAATTTCTTACTGGTAAGTTGTGTGGGGTGGGCGGAGGGGTAAGGGTAGGGTTAATGGAAAACTATTTTTTTTTTACAAAAAATAATTAGCTCAGAGAAAAATGCTTTTTAAAAAAATCTATAGTTTCTGTATCAACATTTTTCTCATATAACCAGATTTTCAAGTAAAATATGAAAAATCTTATTTTATTTTTCGAAAGCAAAGCGTATTGCTATGAAAGTTGCAGTAGTTGCCATTTTTTATCGCAAACAAGTGAAAAATTTGTTTTTTAAAATAGATTAATAGGTTTTGAAAAAAAATTTTTTTTTAATTTTAGACAACTTTTCATTATTTAGGTTCAAAAATAAATTTTTTAATCAAAATTATTGCTATATTCATCAACCATATATAATTATGGTATATTTATTCAACTGTGAAATATACGTATATCATATTAATTCTGTTTAAAAAAGAGAGAAAATTTCGTCATTTAAAAAAATTGACAAAGGATTTATATAACTAGTCGGTAGGTAGATATGTAAATCCTTTGTCAATTATCCTGTAGAATTCCTGGACAATATTTGTATATTGTATAATATACCAGAATTTAAGCTTAAATAAATGCCTTTATTATAAATCGACAATTACTTAACGAACTAAATAAAGGTTTTATACTGGTTTTCTTAAACTAAATATTCAACGCTTTGATGCTGGTAAGTATATTTGTTTAGAAGCAGATTTTATTAAGCGACTGTAAGTAGTATACAATATACCATTCTTATAAATTGTATATTATTTACTTGTAATAAGCCTTCTTGTTAAACGTGAATAACAAACTGGTGTATGTTCATCATGGTACATCTGCTCCTTTCCTAAACCTTATATTTTGAATCATACCTCACCTTATATACTCCCCGAAGTAAGAGGTTTTGGTCGAAATTTGACGACATAACCGGTAGTTTACCGACCAAGGACCCTATAAGAACTAAAAGTCAACATTAGGCAGAAATTGCCTACATATCAGCTGCTATGTTGGCAAGAGTTGTGACAAACGCTAGAAATCGCCTTATTCAATGTATGGAAAATAGAAGGCGTCACCTACCAGCTATGATTTTTAAGACTATATAAAATTAAACTTTAAATATGTTTTTATATTTAAAAAAAATTATAATAAAAAATAAATATTGTTACATAAAATATGTTTCACTGCATTTAAAAAAAAATAAATTTTATCCTGTATAATCCAGTACACGCTTCGAGCTCACTTTTATGGCTGTAATAACCTTCAGAAGGCGCTAGTGACTAAACAAATTTATACTGCTATGTTGCGGTGTGTAATTCAACATTTTCTTTCTACACTTTAACATGGTGAAGACTTCAGCCTAAAATATTGTGTTGTGTTCTAA
Source organism: Anthonomus grandis grandis (assembly GCF_022605725.1). NCBI lineage: Eukaryota > Metazoa > Arthropoda > Insecta > Coleoptera > Curculionidae > Anthonomus > Anthonomus grandis. Next base: position 40,828,951 of record NC_065549.1, on the reverse strand, counting down.
TTAATAGACCCTGCTATTCTATAGAGCCCGACCAAAGAAGCGTGTAATTTATTTTAGAGTCATGTGTGTACCAGATGATCCCTCTGCTTAATTTAAATCGTCTATAAGAGTCCTGTGGGTCCTTTCTACATGCAATATGAGTGACGAAGGCAGATGAACATACGATATGCACTCGTCAGCAGAAGTAGAGGACATTTCTGTTAGTTTGGGACGAAGTTTAAGCATGGCAAGTCTTAATGTCCCATAGTTAGTGAACTACAGAAGTGAACGGATATGTAGCCTCATCTCCTCGAACTGCACCATAGGCTTAGAGGCGGAAGATTTAGCAAAGTCTTTAGGGCTCTAGTATGAGCTGTTCGCATAAATCCCATGCCTCTGTGAGACTTGGGCAGTGTTGAACACTATCCATTTGCACTCGAATTTCCTGCTAAAAGATCTTTGGGGACAAACTTCAGGTGCTACCAAGAGCTCTCCTGCAGGCCCAAGGGGCACAGGTGGCTTTCTTAATCGTGATATATGTATGATCCTACAAGTAATGTTTGTAATCAATTATGGTTCCTAAAAATCAAACTGTTCTAGAGAATTTCAGCTGCACACCTCCCAGAGACACAACGGGTGGTAAACTCCGGGTCGTGAATGCTTCCTTATCCGGGCAGAGTAGACTCATAAACGCAAAATTCAAAAGTTTGACTTTGTATTTCTGCAATTAAGGCGTAAAGACGAATTTTTAAAATTAAATTAATTTTAGAATATCCTCGTGTATCTAAGGTTTAACAAATTTATTTCCTAAAATCAAGATAAATTTTATATGATTTCTTTCCATTTCGAAATTTTTTTGCCAATTTTTGTGAAAATGTGATCGTTAATTTTTATGCTAAAATGAAAGGTTTATCAAAAGACTCCGTAACACGAAAGGCAGAACAAGTAAAGATGGTAACTACCGGCACATGTTTCTGCTTTGGCTCCTTCAGAGCAGTGCAAGCGAAAAACCAAAGGAGGTACAGCGAAAAAAAAACATAAGAGATCACGAACAAAAGCGAACAAACAATTTGTGTAATCATCTCTAGTACCTCTGGTTTTGGAAGAAAAATACAGTATCAACGCTGGTAGGGCAGTTACCACCTTTATGTCTTATGGAGTATTCTGATAATACTTGCCATATCCCTTTTACCATATAATTTTTTGTGCCAACTTTATTTATAATATTTATAATGTGACCTTTGAACCAAAGTGGATTGGAAGGAATGTACCTATTAGTTGACCTGCCAGATCGCCTGACCTAACAATTAGATTTTTTCTTATGGGGTTTAATAAAAGAAGTTGGTTATAGAAGTCCACCTACAACGGCAGTAGACATGGAGCAGAGAATACGAGATACGAGTAACTCCACAAATGTTGCATGAAGTAGAAAAAAGTTTTCAGGAACGTTTTAATTTATGTTCTGAACAAAAAGGGAGACATATTGAACTTAATATAATTAACTTTAATATGCTTGTTCAATATTATTATCGTGTATATTTTAAAAGCGACTAAAGATAGCTAATATGTTTACATAATAAAAATTGTCATTTATTTATTCTTTATTAAATGCATAACAAATATACCGGGTGTCTTATTTGATAAAAGAGAGAAATTAAGCTGTGAAATGCTTAAAATTTGAATAATAAATAGGAACATCATACGATAGAAAAAAACCATTTATTTCAAAGTGATCCTCCACTCGTTTATAATCCAAAGTTAGCCTAATATTGACATTTAATTAACATTTTTGATATCAAGATGAAACTAAATGATTTGATGATTTTTTAACCTTTTTTTTGTAAAAAAAATTATTGCAGTCAAACTGCACACGACAAAGAAACCATATTTAGCACATATACTGAGTACCTTAAGATTGTTCCAATAATGAAATAAAAAGAATTGCACCCAATTAACAATTTTTTAAATTTAGATAAGTGAAATTTTAAACTTTTCAAAATTTAAACTTCCCTTTACTGAGACTAAAACAATCACAATGACATTTCTATTCTATTCTCCATTGCATATTAAATAATCAAATATAACACAGCACATCCCTAAGTTATACCCCAAATAAGTAATTCTCATACACCATAATATTAATATGGCAAAATTTGCTATAATATTCCTTAACGCATTAGAGCAAACTCCGAAGCATATAGCAGCTCCAAATAGAGGAAAACTTACAGCATCACATCGCTCAGCGTATGCACTTTGTTGCAACTGCTACATTAAAATTTCTCATTAATTTGTAATGATACATCACTTAGTATGATGGAGCTGGGCGGATATTACTTGCCGGTGTTGCTGCTTATATTATGTTAAATCAACAATGTAAGATCCTTTATAGGCAGTTGGAGACTAGTAATTCTGTAGCTGTTTTATGATAACTCTATAAATTGATGCCGCATAGAGTGGAATATGAAATGATCGTAGTAGAGTATATTTTATTGGAATTGGCAATTTGGTTAGTGTGTTGCTTTTTTCAGTGTAATTTCATAGTAAATAAACATGGTTTTTTTGGTAGATTTGGTATTTTTCTATGTACACTCTCTATCAGTAGCGTCACTGATGATCTCCTAATAGTACCTTAAAATAATTATAATTTTTGAGTTTAAATTTGCATATTTCTTAAACATTATTAGAGCACTTTAGTGAGATCACCTGATTGCTAATAGAGATCTTTAAAGAAGAAATTTATCAATGATAATGATTAAAGCGCGGATTTATAAGCATAAAAATATTAAAAATAAGCATCTAAAAAAGCATGAAAAATTCCTAAAATAAGCATAAAAAATGGCATAAAAACTAAAAAATGCACTATAGGAATACAATATGAAATACTTCTAAAACTGAAATATGTACTAGGCAAAAAATAAGACAATAAAAATTTTCGGTAGTTTTTATTTAACTTTGATAATATAAACTAATGCATCATTAATAATGGTCTTTTTTACAAAAGAAACATCAGCTCATATTATTCATGCTTGAGTGATGCAATAATTAAATGTTTTTCTAATTTATCCACTGAAAATCTCATTCTTCTATCACTTAAAACAAGTTTTAAATAGGAGAAACTTCTTTCAACATCTACCCTGGTAATTGGAGCATACTTAAATTTCAGAATTAAAGCAGCATCAGATATAGCAAGGTCTTGAACAAAAATCTCCTTTAATCACGTTTGAAATTTGTGTTAAAATTTCATACCCTGTATTTTTGTTTAAAACTTCATTAAGCTTATTATAAATGATTTTTCCAGATCCACCATGAACTTTTAGGCAATCATTTTTAAAATTTTCAATTATTTCCATAGATTCGACTAGAGCAAGACCCTTTTCTTCAAGTTGCGTGATCGCCTTGCTTACAAAGTTATAGTTTGTGTTAATAAACGCCAAATTCTGCTTAAGTTCTTCATTTTTGTACATGTACTACAATGGACTAGATGTTGATACAAAACTTTTAAATTAGAATAAGGTACCTGCAGGTAATAAGGCCTGTCGGGTAATAAGGCCTACATTCAAAAAAACCGCTTTAAATTAATCGCAAATCGATTGCGTTGGGTCCGCGTCTCCTATTGGTCCATTTACAAACAACATTTGAACGGACTACCCGCGTTCCTCGCTTTCGGGCGTCAGTTAGTTCCATAGAGAAATGAATATTAAAAAAATGTTTGAAAGGTAGCCTAAACTGATCATCAAGTTTTAAACCTTAACCTAAGATATTTAGTTCGGTTAGACGGCATCGAGGGCCAACTTCTGTCATAATTGTCATTAGATTATCGATTTTCTTTCCTTCCTTGCCATCACCCACCTTCGCATCATCGATCGTCGCCATTGCTTATTCATTTTTATTTGGGCGTCCATTGTGTGTGTTTTTTTGTTTTTTTCTCAACAAAAAATAGTTAAAAATGTAGCTTAAAGTCATTAAAGTGTAATTTCATCATATAGGCAGAAGCTTTTTTGTTGTTTTATTGTGTGGTTTCAGATCCCTAGGATGGGGTAAGTGCAATTTTTTTTATCAAATAGCTTTCATCATGTTCTAGGTCACCTAAAATTGTTGTTTACCATTTTAAAACTGTCCTAATAATGTCATCACCAGAAAAATTAATTTTTAAATGCAAGGCACCCACTTGTTCTAATACATACTATTGTCCTATTGCAGTCTAGCTTTGTCAAGTAAATCCACCCTACAAAAACTTTTAAAAAGTGCACCGTTTAAAGCGGACATTAATGATAAGCCTTTTGGCAAATTAAAATTAAGAGTGAATAAAATGAAAGCAATTGATAGGTATTGCTCATTAATTTTTGATGAAATTTCACTGTCAGAACAATTAATGTACAATCGGTTATATGATATGGTTGATGGCTATGTAGACCTAGGGCCCATGGGTAGAAGAAATCAGTTTGCAAATCATGCTTTAGTTTTTATGGTCAATGGCCTCCACAAAACTTGGAAGCAACCAATTGCATATTTTTTTACTAGGGACTTACTTGCAATAGAATTGAAAGTTTTAATAAAAGAGTTGTTTGCCAAAATTGAGGAAACTGGACTTACAGTTTTATGTACAGTATGTGACCAGGCATCTAATAATCGCTCTACCATAAAACAACTTTCAAAAGAAAATACTCGACCGGGTCCATACTTTTATATAAACAACCATAGGGTTTTTACTCTTTTTGATTATTGCTTTATTAACTGCTCTATCTTTTAGCTATAAATTAAAATAATATTTAGTCTGGCAATTACATAATATATACTTCATCATATTCAAATATATTTTTTTTAATCAAAACTTTTTTAGATACTAATTAATATGAATACAAAATTCTTTTAAAACTCCCTGATTAATTCAAAACATTTTATATATATTGTATATAGTAGTTTTTTTAACATAGTTTTTTTAAACTTTTTTTACTAGGTCTGACGAAAGGTATCATCAGTGCTTTGCTGCTAGGAAGTACCAAAAGCACAATAAGTGAAACAACTTCCATTCTACCAGGTCACTACTCAAGGAGGTACCTCACCTTGATAAGATGGGAGTAAGATCCAGGGATGCTCATTGAATATTTAAGAAAAAGGACCGATGACATCTAGAATTAAGGGTCTACATCAGTGTCAACTAATTTTTAATATCATACTCTCCATAAAAAATATTTTAATTACAGGGTTAGTTTTTATATATTACCACGCCCCTAACATTTTCGGGTACCCTCTGTACAAAAAAGTAGGTAGTAAACGTAAAATTTTAAGGGCATATTTTTAAGAATTATAGTTCTTATGTCTATAAATAATTAATTTATAAATTTGATAAATTGTAATTTTTGTATCATATCATATCATACCATGGACAGTGTTGTGCTAAAGCAGCACAAAAACAAATTGTATCAGGATCCCTTTTAAGACAATAAATTATAAACTTACTTTACAATTGACTTAAATTCTACCCCTACCCTTGTTAATTTGTTGATAACAGTGAAATTAAAATTATTAGTATCGAGCATTTAATTCTCAAAATAGGACTAAATATATTATACTTAATCTCTAAAATATTGTCTTACATAATTGACCCATTAAATCTTTTTTTGATAGCTTATTGGGCTGTAAAATCTCTTTCACATTCTCTAAAAATCAGTGAAAATGTGCAATTAACAATTTATTTTTTTGAAGGGCCTAAATGCATTTAACAACAGCTTAAAAGCAACTTAACAGCTTAAAAGTAAATTTGATGAATTTAATGTCAAAACATTAACTTATTCAATTAAAAAATGTATAAAATAAACTTAAATTACAAACATTATCACTCTTAGCCTCTTCAAAAATTAAATTAATACACTTGCACTATTTTATAATTTTTTAGAGTTTGTGATCGAGATTCACAGCCTTTACGCTGTTAAAAATTCATTTAATGGGTCAATAATTTTAAATTTCGCGCCATTCTAAAATTTTGAATAGCCGAACTAAAATAATTGACATTTGTCACAGTCGGTAAAATAGTCTACTGTAATACCGATCCGTCATTGAAGTCTGCCTTTCATTTCTATGACGGATCGGTATTACGGTAGACTATTTTACCGACTGTGACAAATGTCAATTATTTTAGTTCGGTTAGACCGCAACCGTACGCTGCAATCGAGTTTAGGGTAAAGATGATGCCTACTTGTCACTATGGGATTGAACCCTCTCATACTTTTAATTACTCTATGGTAAGTTCCAACAACATGTGTCGACGGGTCGCCGCGTGTGATATTACAAGGATACAACGAACAAAAACGTATTAGTAAAAAGTAAAACGTAAAGTATTTTTAGTATTTATAATTGTATTTTTAATTTATAACTGCAGATATTTTCGTTAGACTTTATATTTTGTGATTTCAATAGTTTATTAGATTAAATTTAGCCGACTATTGAAATAAATTTACATAATATTTCGTCATGAATGGGTAATAAGGCCTATAAAAATAAGCTATGAGCCTTATTACCCTCCATGTAGGCCTTATTATCCTCATGACAAATTAATGTTTTTATTAACATATTATTAAACTTCTAAACTATTCTCGTAATTCAGTGATTTTTAAAAGGTCGTAAATCTATTTTAAAAAAAGAACAAGAAGCTGATCTCGTTAAAAGAATAATAAGATTTAGTGAAATAGGTCTACCTGTGACTCCACGGATCCTTCGTCGATTGGTATTCAAATTCTGCGAAGATAATAAAATTGCTCATCAGTTTATTACAACTTCAAAACTTGCTGGTTAAGACTGGCTAAAGGCTTTTATAAAGAGAAATCCTATAATTTCTAAAAGAGAAGCACGCACTTTATGAACCCAGCTAGTGCTCAAAAACTTAATAAATTTATAGTTGATGATCATTTTTCAAAAATACGGAAATTGTATGATGATCTTGATATAATTAATCATCCTGAAAGACTTTATAATATGGATGAAAAAGGATGTCGCTTGACTATTCACCACTAGCCAACCGTTTTAGCTAAGAAAGGGGTAAAACGTGTTCACGTTCAATCGTCAGAACATGCAGAGAGTGTGACAATTGCAGGATGTGTCAATGCCCTTGGAATACCAATACCTCCTATGATTATTTTTAAAGGAAAGAGGCTAAAGCCAGAATTACATGATAATTTGCCACCAGGAACTCTAGTGGAAAAATCAAGTAAAGGCTACATGACTAACAAACCTTTTTAAAGAATTCCTTAAGCTATTAGCCCGATACAAAAGTCCAGGAAGGTGCCTCCTAGTTTTACTAATAGGTTACTAACCGGAACCTAGTTTTTGATGGTGCAGCTTGTCATCTTGATTTGTCAATTGTTGATGTTGGAGACTCACTTGATATAGATCTCTACTGTTTGCCATTGAATACAACACATGAGCTTCAACCCCTCGACAAATCTGTATATCGTTCATTTGAGCATCATTGGGATAATCAGGTATTATTATTCCTGGATCATCCTAACAAAAAGCTGACCAAATCACGTTTTAACATCATACTTTTAAATGTTTGGTCTAAATGCATGACACATAGTAACATTATAACCGCTTTTAAGGCTACTAGTCTGTTTCCATTAAATCCCGAGGCAATTCCAGAAATAGCATTTGCTCCTTCAATTCTCTCAGACGTACCGGCACCGAATGATACCAACAAAGAAAATGGGCGTCCACCTGAATCTTCTCAACCTGGTCCGTCTGGAATGGCATCCAATAAGTCTGGCAAATTTTCCTATTCCAATGTTTACTCTTCTGACTCGGATTCGACTGATGACCATATCCCTCTTGCTGAATTAAAGAGACGAACAATAAAAGTCACTTCTTTTAATGAGCTTTTGCCCACACCAGTAAAAACTAGTGAAAATTCCTAACCTAAAAAAATCGAAAAAAAGCATTAAACTACAAAGGAACTCCAGTCACTAGAGATCTTTTTACCGAGGAGAACAAAAGTCGTGCCAAATTGAATAAAGATATTGAAAGTTCCAGGGAAAAGTTAAGTACCGAATGGTATTGCCGTGAATGTGAGGAAGACAGGCAGGCCGATATGAGGCAGTGCAGCAAATGTCTTAAATGGTACCATGAGGAATGTGTTGGCTTAACAGTCAATGACATGGATGATTTTGAGTGTCCCGATGGCTGCTAAACTTCGCCCAATTAACGAGTTGTGCCATTTTTATGTATAGGCTTTATTAAACCTCCATCGGATAATAAGGCCGATTTGCGTTATTTTTCTTAATATTTATTTTTTGTTTTCTAGTTTTTTTAGAGATTATTTTTTTAAGTTTGTTAAAATTAATATAACCTTATAAGCACTTTGATGTATTAAACTAAATATTAACATTACAGTCTTTCACTTTATTCAATTTTTTTCTTAGCTAGGCCTTATTCCCCTCAAGTACCTTATGCCTTTACCATGTATGCAGCTGCATCAGAGAGCATTAGTAATATTTTTTCACTAGGAACATGGTCTGGCAAAAAGAATTTTGTTAGGTCATCATAAACAAATCTAGTAATGGTATTATTATTTGTTTTGTCCAGCTGCTTTGAGCTAATTAAAAAAGCATTACTTGAGCTATCTTCGCTCAATATTCCAATCATTAAATGAGCCATGTATCGGTATCGACCACATAAATCCGTCATTTCATCTACGCAAAACCATATGTAGTTGCATCCTATTTTTGTTTTAATTTCTTATATTATATTATTGTAAACTAGATCAATATAGTTTTTGCGCAAAGTTGATTCGGCTGGAATATGTCTACCAGTGTATTTCTGCAGAAAGGAACTGAAAATTTGACTATTTAATTTATAAAGTGGAATATTGCAGGAAACCAGGACTTTACACAAATCAAAATAAAATTGTTTTTGCTCATCTTGTGTAGATCAGCTGGCCATTGATTCCAATAAAGTTTGTTATTGAGTTGATTTATCTTTAATTTTTTTCAAATTTTCTACATGTCCTGTAGTTTTTAAATGCTGCTGTATATTATATTTTTTGTCGTAATTTATCTGCAAAAATAGTCTTTTACGAGCTGTTTTTTAAAAATACAAAATAAATAAAAAACTTACTGTTTTTATACAAGCTCTTCTGAATGGCCTCTTATCAATTCCTTCACAGTTGGTTTTACTTTTGGCATTATTTTTGTTAAATATTAATAAATAACTCATTTTAAAAGCTAATTTTGCGATTTAATATCTTACGTCGGCAAGTAAATTCGCAATACGAACGAAACTCCTACACGATAAACAATATTTACACGCACTGATTTGTTGCTTAATATTTCCCTGTTATTAAAATAAGATATCAGATTATTTATCAGGAAAAAAATGTTGGCACATGAAGTACAAAATACGCATCATATATATCACTTCTGCTCGAAATATGCATGAAAATAAGCACAAATAAAAAATATGCATAAAAACTAAAAAAAGGCTAAATAGCACGAAAAATAGTTACCAAAGGGCTTCATTTCTTGTAATTCATATGTATGTATGTTCAAATTAGCTTAGCCATCAGAAACTACGTATGGCATTATTTCTATAAATCCGCGCTTTAATAATGATATTTGTATTGTAGTTAGTGAATATATTTCTATATAAAAGGAGAATTAAATTCCCATATCCAGGTACATAATTGTGATCAAGTGATTTTCCATTAAAAATGCATTTTTTTTTTATAGGAAAAGAACAAAAAAAAATCACAGTCATAACTTTTATTCACAACCTAATATTTTTTTTTACCAAATAACAATTTGACATTTTTGTTTTGAGCTAAGAAATAATAAAAAATCTAGGTCTAAAAAGGGACAAAGGTTGTGTGATACACTAAATCTTACCGACACCTTTTTGCCAGGATATCGTACCTGCAAAAAACCAATTTTACAGGAAAGGTTTTTTTTAGGTTAGTTTTGCCATGACCAAGTATTGTCTTTAATTAAAATTTTAATTTTTTTACTCCTAACATCTGTTTTTGGAATATACGATTGTTTGGCAAGAATAGTTTACTCAGGTTTTAGAAATCAAATATCGTAGCTACCCTTTTTTTTGTAGGTTAACGATATATTTTAAGGACTTAATTGATGATCTAAGTTTAAAGCTGTAACGGTAGAGAAACATTATTTAGTTTCTATACAAGGTGATTTTCAACCTATGCGCATAAACTTGGGAAATGGGAGATGAAGATCAATAATGAGAAAAAAATGTAGTAAAATATTTTTGGTTTCCGAAATAAAGTTAAACAAATGTCAACAGAACGTGTATCAGACGAACTTATTTTGTTTATTAATAACTGATAGTAAACAAGTTATAATGTTTGGAATTTGTTGTTTGGATTCTTTAGCAGTACTTAGTTTGTTGGTGGCTGTGATCGTTTTCGATCGTTATTTTCACACGAACAAAATAAAAGCGTCAAATGTAATGGCGCACATTTTTACAAACGAAAAACTTGTCAACATGGTTTTGGTTTACAGAGAAACGCATCAGAAGGCAGCAAAGATTTCCCCGAAGATATCACTGGAGACGTGGGGCTTTCTTACGTGTTATTCAGCGGGCTAGAGAAACTGGCAATTTGCGGACGCGGCCTGGACAAGATGGAGGAGCTATTAGACCTAGGCACATTCTAAATCTGGAGGAGGATATTTTAGAAGTTATCAAAAAAACAACCTGGAATTAGCACTAGGATAATTGCAGCGCGATTTGGAATATCACAATCTACAAGTTGGCAAATTTTAAGGCACGAGTTGCTGTACCCGTTTTATGTGCTGGATGCTCATCGGACCTTTTATTTTGGAAAATCGTTTGACTCATGCTCGGTATTTAGAATTTTTGCGCAACAATTTACCAGTGCTCCTTGAAAATGTGAATCTCAACGTTAGGCAGAACATGTGGTTTCTTCATGATGGTGCTCCACCACATTTTTCACGACCAGTGCGACAACATTTAGATCGTGTGTTTCCCGGACGATAGATAGGCCGTGATGGTCCGGTTGGGTGGCCCCCTCGCTCACCTGACCTTAATCCATTAGACTTTTATTTGTAGGGTCATATGAAAACAATGGTGTATGTAAACAAATTTGATACTAAGCAAGAGCTACGACATCGCTTCCAGTGACGCAATTCGCCTACAGCCTGGTTTGGCCCGTGCATGTACCTCTTCATGGATTCGACGAGCTCAAGTCTGTATCGAAAATAATGGAAACAACTTCGAACAGTTGCTTTAAATTAGTTTAAATTAAACACGTTAAAAAATACACGTTTTTTATTTAAAAAAATATGGATATCTCCAAAACTAAAAATATTTTACTAAATTTTTTTTTCATTATTACTCATCAGCTATCATTTCCCAAATTTACGCACATAGGTTGAAAATTACCCTGTATTTGTTTAGATTTATATTAATAAAATATCTCATTTTGATATTAAGCATATATATTTTGCTATTAATAAGACAAGTACAACAATCTTTAAGAGTAAATTAAATGATTTTCTATAAAAGATTTAACCTCATATTTACCTTTTTGCAAAAGAACACTTTCAGATATCAAGTATCATATATGATCAAGCCACTAGCTAAAGTTTCCGATCATACGAAGCTTAAACAATTAAGGCCTATTAGTACTCTAACGGTAGTTTCCAAAATCTTGGAAAGACATATTTATAATCAGATAATAGAATTTTGTGACTCTCATAATATTATTCCAAGCTGTCAGTTCGGTCTTCATAAGCAATTCAGTACAACTACTTATCTTGTAAAGGTTATTAATGATATAAGACATAATGAAGATAAGAAACTAACAACTTGCCACTATCTCTCAGACTTTAGTAAAGCATTTGATACGCTTAATCATAAGATGTTACTTGCAGTATTTTGGTTTTTCAGTTAATTCACTAAATTTATTAAAGTCTTATTTTTTTGATAGATTCCATTGTGTTGTAATTAAAAATCAACCCTCAATTTTAAAATCGAATTATGTACATTTAAAACAGGAGTACCATAAAATTCTATTCTAGGACCTTTATTATTTTTCTTGTATATAGCTGATAAGGAAACAAAATCGACATATACGAAACTTCATAGGTATACTGATCTTTCACAGATTTATAGGGCGTTTTTTCCCAATTCATTATCTCTTTCCCGAACACAATTTAATAATGATCTAGATAACATTTCTAAATATGCTGAAAATCAGAATCTAAAATTGAATGCTCATAAATCATGTGCTTTTTTCATAGGATTCGATAAAATTCAAGTGGAAGTAGCAAGGAATAACTATACTCTAAAAATCCAAAGTAGTGAATGAAACCAAAAATTTAGGATTAATTATTGTTGATAGCAGTTTAAGCTTCTTAGCTTATATAAATAAAAAATTAAGCATATACGTCTAAGTGGTCTGCATAATCTAAAGCGTCACATCCAGCCAAAACTAAGTACTTCTTATGTAATACAATAATACTTTCTTTGTTTGACTATTGCGATGTGGTTTATATTAATAAAATTACTAGAGCAATTGTTAATTCTAGCCAAAAACTGCAAAATTCCTGTATGAGGTTTTCTTATGGAATCTTATACAGAAATTGCATAACTCCTTTTCTTAAACTTCACTCTTATTTAAATATTGGAAAATAGGCGAAAATACCATTTTCTGTTTCACTTATCACTGTTTTTTTTTCACTGTTTCATTTATCACATAATCAAAATTCGGCAATCATCATACCTAAAAGAGCTATTTAATATTTGTGATCACTCCCACAATACTAGATATTTTAATTTCTATAGAGTAGATCAAGTTCAGCTTTGTTGCTATTCAAATGTGGAATCATTTACCTGATTACGCAAAAAATGATTTTTTTTAATTATTCAAAAAATATATTAAAATATTTCTTTTAAAATTTTAAATTAATACATAATATATGATATGCATTCATAGTTCCTTGATATAAGTGTATTATTAGATTTTTTCATATGAATAATAAAAGATGTACAATTTGCATTGTGTGCGCTGTTGATATCTCTTTTTTGCTTTTATGCTTTGTGAATTTGAATTTGAATTTGAATTTGAATTTGAATTTGAATTTGAATTTGAATTTGAATTTGAATTTGAATTTGAATTTGAATTTGAATTTGAATTTGAATTTGAATTTGAATTTGAATTTGAATTTGAATTTGAATTTGAATTTGAATTTGAATTTGAATTTGAATTTGAATTTGAATTTGAATTTGAATTTGAATTTGAATTTGAATTTGAATTTGAATTTGAATTTGAATTTGAATTTGAATTTGAATTTGAATTTGAATTTGAATTTGAATTTGAATTTGAATTTGAATTTGAATTTGAATTTGAATTTGAATTTGAATTTGAATTTGAATTTGAATTTGAATTTGAATTTGAATTTGAATTTGAATTTGAATTTGAATTTGAATTTGAATTTGAATTTGAATTTGAATTTGAATTTGAATTTGAATTTGAATTTGAATTTGAATTTGAATTTGAATTTGAATTTGAATTTGAATTTGAATTTGAATTTGAATTTGAATTTGAATTTGAATTTGAATTTGAATTTGAATTTGAATTTGAATTTGAATTTGAATTTGAATTTGAATTTGAATTTGAATTTGAATTTGAATTTGAATTTGAATTTGAATTTGAATTTGAATTTGAATTTGAATTTGAATTTGAATTTGAATTTGAATTTGAATTTGAATTTGAATTTGAATTTGAATTTGAATTTGAATTTGAATTTGAATTTGAATTTGAATTTGAATTTGAATTTGAATTTGAATTTGAATTTGAATTTGAATTTGAATTTGAATTTGAATTTGAATTTGAATTTGAATTTGAATTTGAATTTGAATTTGAATTTGAATTTGAATTTGAATTTGAATTTGAATTTGAATTTGAATTTGAATTTGAATTTGAATTTGAATTTGAATTTGAATTTGAATTTGAATTTGAATTTGAATTTGAATTTGAATTTGAATTTGAATTTGAATTTGAATTTGAATTTGAATTTGAATTTGAATTTGAATTTGAATTTGAATTTGAATTTGAATTTGAATTTGAATTTGAATTTGAATTTGAATTTGAATTTGAATTTGAATTTGAATTTGAATTTGAATTTGAATTTGAATTTGAATTTGAATTTGAATTTGAATTTGAATTTGAATTTGAATTTGAATTTGAATTTGAATTTGAATTTGAATTTGAATTTGAATTTGAATTTGAATTTGAATTTGAATTTGAATTTGAATTTGAATTTGAATTTGAATTTGAATTTGAATTTGAATTTGAATTTGAATTTGAATTTGAATTTGAATTTGAATTTGAATTTGAATTTGAATTTGAATTTGAATTTGAATTTGAATTTGAATTTGAATTTGAATTTGAATTTGAATTTGAATTTGAATTTGAATTTGAATTTGAATTTGAATTTGAATTTGAATTTGAATTTGAATTTGAATTTGAATTTGAATTTGAATTTGAATTTGAATTTGAATTTGAATTTGAATTTGAATTTGAATTTGAATTTGAATTTGAATTTGAATTTGAATTTGAATTTGAATTTGAATTTGAATTTGAATTTGAATTTGAATTTGAATTTGAATTTGAATTTGAATTTGAATTTGAATTTGAATTTGAATTTGAATTTGAATTTGAATTTGAATTTGAATTTGAATTTGAATTTGAATTTGAATTTGAATTTGAATTTGAATTTGAATTTGAATTTGAATTTGAATTTGAATTTGAATTTGAATTTGAATTTGAATTTGAATTTGAATTTAAATTAACAAATTATGCTTATAAAAGAAAAAACTAAGCCCGTACAAAGTATATATTTTTCCTTTTTACCTTTAATTCCAACGATTGCTTTGTCAGATGAATGAAAAGCATACATAATATTATCTATAGAAATAAATCCCAATTTAATTAAATATTAATATATTTATTTAATTTTGTCCACTTCATCCTCTTCATCTGTTTCTGCTAAGCAATTTTCTATATTATTATCAGATGCAATACTTCGTATTTCCGTATAATAAATAATTCGAATGATGCCTGTATGCTGTAAAGATTCTCCAGGTCATTTTATTTTTTCGAAATTGGAAGGTAGCTTTTATACTACAGTTTCATTCTTCTTCCTCCTAATATTAATGCTATAAAACACATTAATTGTTTCAAGTAATGGAAATAATTAGATAAATAAATGTGTAAAATAATAAATGTGTATTTATTTTAGGTTACCTTTTAGCATAATATTTACGTTAAGCAGTTTTCAAAAATCTGGCTTTTCGCTTATCGAGCATTGTTCATTATTTACTTACCATTTACGTTGTTTAAAGGACAAAACTTGGATTTAGTGGTCCTAACGAAAACAAAGAAAAAAAGACAAGGATTACAAAGGACATTATAATCAGTTATAGTCAGTTAAATATAAAAATTACCAAAATAATATTATGTTATGGGTGTCTTCAATAAGTTTTTTTTTTCGAAAATAACGGACTTAGTTGTAAGAAAAGGTAAAAACAGTTTTTGTGAATATTGTAATATTTTATTTTACGCACACTATTTAACATTTCACGTGACTAAAAAAATACAGAGTGGATTCTCAATTTCAGAGAAGGCACTCATGGAGTCAGTTACCTTGCGAACAAGGCTTTAAGCTACAAAGCGACAAAATGCGGTCAACGACAGAACTTGCAACACCACACCTAACCTCACCTGCTTGTTGACAAAAATAATCAAATACAGGGCTGTTCTAATGATTAATTGCGTCCTATAGTTAGTGATTTAGTTTGTGATAACATCTTTGTCGTGATAAAATTTGGCTTTCCGCCACCCTTAGTAAAAAACATATATCCAAATCTACCCATTTTACAAGAAATCCGACCATTTTTTGTTAATTTTAACAAAAGCCGCTATTCTCTATAATTACCGTAAGTTCAATTCATGGTATTTTTCCATATTTGTAGCTAGTTTTAAAGGATTCAAGAGATCAACAAACATCCACAATATTAAAGATGATCTTTTAATTGATCTCTCAGACAAGAAATGTTTAAAGAGCAAGATGAGAAAGTCAACCAACCACAACAATCAAACCTAAAAAAGTTAAGAAAACGAAGGACAAGGCACACAAAATATATACAAGAAAATTTTTGGTCTATTTCTGATTGCTAATAAATAATTACAAATGATAACAATTATAATATTACCAAGGATTAATGAATATATCATACTGCTAGAAATTACTTTACATTTTTAACCTACGCTAATTTAGTTAAGTGATATTTTTTTTAAATTTGACATTCTAAGTAAACCAGACCATAACACATTTAAGAGCACACAGAGATCGTAAATAAAAAGCAAGAATAGTACTAATCCTTGGGGGACACTAGATAAAGCTATACACAATTCTGGCTTAAAACTACTACTAAGATACAAATAGAAGCCTTGAAAATACAGTATAAAAAACAGCATATTGGTTTGCTAAAACCGAAAGAGCATAATTCTTTTTACAAATCCAGTGACTTATTCGATCGAAGGTCTTTGAAAAGTCGGTGTTGACCACGACCACCTGACGAAAATCATTAATGGTATAACTAAGATATTAAGTAAAGTTAATTATTAGTAAGAGTTGAGTAGTTGGAGAATATAGTATCAATATTCAACCGATTTCCGTTTGTTTCAAATATGAAGGATTTTTTTTTGAAATGTTCACAGATATTTACTTACAGCTTGAGAGTTCATGGTAGAGTTCATGGTAAATTTTAAACTTCAAATTATTCATTTTGAGTACTCCTCTAATTATCCATTTAAAAAAAAAAATTATAAAAATTAAAGGAATTAAAAGATTTTAAACTCGTTTGAAGTGCTTCAATAAAATAAATACCCGCAAAACCCCTTAAACGCAACAAAAGGTAAAATACAATACTTAAAGCCGCGTATTTCAAACCGGCGGCCTGGGCCCCATTCTGCCGCAATTATTTCCGTTTTCCTTAATTAAATATAAATTGAAGAGTGGTCCTAGTTCTAGAGACACAGACAGCACTTGCCAGCAGCGGCGCTAATTCCAGCGACGGAGCTGCGAACCGTCGCTATGCAGTTAGTTGTTCAGCTTTGAACACGCTCGGGTAGCAACGGTAAATTTGCAAAGTGACATTTTGACCAAAGGCTTTATATGTAAGTTTATGTAAGGACGGGATTGTTCATGTAATAAGGGTAAAAACCGGTAACATAAGCTTAAGGAGGTATTTTTGTTTTAAAGACAAAGTTAAATTATTATACGAATTATTAGTGTTTAGAAAAGTGTATTATACTGGGTATTTTCAAAGTTAAGTCATTTATTTTAACACCTTGTAACATTCGTCAAAGGAAGTTAAAATATCAAAAATGACCTATAAAAAAAGTTGCATTGAGTTATGATATTTATTAGTGCTCAAAATTGTCCCCATTTGTTCGATTAACATATAATTTTGCTCGGCGAATCTTTACAAGCTTCGAAAATAATATCCTGATATCCACGAATTAAATCAGTGCACTTTTAAAGTTCTTTCGGAGTATTTATTGATCCATCATAATACTCCAATTCTTTTAAATAACCCAATAGAAAAAATCGCAAGGGGTTAAATTGGAGAAACGAGGAGGCCAAGAAATAACTCCATCGCGCCCTATCCATCTATATTGGAAACTTAATCAATTCATGAACATTTCGTCTAAAATGTGGTGGAGTGTCATCATGTAGAAACCACATATTCTGTCTCACATTTAGAGGAACATCTTCTTATAATTGTGACACATTTTGTCGAAGAAAATCTAAATGAATTTCACCGGTCAGTCAATTTTGCACTCCGTCTTATGTAAGTCTGGCCTCGTCTGAACAGAACAGTAATTTCGGAAAATCTTCATTTCTTCCAACCTGTTCTAAAAGCCACTGGCAAAATACCACTCTTCTAGAATCATCTTCTGTTTGTTGTAACGCTTGTACCTGTTAATAATAATCAGGATAATACTGTTCTCGTCGTATTGTCTTCCAGACTTTGCTGTGAGAAACTGTTCTATTCTTAGCTGTTGTGCTTAATTCCATTTGATTTTTAAAAGGAATTTGAGTTTTTGATAACATAACAAGCAAATAAATACCGATTTCTTAGATCAACATTTACCGCACGTTGTCAAACTTAACCTCTACACCTCTTTAGAAAGATAAATTTGATCAATACTAATACTTATCAATACTAGCAACAGTAAAGAATCATCGATCACACACAGCAGATGGATGCTCACTTTCAAACATGCGCAAATAGCAAATACAAATACAGTTTCTACTTTCGTCCAATTAAAGCTGCTGGAGTCAGTCTAACCACCTCTAAGATGTTTTTTTTTGGGTTTGTCCATTATACCAAAATACCCTCAGCCTAAAGTCTTTTGCTGCTGTGGTTTGTGCTAGTGTTTCTGGATCACCAGGGTGTCTCTTTTAAACTTCGCAATGTTTCTGGTTTCTTTTTGCACAATTGGCAATCAAGGTCTCCATTATACACTCCAATTCTGTTCAGGTAGTCTTTAACGGCGATGAAATCGTTCTGATACATATAAGTAATCTAAGTTTGTTCCTCCGAAATGTAGGAAGCTCCTGAGTAATTTCTTCGTCTATTTTAAACTTCATAAACGTGTTTTCTCCTATCAGCTGTCTCATTTCTGTCCAGTGAGCTTAATGTTTCCTTTTTATTCAGTCCCTGATCTCACTGCGAAGTGTGCTTCAGAAGGTCCCATAGAGCCTTTTCTGGCAAGTTCATTGGCTGTTTTATTTCCTGGAATACCTATATGTCCCGTAACCCATATAAGCCTGAGTTCGATTAGCGGTTTCCTAAGGTTTTTAGTTCTAGGGAGCATTCTCAAACAAGGTTTAATACAGGGTGTCCATTTATAAACTGACACATTTTAACTGCTTATAAGTCGAGAACGAAAAATGACAACAATGTGCGGTTTTCACAGAACTTCATCAATATTTTTAAAGTTTTTTTTGACAGTGTTGCCAAATTTCAAAATTTGCCTGAAATAGGAGGAAAAAAAATCATGATTTTTAAAGGCCGATTTCTCAAAAATTTTAAATGTAACACCTTGTACTTTTTCATTTCACATAAAAGCCTATTAAATCTCCTTTCCGAAAATGTATAAATTGTCTTAAATTCATTATTTTTTTTTACAGAGCCAATTTTAGTTAATGACACCTGTTTGAAAATATTCCTACAATAAATACATATTAAATAACATTCTCGGTATCAAGTGACAACAATAATAATTGTAGCTTGTCAAGGAGGCTGTGAGTTGCACAATTTATTTTGTGGGCTTCAACTGCTGTCAAATCTTTTTAACATTATTCGTTGGGCAGTCCCAATAATCTGATTTCTATGTGTATTTTTGCATTTTTTAAAGATTTTGAAAGGTTTAAATATGTTTATCACCCGGGAAAAGGCACGTGTTATTATTTAGTGAATGCAAATCAGTTACGCAGACGAGAGGAAGATTTAGGCTGATTTTTGAAAGGGCTCCACCTTCACGTAATTCTATACTTCATTGGGTACGCCAATTTTCCCAGGAGGGAACAGTTAAAAGAAAAGTTAGAACAAACCTAAATGCACAAGATAATCTGTTGGATGATATTTTGCTGGTAAAAGAAGTGTTGTCCTTAAACAATAACCAAATATCTATTAGGAAGATAGCTCAAACGATAAATATGTCAAAAAGTAAAATTCTAAAAATAATTAAGTTTAAACCCTACAAAATTCAAGCTTTCCAAAAAATAGAAAATTGCGCCCTTGAAAAAAGATATTTAATGTGCGAAAAACTACTAGATCTTTTTTAAAATGAGCCGGATACCAATTTAATAATGTCTGATGAGGCAACATTTCACATCAGTGGTCGAGTAAATAAGCATAACTGCCGAATTTGGTGAGATGAAAATCCCCGAGTATATAACGAATTTGAAAGAGATTCTCCTAAGCTGAATGTTTGGTGTGCAGTATCGAAATCTAAAATTTACGGGCCATTTTTTTTTCAAGAAGCAACAGTGAATGGAAACAATTACACCGATATGTTGGAAAAAAAATTTTATCCTCAACTTCAGCAGGATGGAATTTTAGACACGGTCTACTTCCAGCAAGACGGCGCACCACTACACTTCTCCAGGGTCGCAAGGGATTCCTTAGATATTACTTTTGGAAACAGATGGATAGGGCGAGCAGGTCCAATCGAGTGGGCACCCTATTCTCCCGATCTAACCATTCCAGATTTTTGTATATAGGGATATGTAAAAGACCGTTGCTACAGTACAACCCCAAGAAATTTGGATGAACTGCGCAACAACATAGTAAACGTTTTCAACCAAATTACACCGCGAATGCTACAAAACGCCTTCGGCAACTTATTTCTCCGACTACATTTGTGTTCCGCACAAAATGGGGGTCATATTCAGCAGCTAATTTATTAGCTATAAATTAAAATTAATTTCTTTAATGGTTTGTTGTTAAAAATGTTGTAATTTAATACATAGAATAAATACTTTTTATAGACATGGCAATAGCGCAAATTATTTAATTATGATGATGCTAAAGCGATACATAGGCAATTACAAGAAAATGTTCATCAATCACCGAATATGTATTCTAGCAAAATTTTCAAAAAGGTGTCATTTACTAAAATTGGCTCCGTAAAAAAAATTATGAATTGAAGACAATTTATACATTTTCGAAAAGGGAATTTAACAGGCTTTCATGTGAAATTAAAAAGTACATGGTGTTACTTTTAAAATTTTTGAGAAATCGGTCTTTGAAAATCATTAATTTTTTTCCTCCTATTTAAGGCAAATTTTGAAACTTGGCAACACTTTCAAAAAAAACTTTAAAAATATTGATGAAGTTCTGTGAAAACCGCACATTGTTGTCATTTTTCGTTCTCGACTTATAAGCAGTTAAAATGTGTCAGTTTATAAATGGACACCCTGTACATGCGTTTGGTCGTCAATAAAATTGATTCCGATTGCTTGGTTACTTTGACGAGATCT
The DNA here is from genome assembly GCF_022605725.1 of Anthonomus grandis grandis. Classification (NCBI taxonomy): domain Eukaryota; kingdom Metazoa; phylum Arthropoda; class Insecta; order Coleoptera; family Curculionidae; genus Anthonomus; species Anthonomus grandis. Next base: position 40,807,886 of record NC_065549.1, on the reverse strand, counting down.
TGGTTCCAGCTTAATTTGGAGTTCAAGATAACCCTCAGATATTTTATCTCTGTCAACATAGGAATTTATTTACCATGCAAGAATAGTGGCCCAAGGTCCTCAATCTTTCGTCTTTTGGTAAATGGTATTATTGCGGATTTAAGGGGACTAATCTTAAGACTTTCCTTCTGTTTCCAGTTATTTATGATATTCAGAGCAGTTTGTATTCTTTCTCTCACCGATATTGTTAGAGCAATAATCCTAACAAGCACACACTTTCTGTCAGTCTGTATGTTATTACCAAGAGTCAGATCAATTTGTAATTGAAATGTGATCATCCTAGACTCAAAATGTCTTTGGTTAGTTCCTTCGCCCCAATAAGATCAGATATTAAATTCTGATGATGAATTATGAATGATCATCAACATTTTATCTATACCCACCATAAGTTATTTGATAATTAGACAGCAAGATCAGGGGATCTTTAAAGGTAACGTTCGAAGTGAACGGTAGCAGCTACGAATGGATATTCGTGGTTCTAAAATCAACGGTGAAAATGAACCAATCAAGATTGTCTTTCTATAACAACAACCCAATCTTCAGACATATGAAAATTAAGAATTACAGTACTGTGGCATACATCGTTGGACTTAAAACTGAGTTTAGCAGAATATAATTAAGTTTTAAAAATGCTCTGCTTAAAATGACAAAAATACAAGCTACTCAACTGCCTGGAGTATCCCGGATCAAATAGCCGATATTAAAGTAGTCAATGGATGCAAAAAACCACAACTAGTAGATTGAAAATGTCATAAATAAAGGTGAATGTAAAATAATAACTAAGAATCCCGCACCAACATTGGAGCAATGAATTTAACATACCCAAAGAAGGGATGCCTTTCCGACTACTCATCCAACCTTCAGGGATTCGCCAACATCGAAATTTGCCTCATACACTACAAGAGAACACGAACTTCCTTGTAGAAAAAATTCAGATCGTTTCGTCATAGTCCTTCAGGCCAATAACGTTAAACTTTAACCTTAGACTTGTAACCTTAGTAAGCTTTGATGTTCCACAAAGAAGATGTTCTCCAGATGAATGAGTCCCGATACAGCGACGTCCTTGGCAGGTGGACTCGATGTTGATGAGCCGCAACTGCTAGACGCGTCCTTCTTGCCGGAACAGCCCTGGGTGGAATCAGGCCTGCCAGCTCAGAGGAGCACTTACCGTGATAATAACGGTAGAATAAACAGAGATCAGCCACCTTTCTCCTGTGCTCCAGACTATCCAGACTCTTTGTCAGTTCTGGTTTGTCAATAAGACGAATAGCTCTCTTCTGTATAGAATCCAGCAGGCTTAAACTATGCTTGGGTGCAGAGCTCCAGACATGCGAGCAATACTCGAGGGAATGGCGTGTTTGAGCCTTATAAAGAGTCAGCAGCTGTTCTGGTGTATACAGTTTTTTTCGTTTTGAAAAGCACTCCGAGTTTTTTGGAAGCCCCCTTGGCGACCTCGGCAACGTGGTCATGCCAGGGCACACTGTTGGTGACCTCGACTCCTAGAAGGTGTAAAGATAATTTCATTGGCAATGTTTTCCCTGCCATAACCAGCTCCGGGCCACCAAGGTTAGTCTTCATCGTCTGCAGCCTGCATTTTTTTAGCGTCAAAATTGACCAAATTGTTATCGCCCCACTCCAAGATTGCTCTAATATCGCTGTTGGTTGAAGCTACTTATTGCTGCCTAAGATTCTGAGAACTTGCGGCTGTCGTTGGTTTGGCGGACTTAAATGTGGAAATAAGTGTGCTATCGTCTGCAAAGCTGTAGATTGGATTGACAGTGGTTCCTAGCAAATCGTTGATAAATTTCAAGAAAAGGGTGGGGGATAGAATGCATCCTTGAGGGACTCCAGCGTTAATGTTAAATTTGTCGGAGATGTATCCATCGACGGCTACTTGGATTGTTCGTTGTTCAAGAAAACTTTTGATCCAATTCAATAATGAGTTTTGTATGCCGATTGAGGAGAGCTTGGTTAGTAGTACCTCATGCCACACTCTGTCAAATGCCTTGGAAATGTCAAGAGCGACTGAGCGGGACTTGCCGTGCTTCTCCATGGCCTCCGTCCACAAGTGAGTGACGTAGGCCAGAAGACCGCCGGTGGATCTTAGCTTTCGGAAGCCGTGTTGATGATCGCTGATTAGTCCAGATGATTCCAGATATCTTAACAGTTGTTGATTGACTTTGATATTACTGAAACTAGTGCAATCGGGCGGTAATTGGAGGGCATCGTCTTTCATGTTAAGTGTCTTTATACAAATGTCCAGCGGAGAATATCTTAACATTATCAGCGGAAGACTCACTTGTACTTGTTTGTCTTCGTAACTCATACTACGTTTTACGCCCAAAATAGGAAGGCCTTCCAATGAGTTCGTCGTTATCTCTAATGGCAGCCAATATATACATGGATGAAGTGGTTCGAGAAGCACGCTATAAGGACAGCTCCATGTAGACCCAAGGTGTAGCTTCGATATTTTCAACTTTCTGGAGTACATTATTAATATTAGGCGAAGTATCAAGTGTAAGATGGAGTTGGAAACTGAGTCAGCACAGCGCTTTAGAGACTGTCTTCTGAAGAAGACCAATGATGGATGTCTAAGGGCATTAGTCTATTGTAAACCCACACATACAGGATAAAATCTACACTGCAACTGCAATAATATTAGTTCCACAAAGGTGAGAATCATTAAAATCCTGTATAGGAGTGTAGTAACAATATGCAACAACCATGTTTACCTCAACAGGGAGATAGACAATATTACTAAAGACTTACATTAAAAACAAATTAAATATAGGCTATATGCGTCTTAGAAATCTGTACAGTTTTAAAAATGTCTTAAAGAGTAAAACCAAATATTATCTCTGCAATAGCCTCATTTTCTCCTTACTCGACTACGGTGATATCGTATATTCTAATTCTATAACATCTGAGCTTTCTAGATCTATACAAAAATTGCAAAATAGCTGTATAAGATTTTCTTATAGCGCTGCCTATCGGGAGCATATCACACCTTATTTAAACATAAATTCTATTTTAAATATGGAAAGGAGAAGAAAATTACACATATATGCCTTTATATATAAAATAATAAAGTCGGGTTAACCCCCTTATTTAAATAAGTTATTTGCTACTCTCTCGCATTTACACAATACTCGTAATGTTGGAAATTTTAGGATACCTCAACATAGAACAAGTAACTTCCACAAGTCATTTTCGGTTGTCGGAGTTACAATGTGGAATAACTTGCCAAATAATATTAAAGATTTGTCATTTAATAAATTTTACACCAAGGTTAAGCAAATTCTTCTCGACTCCCAACGAGATGCCTGGTAGCGCGGATATAACTAGCTAACGCAACTTGCGTTAGCTAGTTATATCTGTGCTGGTAGTATGACTAGTAGTAGATACATAGTAGTATAAACTGCAAAATCAACTAAGACCAAAGATAAGCTGGCCTATCCAATCTTTCTTTTATGGTTCTTTTTTGTCTATTCTTGTTGCCTTCCGTCGCATGCCAGCCAAATTGCTTTGCCATTTTTTGTTTCTACCCTTTTTAGTTTTAGTTTTGTTCTTTTTTAGGTTAATTAGGATTTTTTTTTGTGTTTATTTATAATGTTTTCAAGGCCTGTTTCACGCAAATTGCGCTATCGGTTTTATATAATCGCGAAGCAGTTCCTTTTACCAGAAATTGTCAATTTTATTTTCTCATGTAGCTATAATTATATTTATAGCTATTTTTTTGGTAATAAAGTTTTTTGACTTTGACTTTGACTTTGACTTACAGCAGAACTTTTAGAAAAATAGAGTTTGTTTCCTTGGGAAACAAACAAATATTCATCACGACAACGGATAACAAACTGACAAGCTGACGTTTGCGAGAAAAATTAATGACTAGAGACACACAACGAGACGACTAAATCAATAGTAAATTATTCTCCATATATCTATCCCTTTTAGCGTCATTAAAGGTGAACATAGATGGCGCTGAAGGGATTTTGAAGAGAAGCTGCCCGCGAAATTTGAACTTAATTTTAAGGCTCTTTAGGATCAGCTGATTCATGTTGATTTACGTATAGAGTGTCCGCTTTTTTTGTACCAGGATTCTAATAGGTTATAGAAATACTGATTTGAAGACGAGAAGTTCATATGAATTTTAAGCTATTTCTAGAAACCGGGGGATCCTAAATGATTTTTATCGATTCCGTACAGCCAAGTAGCTTCGAAGAAAATTAGGAGAATTGCCACATAATATAACATCAAGACTGCCTTCACTTCGAAGATAAGAGGTTAAGTATCGAAGACAAACCAACAAAAAACTACGTGTACCTTATCCCCTATGACTATAGAGAACTATACATAGGGAAGACAAAGCGAGCAGCATCGAAAGTGAACCTAAATAGGACAGATTTTCAGATCAGGAATAGCAGAAAATGTTTGGCCCAATGGTCATAATATACATCGAATGGAATCAAGGATTTTGTGCAAGGAGCAATATTCGAAAAAAAAGATTCCTGAAAGCAACTTACATCAATCAAAACCAAAGAATTATCAGTCAAGTCGGTGTTGATATTCCCAACACCTAGAGGCTTTTGGTTTCAGGACCCTGCAAGATCCAATGCGCTTCATGCATAATTAGACGTCACACACCTAAGATTTTCTTTTTTTAATGATGTACATAACTTTTAGAAGTTTTTTCATTCTTCTTGGAACTACTATTCAGTTTGTAATATAGGAGTTGTGCCCATGGTATTCTAAGTATGATTTTATATAGCCACAACTCAAATGCTTTAGATTTTTAGTACTGGCTTCTGTGAGGTGTTCACGAATCTACACGATACCATAAAATAGAAGTTCGAGTTCCGTTGACATATAGATGATCATCATTTATGTCTCTTTTGATCATCATCATTTTTTCAGTTTTCTTTACGTTAATTTTAAGACCATGTTGTTGATTGTAATACGCAATCTGTTCCATTAACGTTTGCAGTGGCAAAATATTTTTAAACAAACATTCCTGGAGTACTTCCTCAAATTTAGGAACATACAAACATTCCTAACCTAACTGATCTGTCCTATCAGGGACACAACATTGCCAAGAAGCAGATAAGTATATTTATTTACTTCTTAGCAACGATGCTTTTTATTTATGACTTTTGTACTGAGAAACAGTAACGAGAACAATTTTTAATGCAATTTGTGAATGTAAATAAAAAAATCTCCTTAAAGCATTCCTACATCTAAAGAGGGCTTGGAAATGTTAATTATAAATAATGCGAAGTATAAATGGCACGGGTGACTAACTCGACCCCGCCCTCTTCCGAAAATTAATGCAACGGGCATTAGAGAAGACTTCTGGCTCTATTATTAATATTCATTAGGGGGAAAATTGCTTAATAACTATTTTTGTGACTTCATTACTTTAAATTGCGAGTGCAGTATATTTCTGTCCAAAGACAGTATGCAAAATCTCTGATATTTGAATTTACTGGCAACACCATATATTATAGGCTAATTTTAAACGGCTTTAAATACCCCGGAGTTTTATACACTTATCTGAAATAAATAGTTTTATTCCCGTGCGGTGATTAAGATTCCCTCGTGACATTCGGCTCCCCATTTCCTTGACTTTAAACACCCCACAATCAGAAAGCGATGATCGTAAATTATCTGGTGCCATTGTCGCAGTTATTTTCGACATTTTCATGACAAAATTTACATTAAATGGGCTTTCGTTCCCCTTAATTCCACCCTCCAACCCCATGAGTTTTGAGCATGAATAAGTTGTATATTCGGCATACTGGGCAAACCGGTAGCTGAGAATTTCCGCTGGCCATTATGGTTAGATTTTATATATAACTGGTTTTAAAAGATTTTATGAATAAAAATTGTTGTTGTGGTGTTAGTTGGGCAAAACCATTTGTATTAAAAAACAAACTATTTATACGCTTGATATTGATTCAATAATTAAAAAAATAAGTATCAAAGCATCCGAAGTAAACAGTCCCAAAAATAAATACACTTTATCAATCTGCATCTCTTTGAAGTTTCAATTAGAAAATATTTTGAATTAAATGCGGTTAGGAGATAAAAAGAGAGAGTGTGGCGATGCATTTGTCATGAGGGGTAGATAATAGTCTTTTGAAGTTGGGTAATTTAGTGCCCTTTGTGAGCGTATATAGCAAATGAGGCATATTTGTGGAAGGCATAACACAATTTCTTTTCAATTTAGATAACATTATCAGATGTATTAGTCAAAACTAGTTGTTCTGGATAAGCTATATGTAATAAAAGAAGTGTCAACCTTTATAAAAGTGATTATTATAGGATAGTAGGTAATACTGCAAGACTCTTGGCTTATATTGAAATGGTTAAATTTCGGATTTGATGTACTGTAATTTAATAGAGTCTAGCCCAGAGTGACTCGCTGCTGTTCTATTGGGCTTCTCCCATTCCTAAATATTAGAGGCGTTTGTGAACTAGGATGGACAATCAGCAGATCCTCTTCACTCAATGTATCTTTGTGTAGAAATTTGTGGCCCAGTGCTTTACAATTAGCAATTACGTGTTCCGGCGACTCCTCTTCTTAACCAATCCAGAATCTGCAGATACATATTATGTCGGATAAGCCAATAGGTGGCCGCTGCAGGTGTAAGCACCCCTACCAACGTCCAACGACGCTCTCCCAGCGTCGAAGCTCAGCAACTTTTTAAAGTTAACCAACTCATTAATGCCATACCAATATCCCCGTTACCGAACCTTTGTAAAATTTAAAAGATGAGGGTGGATATAATGAAGTTTCCTTCAGCCCTTTTTTTGCGTAGATGTCCGCCAGTTTATTCACAGCGTACCCATCATGTCCTGGTACTCAGATCAGAGACATGCCCTTCAAGTCGCCAGGTCATTGATTCTGCTGTAGCATTTCAGTAGTAATCTGAACTTATATGTATAGCTGCTTAAGGCTCTACGAACCAATTAGCTATTCGAGAATATCTTAACCGTATTCCTCCTTGGGTTGGAGCACCCAAAATATTGTAGAAAAGAGGACCCTGTATTTCCTACTGAAACAGTATACAGAGTTCATATGGTTGCCCACCTGAGTAATATCCATTATATCCCATCAGGATTGCCAGATAACCCGTAAGGTTGCACGCCCTTAGGTTTTCTTACCTGTTGATAAAGAGTGCTCTCCTTGCTGCCTCCTCTTGTATAGCCATATTTATCGGTCTTTAAACAGCCTCCATGCCATCAACCTGTTAGGGTTAATTTCATGGCCCATGTGACTCACAGACATGCTGACAGTTTTTGTATCCTGCACATTCTTGATATAGTTGTCTGTTGTTTGTTGTCTTCCACCATACCATGTTATACAAGGTGTCCAAATAGGGTATCAGCACTTTATTTGTGCATTTAATCTCAGGCTTGGCAACGCCACCTCTTACGGTGGGAGTCAAAATGTAAACGGGTTCAAGGAATTTCAGTTGCAATGAAGCCGTTTACCGGAGAGCAACGCGCTTTTTGTGTACGTGCATTTTACCAAAACAATAATTCATTCGTAACAGCACGCCGTCTATATAGCGCTCATTACCAATTACATTATATTCAATTATCACCTAGCTCTGATGTTATTAGAAAATGGATCAGAATGTTTGAAGCTACTGGATCCACAGTGAAAATTCATAATCCAGGCCGCCCACAAATCGTAAGAAGTGCAGAAAACATCGAACGAGTACGTCAATCAGTCAGAGAGAATCCAACCTTATCTGTACGGAAGCGAAGTCAGATGACTACTCTCAAAAGATCATCTTTACATAACATTTTGACCAAAGACTTGTATCTGCATGCATATAAGATACAGTTAGTGCAGGAATTAAAACCGAGGGATTACAATACACGGTTAGAATTTGTCATGAATTCCCAAATTTTATCATAACAATGCTTTATTTGATAAAAATTTAAGAAAAAACTAACTTTTTCTTCAAAAAATGATGGATGGGTCAACGAAGACCCCGTTTTGGGATAAATAGGTATATGCTAAAATTCAAGATAAGTTGCGTATATTTTCAATTTATTGCTTTGTTGTTCAGTTTACTGTCGAACGTAACTGTAAGAAGGTTATTTTATTTTTTAATCATAAATAGTAAAGTGCCATGTGGTCTAAAAATAAGGATTTATCCGACAAGGAACTCTACGAAATATTGATGCATTCTTCAGATGACGAGTGCAAAACCGAAATACCTTTGGAACAGGCATTTAGGAGGACACCTCGAATGAAGAGCCTGAGATACATGACGGCAATCTTTCATTTCAAGAATTAGAAGAAGAACAAATACCTGATCCATTAGAAGACGAACCAGTGAGCAATAAACAGTCGTACGATGTTGATAAACGTACTTGGTATACTGTTGCACATAAAACGAGAAAATCCAGAACATGCAATATCTTGCAAGAAAATAAAGGTCTCACAGATAAAAGCAAAGATGTAAATTCTATCATTGATTGTTTTAAGCTGTTCTTTTCTAACTGCTACGCTCTATGGCGAATAAAATCCCTTAATAAAACAAATAATTTAAATTTTAGTATTTAATATTAAATGAAAGTAGGCATTGACTTAAATTACTCACAAAAGAGATATCTTCCTACAAAGATAATGAATTATTGAACAAAACCCAAACGGAAAAAGTCCCCTTAAAGCCGTCAATCAAAAACATACAAAAACTTGGCGTAGATGTAGAAAAAAAATCGTCGGAGCCCATTTGTCCTCTCAAAATCCTTAAAACAAAAAACGGTTCGACAAATGAACGAGGCAACGGGAGAAAACAAAAGAAGCGGCGTGACGTTTCGCGCTCGATCCGGCAGGCCATGGGCGCCGCGCTATTGCTGACAATAGAGAAAGAGAAGGAGAGAGACAGTTGAACAGTTGAAACGAAACAAAAGCTACGGGACGCGTGTCACTGGGGGTCGCAGGTGGCCGAGCGCTAATTGCTCCCTCCCGAGTCTCGTGTCTGCGAAGAGGGTGCGGGGTGCGGGGTGTGGATTGTGGGGAGAGCCTTCACCCCCTTCATGCCCTCGAAAGACAAGGAATATGGGAACTGGGAACGGAAGCTTCATTATTTTTGACAGCCGCAAATTGATTTATACTGCGCCGTAAGAGGAAATTGAGGTAACGGGTAAGATATGTCGGGTAATGTTTGATATGGGGACCGTTTTCAAAAATAAAAAACATGTTTATAGACTGATATGAAGAATATTGTATTATGACACGGAATAATGAGGATCCCACAGATTAATCGTGAATAATGGCATTAGCGTTTCGAAGCATTTGGGTTATAGGATTATTCTAGATATAATTAGCTAAATATTGTAACCATAAAAACATCGTATAAACAATAAGGAAGATCTAGATAATGGCATGTAGGATAAAAACTGAATCTTCATTTCAACATGACATTCCCATTGTTAACAATACTTTAGTATTTTTATTTAATGACTACTATAGAAAAAAAAATCAAATAAAAAAGTTAAAAAGTAAAACGTCTCCGGGCTGGGATGACTCTTAAACATATGAGCAAAGAAATATCTCCAGTCTTAACCTTTATTATAAATTTATGTTTTGAAAAGAGAGTTTTTCCCAGCTGTTTAAAAAACGAAATTATAAAACCTCTTTTTAAGTGTTGCGAGAAAAAATATGATAAATCATGACCGTCTTATTAAAGTTCTGACTTCTGCGGGATTAAAAAGCAAAGAAATTAATTGGATCAAGTCATTTCTGAGCCACAGGCCTCAGTCAGTTATGGCTGAGACTTATGATTCAGTTGAGATTAAGGGTGACATAAACGGTTTTGTCAATTATACATTCCAATCGCATAAACGTAGATACCGGTAGTACCACTTTTCGGTGAGCCATATACAGTACTAGCCCGGTATGCCGATTATAAATCATGTCATTAATAAATCATCATATCTCACAAGAACTGTCAAATAGCCTTAGATCTTGCAAGCTCTACAGTCGCAAAAGTGGTGTGAGCAGAATCAGTTAGTCCTTAATTCAAGCAAAACAAAATTCATTTATTTTTAAAGGTAGACTTTGAAAATAATTGATATTGATAATTATGCTTCTAAACATCGATGGAATTATTGTATATAAATCGGAGGAAAATAAATCGGAACTCAAAAACCACGTCAAAAAATTACTTTTTCGGAATTTTGAAAGTGCTCTCATTCAGTTAGTTCTGCTCGAATCCCATCATAAACCGGTCTTTTCGTGATGTAAGTGATGGAAACAAGCCGCTGGTATAGTTAGTTTGATTTTGAAAAAAATAAATTTTTGGTGAAAAAACTCGAGAGTCGAATAGTTTATGAATAGAAGAAGTTACAGAAATCAAGTATCTAGGCTTGTATATGCTGATGACACTGTGGTGATATTTCATGCGAGAAGCACGTCTAAAACTAAAGACCGGTTTTACAATGATTAAGAACTTTTTAGATACTTTTAAATTAACCTTCAATATAGAAAAATCCCAATATATAGCTTTTTGCATAAAAATGCAAATAGACCTGGGTTTGATCAAAATAAGCTTGAAAATATAAATAAGGCTCAGCAAGAGGTATCCCATATTAAATACTTAAGTGATTACTGATTACTGATTTATTTGGTCATTTGATACTACATATAGAATAGAATAAGAAACCGATAATCCCAATTAACTTATATAAGAAAGTAAAACTATTATCAAAAAAAAAATCCTAATTACACACATCTAAAACTTAGAAACTATAATAACCACAAAAGTACCAACAAACAGTACAAACAAAGTACAGACGCTGACTAGGCAGGAGTCACTTTCAGCATGTTGCTAAATTCGTTGATATCATAGACAACAGAACTTATAATAAGACGTTTTAGTCTATTTTTAAATATGTTAAAGTTATCTATTTATTTTAGCGAAGCAGAGAGTAGATTAAATAAGCTAATTCCTTCATAAAACAGAGTCTTTTTAGAATAAACAAATTTAATTTTGGCAAATAAAGTGCATCCTTACATCTAACATTATATTTATTACAATCACTTACTTTGGAGAAATGTTCTTGATTTTTAAATATCTATAACAATAATTTAAATATATAAATTCCAGGCATTGTTAAAATATAATATTTTTTAAATAAGACGTTTTCAATCCGGATCTATGGCCACGAGGCGCTGCAGTACGACGTTTTATTTTTCAGAAGAAAAATTATGATCAAAAAATTTTCCAGAAGATGCCCCACCCATAAACAGGATGTATAATCAGGAGTTGTAGGTAACTGTTCATATGATGTCACGGAAGGTAATAATAGCATATTATATAATTTACTGCATTTAAACATCCAGAGCGTCTTCAACAAAGTAGATTTATTGCAGGATTTTGAAGGTCTGACAGAACATTGGCTTTGCAGGAATAAACTTAATGCATTCTACAATTGTATATGAATAATTATCAAATTATATTTAGTTACTGGAGACAAAATTCGATACACGGCGGTCGTTGATATGCGACTCATTTTCTGAAAAACATATTAATGCACAATCAGTCGAACGTCATTTTGAATGCTCAGCAGATGTGTTTAAGAATTGTTGCATTATGTGCATTTACAGACCACCTAGTGGTAATATTGATTATTTGTTTAAATAAGTTAAGTTTAATTATATCATACTCACTTAGCAAGTATAAATATTTAATTCCCCAGACATTACGAAATTAATTTTTGAAAAGAAAAAATTAAAATTTTTGTCAAAATTGGTTGATTATAGTTCCTACGAATCAAATTAAATCATTTTTATTTTATCACATTTTTTTAAACCAGAATTTTTTTCAAAAAACTTTTAAAAGGTCGCTAGTAATATGGGGTACTAATAATACAAGTAAAACTTTTTAAATCATTTATCAAGACAAAATATTCTATAGTATGTACTTATGTTATACAGTATGGTACTCCTTAAAGCAATCCTTGGGATACAGCCCGATGTCACATTTATCGCATCTAAACTGCACTTTCTTGTGACACTTGCCACATTTTGTTTGCTTCTCTTGATATATAGATGGTCAAATCCATCATATCGAGAGTAGGCCTGGGCATTATTTGATAATCTTCGACGTCCCCTTTTTAAAGGTCTCTTATATGTTTCCAGGAAATTAGTGGCAATTGCTCTTCGGAATGTAAGTTGATCCATTTTCCCCCCTTGGAGTCGGTGAATCTGCCATGCATTCTGTACAGCCATATCAATACAGTGAGAAAGAAGAGGAAACTACCATTTCTTTCCTCGGATTGAGATTCTATATAGTCCTATGTTTTGATCAGACTGATCAACTTATGTTTGCATTATAGCTTTTAATCAAATCTGGTTGATCAACTAGTATTATCTTTTTTTCTTTCTGAGAATATCGTTTTACTTGCCGAACAGGCTCAGAGGAACATGCATTACTAGCTATAGATACAACATTATTGTCATTCCACTTACATACAAATATTTTGGAAGCATTAGACATACCATAGGAGCTTTCAAATTTGCCCCTTTCAGACTTTTTTAAAATCTTTGATGATGGTATAGGACATAAATCAAGCCTATTTTCTTTAACAGTACCTGTAGCTTTTACACCTCTCTAAGTGAGTACGTCCAATAATGGAAGGCTTGCAAAAAAATTATCAAAGTAAAAATGAAAATTTAAAAAGTTTACTTTTGATGTATATAAAGCATCAGCAAATCGTAAAATTACACCAGGGCCTGATCCCAAGTCTTTATAGGATTGAGCAGGCTGCTGAATAAATGAACCGATGAACTGATATGGTTCAAACCAAGCTACATAACCTAGTCTGGTTGATCCCACCCAAAATTTGTAGCCCCAGCGAATAGATTTTCTGCGTATAAACTGCTTGGTTGGATGATGCCCATAATAAGGGAACATAGCCACATCAATACAGTAATTTTCTTCATTTGGAGAAAATAACATAAAACGCTGATTTAAAGCATTGAAGAGAGGCTTCATTTTAGAAAATTTATCATTTTTATCGAGATCATTATTATCGCAGCAATAAATGTTTTTCATTATATATGTAAATCTATCACGAGACATTGTGGAAGCAACTAATTCATTATGAGAGTCGTTAGCAGTCTCCCAATACATAAATCATTTTGGTACTCTAACGTAGCCACTAATCATCAAAATACCAATGAAGCACTGTATTTCATCAACGCTTATATCTGCAGGACGGTTATTTTGGCTGCAATAATTAATAGTATAGAGATGCAAGAGATGTAAAACATCATTGTCAAAAAATAGTTTAAATAGATTCAAAAGAGAAATATTATTTGGAGGTTCGACTGGGTTTAAAAAATTAGGAAAATCGTTAAGAGCAGCATTGTTTGTCCATGAAAAAGATTTGGCTGGTGTTATAATCTCCCCTTGGGCTTTCGTAATATTTTAAACAAATTTGGTTTTGCCACAAGATACTGAGAGAGGAACATAATAATAATAATAATAGTAATAATAATAATAATAGTAATAATAATAATAATAGTAATAATAATAATAATAATAATAATAATAATAATAATAATAATAATAAAGCGCCTTTATTTAGCAAATACATAGTTTTGCCTTCGAAGGCAAAGATTAGCTAAAAGCTACTCTTAAACTCTTAACCTTCTTAAATTACACAAAAAAACAACAAAATAAACAAACATAAATTAATAGAAAATAAAATAATATTCATTTCACAGAAATAAGAAAAACTTTTGATTTACCTAAATGTTTCCTGTAGAAACAGGTTCTTGAAATGTTTTTTAAAAACATACAGGCCATTGCTTTAGGCCATTGCCTAAAGACGTTCACAAATGTAACTGCGTTGTAAGTGAACGATCGTTCAAAGAGAGCCATTGAGTGATGGGGCATAGTCAGAGTGTTTTGCCTAATAATTCGAGCATGTACGTGATTTCTAAGTATAAGTTTCTTAAATAAATATATCGGAGCTTTGGACTTATAAAGGCGATATACTAAGGTGCAGTACAAAAACTTATATAGATAAGGTATTTTTAACAACCCCAAATTATACATGCCTTGGGACACATGATCAAACTTTACTAGGTCAAAGATAAGTCTGCAGCAGGTATTTTGCACACGTTGTAACCGATATTGTATCTGCTGGTCCAAGCACGGAAAGAAAATTATCAGACAATATTGGATAATTGACATAACAAAAGTTTCGGCAAGTTTTTTCCTAGTCTTGAAGTTTAATATTGACTTATTAGCATAAAGCATACGCAAACGCAAATAGCTCTTTTGAAGAATAGTACTAACATGCTCTCTGAATCTAAGAGAGGCATCTAACGTGAGACCTAAAACTTTTATACTCTCAGAAAAAGTAATTAATGTATTATCTTATTTAATTTTTATAGTTGAAGTTATAATTCTACGAGACTTTTTATTAGTAAATAGCAACATCTTCGTTTTATTAGGATTTATGATTAAGTTATGTTCCTTTGAGTAATTCGATATTAGGTCGAGTTCAGTGCTTATATTGTTGCCTATCTCTTCATATTCATTGGAATCAAAGTAGTGAATCAGCTGCGTGTCGTCAGCATATTGGTAAATTTCAGATGTACTGACAATATTAGGCAAGTCTGACGTGTAAATTAAAAATAAAAGTGGACCAAGTATTGACCCTTGCGGCACTCCTGATACCACATGCTTGGGATCCGAAAAGCTATCCTGCAGTCGCACCTTTTGAGTTCGATTCCAGACATAACTTTTAAAAAAAGATAAGACAACGTCATTACACCCATAAAACTTTAGCTTAGCAACAATTAAATCGTGATCTATAACATCAAAGGCTTTTGAGTAATCAAGGGCTACCATAAAAGCTGAAAGTTTCTTGACAAAAGAGCTCGTATTATATTGGCGGTGATGTTTAAAAGGGCGCTTGCTGTGCTATGGCTGGCTCTAAATCCGGATTGTTGAGAGGGAATGATAATATTGTTAATGAAGTAATCAATAAGCTGTAAATAAACCACCCGTTCTAGAACCTTGGATATAACATTTAATGAGCTTATGGGGCTTGCAAGCACTGAGGATTTAATATTTTAGGAAAAGGCAAAACAATTGATTCCCGCCAAGCTCTTGGAAAATAGCCTGTTAGCAAGCAACTATTTATTATATTGGTAATGTGACTTAAAATGTTCGGTAAGCACAGCTGTAGCATTTGTTTAGTGACATTGTCTGAGCCCGCAGCATTGGATTTAATATTTTGTATTGTTTAAAAAAAACTCAACATCCTCGTAGGAATCCGCCTCTGAATCGGAGTTTTCACAGCTTTTGTTTGAATTCATGATTTCGACAGGTGTTCGAAGTTGACTTCCGGGTAAATTATTTATATCTACCAAGTCCTCTTCCCTGAATCTTCATCGGTATGGTACTGGTTTGCAGTTTTGGGTGGAAAAATGTCTAATTCTACAGGCGTATCA